>NC_090411.1:2839990-3155545 GCF_036365525.1 Heterodontus francisci | reverse complement strand
GTAATAGAGAGTGTCAGAAAGTGTCAGAGAGTGATAGAGAGTGTCAGAGAGTGTCAGAGAGTGTCAGAGAGTGATACGGAGTGTGATTGAGAGTGTCTGAGAGTGTCAGAGTGTGTCAGAGAGTGTCAGAGAGTGATGGAGAGTGATAGAGAGTGTCATTGAGTGATAGAGAGTGTCAGAGAGTGTCAGAGAGTGTCAGAGAGTGATACGGAGTGTGATTGAGAGTGTCTGAGAGTGTCAGAGTGTGTCAGAGAGTGTCAGAGAGTGATGGAGAGTGATAGAGAGTGTCATTGAGTGATAAAGATTGTCAGAGAGTGTCAGAGAGTGATAGAGAGTGTCAGAGAGTGTCAGAGAGTGTCAGAGAGTGATACGGAGTGTGATTGAGAGTGTCTGAGAGTGTCAGAGAGTGTCAGAGAGCGATGGAGAGTGTCAGACCGTGTCAGAGTGTGATAGAGAGTGTCTGAGAGTGTCAGAGAGTGTCAGAGTGTGTCAGAGAGTGATAGAGAGTGATAGAGAGTGATAGAGAGTGATAGAGAGTGTCAGAGAGTGTCAGAGAGTGATAGAGATTGATTGAGTGTGTCAGAGAGTGTCAGAGAGCGATAGAGAGTGTCAGAGAGAGATAGACAGTGTCAGAGAGTGATAGAGAGTGTCTGAGAGTGCCTGAGAGTGACAGAGAGTGAAAGAGAGTGTCTGAGAGTGTCAGTGAGTGTCAGAGAGTGATAGAGAGGGTCTGAGAGTTTCAGTGAGTGATTGAGAGTGATAGAGAGCCTCTGAGAGTGTCAGAGAGTGTCAGAGAGTGATAGAGAGTGTTAGAGAGTGTTAGAGAGTGACAGAGAGTGTCTGAGAGTGATAGAGAGTTTCAGAGAGTGATAGAGAATGTCAGAGAGTGATAGAGAGTGACAGAGAGGGTCTGAGAGTGTCAGAGAGTGTCAGAGTGTGTCAGAGAGTGACAGAGAGTGATAGAGAGTGTCAGAGAGTGTCATAGAGTGATAGAGAGAGTCAGAGTGTGTCAGAGAGTGATAGAGTGTGATTGAGTGTGTCAGAGAGTGTCAGAGAGCGATAGACAGTTTCAGAGAGTTTCAGAGAGTGTCAGAGATTGATAGAGAGTGACAGAGAGTGTCAGAGAGTGTCAGAGAGTGAAAGAGAGTGATAGAGAGTGTCAGAGTGTGTCAGAGAGTGATAGAGAGTGATAGAGAGTGTCAGAGAGTGATAGAGAGTTACAGAGAGTTTCAGAGAGTGATAGAGAGTTACAGAGAGTGTCAGAGAGTGATAGAGAGTGTCAGAGAGTGTCAGAGTGTGTCAGAGAGTGTCAGAGAGTGATGGAGAGTGATAGAGAGTGTCACAGAGGGTCATTGAGTGATAGAGAGTGTCAGAGAGTGGTAGAGAGTGTCAGAGAGTGATTGGGAGTGTCAGAGAGTGACAGAGAGAGTCTGAGAATGTCAGAGAGTGATAGAGAATGTCAGAGAGTGATAGAGAGTGATAGAGAGTCTCTGAGCGTGTCAGAGAGTTTCAGAGAGTGAGAGAGAGATTCTGAGAGTGTCAGAGAGTGTCAGAGAGTGATAGAGAGTGATAGAGAGTCTCTGAGAGTGTCAGAGAGTGTCAGAGAGTGAAAGAGAGTGTCAGTGAGTGACAGAGAGTGTCAGAGAGTGATAGAGAGTATCAGAGAGTGTCAGAGAGTGACAGAGAGTGTCTGAGAGCGACAGCGAGATTCTGAGAGTGTCAGTGAGTGTCAGAGAGTGATAGGGAGTGATAGACAGTTTCAGAGTGTGTCATTGAGTGAAAGAGAGTGTCAGAGAGTGTCAGAGTGTGCTAGAGAGTGTCAGAGAATGTCAGAGAGTGATAGAGAGTGTAAGAGAGTGAAAGAGAGTGATAGAGAGTGTCAGAGATTGGTAGAGAGTGACAGAGAGTGACAGAGATTGTCTGAGAGTGTCAGAGAGTGTCAGAGTGTGTCAGAGAGTGATAGAGTGTGATAGAGAGTATCAGAGTGTTTCAGAGAGTGATAGAGAGTGATTGAGTGTGTCAGAGAGTGTCAGAGAGCGATAGAGAGTGTCAGAGAGTGATAGAGAGTGTCAGAGAGTGATAGAGAGTGTCAGAGAGTGTCAGAGAGTGTCAGAGAGTGTCAGAGAGTGTCAGAGAGTGATACGGAGTGTGATTGAGAGTGTCTGAGAGTGTCAGAGAGTGTCAGAGAGTGTCAGAGAGTGATGGAGAGTGTCAGACCGTGTCAGAGAGTGACAGAGTGTGATAGAGAGTGTCAGAGAGTGATAGAGAGTTAGAGAGAGTGTCAGAGAGTGATAGAGAGTTACAGAGAGTGTCAGAGAGTGATAGAGAGTGTCAGGGAGTGTCAGAGTGTGTCAGAGAGTGTCAGAGAGTGATGAAGACTGTTAGAGAGTGTCACAGAGGGTCATTGAGTGATAGAGAGTGTCAGAGTGTGTCAGAGAGTGATAGAGAGTGTCAGAGAGTGTCAGAGAGTGATAGGGAGTGTCAGAGAGTGACAGAGAGAGTCTGAGAATGTCAGAGAGTGATAGAGAATGTCAGAGAGTGATAGAGAGTGATCGAGAGTCTCTGAGAGTGTCAGAGAGTTTCAAAGAGTGAGAGAGAGATTCTGAGAGTGTCAGAGAGTGTCAGAGAGTGATAGAGAGTGATAGAGAGTCTCTGAGAGTGTCAGAGAGTGTCAGAGAGCAAAAGAGAGTGTCAGTGAGTGACAGAGAGTGTCAGAGAGTGATAGAGAGTATCAGAGAGTGTCAGAGAGTGACAGAGAGTGTCTGAGAGCGACAGCGAGTGTCTGAGAGTGTCAGTGAGTGTCAGAGAGTGATAGGGAGTGATAGACAGTTTCAGAGTGTGTCATTGAGTGATAGAGAGTGTCAGAGAGTGTCAGAGTGTGATAGAGAGTGTCAGAGAGTGTCAGAGAGTGATAGAGAGTGTAAGAGAGTGAGAGAGAGTGATAGAGAGCGATAGAGAGTGTCAGAGATTGATAGAGAGTGACAGAGAGTGGCAGAGAGTGTCTGAGAGTGTCAGAGAGTGTCAGAGTCTGTCAGAGAGTGATAGAGAGTGATAGAGAGTGTCAGAGTGTTTCAGAGAGTGATAGAGAGTGATTGAGTGTGTCAGAGAGTGTCAGAGAGCGATAGAGAGTGTCAGAGAGTGATAGAGATTGTCAGAGATTGATAGAGAGTGTCTGAGAGTGTCTGAGAGTATCTGAGAGTGACAGAGAGTGAAAGAGAGGGTCTGAGAGTGTCAGTGAGTGTCAGAGACTGATAGAGAGTGTCTGAGAGTGTCAGTGAGTGATAGAGAGTGATAGAGACCCTCTGAGAGTGTCAGAGAGTGTCAGAGAGTGATAGAGAGTGTCAGAGAGTGTCAGAGAGTGATAGAGAGTGACAGAGAGTGATGGAGAGTGATAGAGAGCCTATGAGAGTGTCAGAGAGTGTCAGAGTGTGTCAGAGGGTGTCAGAGAGTGTCAGAGAGTGATAGAGAGTGATAGAGAGTTTCAGAGAGGGTCAGAGAGTGATGGAGAGTGTCAGAGAGTGTCACAGAGTGTCAGAGAGTGATAGAGAGTGATAGAGAGTGATAGAGAGTGTCAGAGTGTGTCAGAGAGTGTCAGAGAGTGATAGAGAGTGATAGATAGCGTCAGAGAGTGTCATAGAGTGATAGCGAGGGATAGAGAGTGTCACAGAGTGTCATTGAGTAATAGAGAGTGTCAGAAAGTGTCAGAGAGTGATAGAGAGTGTCAGAGAGTGTCAGAGAGTGTCAGAGAGTGATACGGAGTGTGATTGAGAGTGTCTGAGAGTGTCAGAGTGTGTCAGAGAGTGTCAGAGAGTGATGGAGAGTGATAGAGAGAGTCATTGAGTGATAGAGAGTGTCAGAGAGTGTCAGAGAGTGATAGAGAGTGTCAGAGAGTGTCAGAGAGTGTCAGAGAGTGATACGGAGTATGATTGAGAGTGTCTGAGAGTGTCAGAGAGTGTCAGAGAGTGTCAGAGAGTGATGGAGAGTGTCAGACCGTGTCAGAGTGTGATAGAGAGTGTCTGAGAGTGTCAGAGAGTGTCAGAGTGTGTCAGAGAGTGATAGAGAGTGATAGAGAGTGATAGAGAGTGATAGAGAGTGTCAGAGAGTGTCAGAGAGTGATAGAGATTGATTGAGTGTGTCAGAGAGTGTCAGAGAGCGATAGAGAGTGTCAGAGAGAGATAGACAGTGTCAGAGAGTGATAGAGAGTGTCTGAGAGTGTCTGAGAGTGACAGAGAGTGAAAGAGAGTGTCTGAGAGTGTCAGTGAGTGTCAGAGAGTGATAGAGAGGGTCTGAGAGTTTCAGTGAGTGATTGAGAGTGATAGAGAGCCTCTGAGAGTGTCAGAGAGTGTCAGAGAGTGATAGAGAGTGTCAGAGAGTGTTAGAGAGTGACAGAGAGTGTCTGAGAGTGATAGAGAGTTTCAGAGAGTGATAGAGAATGTCAGAGAGTGATAGAGAGTGACAGAGAGGGTCTGAGAGTGTCAGAGAGTGTCAGAGTGTGTCAGAGTGTGTCAGAGAGTGATAGAGAGTGTCAGAGAGTGTCATAGAGTGATATAGAGAGTCAGAGTGTGTCAGAGAGTGATAGAGTGTGTGAGTGTGTCAGAGAGTGTCAGAGAGCGATAGACAGTTTCAGAGAGTGATAAAGAATGTCTGAGATTGTCTGAGAGTGACAGAGAGTAAAAGAGAGTGTCTGAGAGTGTCTGAGAGTGTCAGTGAGTGTCAGAGATTGATAGAGAGTGTCTGAGAGTGTCAGTGAGCGATAGAGAGTGATAGAGAGCCTCTGAGAGTGTCAGAGAGATTCAGAAGTGATAGAGAGAGTCAGAGAGTGATAGTGAGTGGCAGAGAGTTTCTGAGAGTGTCAGTGAGTGTCAGAGAGTGATAGAGAGTGTCAGAGAGTGTAAGAGAGTGATAGAGAGTGTCAGAGAGTGATAGAGAGTGATAGATAGTGATAGAGAGTGTCAGAGAGTGTCATAGAGTGATGGAGAGTCTCAGAGAGTGTCAGAGAGTGATAGAGAGTGATAGAGAGTGTCAGAGTGTGTCAGAGAGTTTCAGAGAGTCATAGAGAGTGTCACAGAGTGTCATTGATTAATAGAGAGTGTCAGAGAGTGTCAGAGAGTGTCAGAGATTGATAGAGTGTGATAGAGAGTGTCAGAGAGTTTCAGCAAGTGAAAGAGAGTGATAGAGAGTTACAGAGAGTGTCAGAGAGTGATAGAGAGGGTCAGAGAGTGATAGAGAGTTACAGAGAGTGTCAGAGAGTGATACAGAGTGTCAGAGAGTGTCACAGTGTGTCAGAGAGTGTCAGAGCGTGATAGAGAGTGATAGAGAGTGTCAGAGATTGATAGAGAGTGACAGAGAGTGACAGAGAGTGTCTGAGAGTGTCAGAGAGTGTCAGCGTGTGTCAGAGAGTGATAGAGAGTGATAGAGAGTGTCAGAGTGTTTCAGAGAGTGATAGAGAATCATTGAGTGTGTCAGAGAGTGTCAGAAAGCGATAGAGAGTGTCAGAGAGTGATAGAGAGTGTCAGAGAGTGATAGAGAGTGTCTGAGAGTGTCTGAGAGTGACAGAGAGTGAAAGAGAGTGTCTGAGGGTGTCAGTGAGTGTCAGAGACTGATAGAGAGTGTCTGAGAGTGTCAGTGAGTGATAGAGAGTGATAGAGACCCTCTGAGAGTGTCAGAGAGTGTCAGAGAGTGATAGAGAGTGTCAGAGAGTGTCAGAGAGTGTCAGAGGGTGTCAGAGAGTGTCAGAGAGTGATAGAGAGTGATAGAGAGCCTATGAGAGAGTCAGAGAGTGTCAGAGTGTGTCAGAGGGTGTCAGAGAGTGTCAGAGAGTGATAGAGAGTGATAGAGAGTTTCAGAGAGTGGTGGAGAGTGTCAGAGAGTGTCACAGAGAGTCAGAGAGTGATAGAGAGTGATAGAGAGTGATAGAGAGTGTCAGAGTGTGTCAGAGAGTGTCAGAGAGTGATAGAGAGTGATAGATAGCGTCAGAGAGTGTCATAGAGTGATAGAGAGGTATAGAGAGTGTTACAGAGTGTCATTGAGTAATAGAGAGTGTCAAAAAGTGTCAGAGAGTGATAGAGAGTGTCAGAGAGTGTCAGAGAGTGATACGGAGTGCGATTGAGAGTGTCTGAGAGTGTCAAAGTGTGTCAGAGAGTGTCAGAGAGTGATGGAGAGTGATAGAGAGTGTCATTGAGTGATAGAGAGTGTCAGAGAGTGTCAGAGAGTGATAGAGAGTGTCAGAGAGTGTCAGAGAGTGTCAGAGAGTGATACGGAGTGTGATTGAGAGAGTCTGAGAGTGTCAGAGAGTGTCAGAGAGTGTCAGAGAGTGTCAGAGAGTGATGGAGAGTGTCAGACCGTGTCAGAGTGTGATAGAGAGTGTCTGAGAGTGTCAGATAATGTCAGAGTGTGTCAGAGAGTGATAGAGAGTGATAGAGCGTGATAGAGAGTGTCAGAGAGTGTCAGAGAGTGATAGAGAGTGTCAGAGTGTGTCAGAGAGTGATAGAGATTGATTGAGTGTGTCAGAGAGTGTCAGAGAGCGATAGAGAGTGTCAGAGAGAGATAGACAGTGTCAGAGAGTGATAGAGAGTGTCTGAGAGTGTCTGAGAGTGACAGAGAGTGAAAGAGAGTGTCTCAGAGTGTCAGTGAGTGTCAGAGAGTGATAGAGAGTGTCAGAGAGTGTCAGAGAGTGATAGAGAGTGTCAGAGAGTGGTAGAGAGTGACAGAGAGTGTCTGAGAGTGATAGAGAGTGTCAGAGAGTGATAGAGAATGTCAGAGAGTGATAGAGAGTGACAGAGAGGGTCTGAGAGTGTCAGAGAGTGTCAGAGTGTGTCAGAGAGTGACAGAGAGTGATAGAGAGTGTCAGAGAGTGTCATAGAGTGATAGAGAGAGTCAGAGTGTGTCAGAGAGTGATAGAGTGTGATTGAGTGTGTCAGAGAGTGTCAGAGAGCGATAGACAGTTTCAGAGAGTGTCAGAGAGTGTCAGAGAGTGAAAGAGAGTGATAGAGAGTGTTAGAGTGTGTCAGAGAGTGATAGAGAGTGATAGAGAGTGTCAGAGAGTGATAGAGAGTTACAGAGAGTGTCAGAGAGTGATAGAGAGTGATAGAGACCCTCTGAGAGTGTCAGAGAGTGATAGAGAGTGTCAGAGAGTGTCAGAGGGTGTCAGAGAGTGTCAGAGAGTGATAGAGAGTGATAGAGAGCCTATGAGAGTGTCAGAGAGTGTCAGAGTGTGTCAGAGGGCGTCAGAGAGTGTCAGAGAGTGATAGAGAGTGATAGAGAGTTTCAGAGAGTGGTGGAGAGTGTCAGAGAGTGTCACAGAGTGTCAGAGAGTGATAGAGAGTGATAGAGAGTGATAGAGAGTGTCAGAGTGTGTCAGAGAGTGTCAGAGAGTGATAGAGAGTGATAGATAGCGTCAGAGAGTGTCATAGAGTGATAGAGAGGGATAGAGAGTGTTACAGAGTGTCATTGAGTAATAGAGAGTGTCAGAAAGTGTCAGAGAGTGATAAAGAGTGTCAGAGAGTGTCAGAGAGTGTCAGAGAGTGATACGGAGTGCGATTGAGAGTGTCTGAGAGTGTCAGAGTGTGTCAGAGAGTGTCAGAGAGTGATGGAGAGTGATAGAGAGTGTCATTGAGTGATAGAGAGTGTCAGAGAGTGTCAGAGAGTGTCAGAGAGTGATACGGAGTGTGATTGAGAGAGTCTGAGAGTGTCAGAGAGTGTCAGAGAGTGTCAGAGGGTGTCAGAGAGTGATGGAGAGTGTCAGACCGTGTCAGAGTGTGATAGAGAGTGTCTGAGAGTGTCAGATAATGTCAGAGTGTGTCAGAGAGTGATAGAGAGTGATAGAGCGTGATAGACAGTGTCAGAGAGTGTCAGAGAGTGATAGAGAGTGTCAGAGTGTGTCAGAGAGTGATAGAGATTGATTGAGTGTGTCAGAGAGTGTCAGAGAGCGATAGAGAGTGTCAGAGAGAGATAGACAGTGTCAGAGAGTGATAGAGAGTGTCTGAGAGTGTCTGAGAGTGACAGAGAGTGAAAGAGAGTGTCTCAGATTGTCAGTGAGTGTCAGAGAGTGATAGAGAGTGTCAGAGAGTGTCAGAGAGTGTTAGAGAGTGTCAGAGAGTGGTAGAGAGTGACAGAGAGTGTCTGAGAGTGATAGAGAGTGTCAGAGAGTGATAGAGAATGTCAGAGAGTGATAGAGAGTGACAGAGAGGGTCTGAGAGTGTCAGAGAGTGTCAGAGTGTTTCAGAGAGTGACAGAGAGTGATAGAGAGAGTCAGAGAGTGTCATAGAGTGATAGAGAGAGTCAGAGTGTGTCAGAGAGTGATAGAGTGTGATTGAGTGTGTCAGAGAGTGTCAGAGAGCGATAGACAGTTTCAGAGAGTGTCAGAGAGTGTCAGAGATTGATAGAGAGTGACAGAGAGTGTCAGAGAGTGTCAGAGAGTGAAAGAGAGTGATAGAGAGTGTCAGAGTGTGTCAGAGAGTGATAGAGAGTGATAGAGAGTGTCAGAGAGTGATAGAGAGTTACAGAGAGTGTCAGAGAGTGATAGAGAGTTACAGAGAGTGTCAGAGAGTGATAGAGAGTGTCAGAGAGTGTCAGAGTGTGTCAGAGAGTGTCAGAGAGTGATGGAGAGTGATAGAGAGTGTCACAGAGGGTCATTGAGTGATAGAGAGTGTCAGAGAGTGTCAGAGAGTGGTATAGAGTGTCAGAGAGTGATAGGGAGTGTCAGAGAGTGACAGAGAGAGTCTGAGAATGTCAGAGAGTGATAGAGAATGTCAGAGAGTGTTAGAGAGTGATAGAGAGTCTCTGAGCGTGTCAGAGAGTTTCAGAGAGTGAGAGAGAGATTCTGAGAGTGTCAGAGAGTGTCAGAGAGTGATAGAGAGTGTCAGAGAGTCTCTGAGAGTGTCAGAGAGTGTCAGAGAGTGTCAGAGAGTGTCAGAGAGTGATACGGAGTGTGATTGAGAGAGTCTGAGAGTGTCAGAGAGTGTCAGAGAGTGTCAGAGAGGGATGGAGAGTGTCAGACCGTGTCAGAGTGTGATTGAGAGTGTCTGAGAGTGTCAGATAATGCCAGAGTGTGTCAGAGAGTGATAGAGAGTGATAGAGCATGATAGAGAGTGTCAGAGAGTGTCATTGAGTGATAGAGAGTGTCAGAGAGTGTCAGAGAGTGATAGAGAGTGTCAGAGAGTGTCAGAGAGTGTCAGAGAGTGATCCGGAGTGTGATTGAGAGTGTCTGAGAGTGTCAGAGAGTGTCAGAGAGTGTCAGAGAGTGTCAGAGAGCGATGGAGAGTGTCAGACCGTGTCAGAGAGTGATAGAGAGTTACAGAGAGTGCAGAGAGTGATAGAGAGTTACAGAGAGTGTCAGAGAGTGATAGAGAGTGATAGAGAGTGTCAGAGTGTTTCAGAGAGTGATAGAGAGTTACAGAGAGTGTCAGAGAGTGATAGAGAGTGATAGAGAGTGTCAGAGTGTTTCAGAGAGTGATAGAGAGTGATTGAGTGTGTCAGAGAGTGTCAGAGAGCGATAGAGAGTGTCAGAGAGTGATAGAGAGTGTCAGAGAGTGATAGAGAGTGTCTGAGAGTGTCTGAGAGTATCTGAGAGTGACAGAGAGTGAAAGAGAGGGTCTGAGAGTGTCAGTGAGTGTCAGAGACTGATAGAGAGTGTCTGAAAGTGTCAGTGAGTGATAGAGAGTGATAGAGACCCTCTGAGAGTGTCAGAGAGTGTCAGAGAGTGATAGAGAGTGTCAGAGAGTGTCAGAGAGTGATAGAGAGTGACAGAGAGTGATGGAGAGTGATAGAGAGCCTATGAGAGTGTCAGAGAGTGTCAGAGTGTGTCCGAGGGTGTCAGAGAGTGTCAGAGAGTGATAGAGAGTGATAGAGAGTTTCAGAGAGGGTCAGAGAGTGATGGAGAGTGTCAGAGAGTGTCACAGAGTGTCAGAGAGTGATAGAGAGTGATAGAGAGTGATAGAGAGTGTCAGAGTGTGTCAGAGAGTGTCAGAGAGTGATAGAGAGTGAGAGATAGCGTCAGAGAGTGTCATAGAGTGATAGCGAGGGATAGAGAGTGTCACAGAGTGTCATTGAGTAATAGAGAGTGTCAGAAAGTGTCAGAGAGTGATAGAGAGTGTCAGAGAGAGTCAGAGAGTGTCAGAGAGAGATACGGAGTGTGATTGAGAGTGTCTGAGAGTGTCAGAGTGTGTCAGAGAGTGTCAGAGAGTGATGGAGAGTGATAGAGAGGGTCATTGAGTGATAGAGAGTGTCAGAGAGTGTCAGAGAGTGATCGAGAGTGTCAGAGAGTGTCAGAGAGTGTCAGAGAGTGATACGGAGTGTGATTGAGAGTGTCTGAGAGTGTCAGAGAGTGTCAGAGAGTGTCAGAGAGTGATGGAGAGTGTCAGACCGTGTCAGAGTGTGATAGAGAGTGTCTGAGAGTGTCAGAGAGTGTCAGAGTGTGTCAGAGAGTGATAGAGAGTGATAGAGAGTGATAGAGAGTTTCAGAGAGTGTCAGAGAGTGATAGAGATTGATTGAGTGTGTCAGAGAGTGTCAGAGAGCGATAGAGAGTGTCAGAGAGAGATAGACAGTGTCAGAGATTGATAGAGAGTGTCTGAGAGTGTCTGAGAGTGACAGAGAGTGAAAGAGAGTGTCTGAGAGTGTCTGAGAGTGTCAGTGAGTGTCAGAGAGTGATAGAGAGGGTCTGAGAGTTTCAGTGAGTGATTGAGAGTGATAGAGAGCCTCTGAGAGTGTCAGAGAGTGTCAGAGAGTGATAGAGAGTGTCAGAGAGTGTTAGAGAGTGACAGAGAGAGTCTGAGAGTGATAGAGAGATTCAGAGAGTGATAGAGAATGTCAGAGAGTGATAGAGAGTGACAGAGATTGTCTGAGAGTGTCAGAGAGTGTCAGAGTGTGTCAGAGTGTGTCAGAGAGTGACAGAGAGTGATAGAGAGTGTCAGAGAGTGTCATAGAGTGATAGAGAGAGTCAGAGTGTGTCAGAGAGTGATAGAGTGTGATTGAGTGTGTCAGAGAGTGTCAGAGAGCGATAGACAGTTTCAGAGAGTGATAGAGAGTGTCTGAGATTGTCTGAGAGTGACAGAGAGTGAAAGAGAGTGTCTGAGAGTGTCTGAGAGTGTCAGTGAGTGTCAGAGAGTGATAGAGAGTGTCTGAGAGTGTCAGTGAGTGATAGAGAGTGATAGAGAGCCTCTGAGAGTGTCAGAGAGATTCAGAGAGTGATAGAGAGAGTCAGAGAGTGATAGTGAGTGGCAGAGAGTGTCTGAGAGTGTCAGTGAGTGTCAGAGAGTGATAGAGAGTGTCAGAGAGTGTAAGAGAGTGATAGAGAGTGTCAGAGAGTGATAGAGAGTGATAGAGAGTGATAGAGTGTGTCAGAGAGTGTCATAGAGTGGTGGAGAGTCTCAGAGAGTGTCAGAGAGTGATAGAGAGTGATAGAGAGTGTCAGAGTGTGTCAGAGAGTTTCAGAGAGTCATAGAGAGTGTCACAGAGTGTCATTGATTAATAGAGAGTGTCAGAGAGTGTCAGAGATTGATAGAGTGTGATGGAGAGTGTCAGAGAGTGTCAGCAAGTGAAAGAGAGTGATAGAGAGTTACAGAGAATGTCAGAGAGTGATAGAGAGGGTCAGAGAGTGATAGAGAGTTACAGAGAGTGTCAGAGAGTGATACAGAGTGTCAGAGAGTGATAGAGTGTGTCAGAGAGTGTCAGAGCGTGATAGAGAGTGATAGAGAGTGTCAGAGATTGATAGAGAGTGACAGAGAGTGACAGAGAGTGTCTGAGAGTGTCAGAGAGTGTCAGCGTGTGTCAGAGAGTGATGGAGAGTGATAGAGAGTGTCAGTGTGTTTCAGAGTGTGATAGAGAGTGATTGAGTGTGTCAGAGAGTGTCAGAGAGCGATAGAGAGTGTCAGAGAGTGATAGAGAGTGTCAGAGAGTGTCAGAGTGTGTCAGAGAGTTTCAGAGAGTCATAGAGAGTGTCACAGAGTGTCATTGATTAATAGAGAGTGTCAGAGAGTGTCAGAGATCGATAGAATGTGATAGAGAGTGTCAGAGAGTGTCAGCAAGTGAAAGAGAGTGATAGAGAGTTACAGAGAATGTCAGAGAGTGATAGAGAGGGTCAGAGAGTGATAGAGAGTTACAGAGAGTGTCAGAGAGTGATACAGAGTGCCAGAGAGTCTCAGAGAGTGTCAGAGAGTGATAGAACATAGAACATAGAACATACAGCACAGAACAGGCCCTTCGGCCCACAATGTTGTGCCGATCCTTTGTCCTCTGTCAAGGACAATTTAATCTATACCCCATCATTCTCCTTTATCCATATACCTATCCAAAAGCCTTTTGAAAGTCCCTAAAGTTTCTGACTCAACAACTTCCCCGGGCAAGGCATTCCATGCCTCGACCACTCTCTGGGTAAAGAACCTTCCCCTGACATCCCCCTTATATCTCCCACCCTTCACCTTAAATTTATGACCCCTTGTAACGCTTTGCTCCACCCGGGGAAAAAGTTTCTGACTGTCTACCCTATCTATTCCCCTGATCATCTTATAAACCTCTATCATGTCACCCCTCATCCTTCTCCTTTCTAATGAGAAGAGGCCTAGAATGTTCAGCCTTTCCTCGTAAGACTTATTCTCCATTCCAGGCAACATCCTGGTAAATCTCCTCTGCACCCTCTCCAAGGCTTCCACATCCTTCCTAAAATGAGGCGACCAGAACTGCACACAGTACTCCAAATGAGGCCTTACCAAGGTCCTGTACAGCTGCATCATCACCTCACGGCTCTTAAATTCAATCCCTCTGCTAATGAACGCTAACACCCCATATGCCTTCTTCACAGCCCTATCCACTTGAGTTGCAACTTTCAATGATCTATGCACATAGACCCCAAGGTCTCTCTGCTCCTCCACATGCCCAAGAACCCTACCGTTAACCCAGTATTTTGCATTCATGTTTGTCCTTCCAAAATGGACGACCTCACACTTTTCAGGGTTAAACTCCATCTGCCACTTTTCAGCCCAGCACTGCAACCTATCCAAGTCCCTTTGCAGACGACAATAGCCCTCCTCGGTATCCACAACTCCACCAACCTTTGTATCATCTGCAAATTTACTGACCCACCCTTCGACTTCCTCATCCAAGTCGTTAATAAAAATCACAAACAGGAGAGGACCCAGAACTGATCCCTGCGGCACGCCACTGGTAACTGGGCTCCAGGCTGAGTATTTACCATCTAAGACCACTCTCTGCCTTCTATCAGTTAGCCAATTCTTAATCCAACTGGCCACATTCCCCACTATCCCATGCCTCCTGACTTTCTCCATAAGTCTACCATGGGGGACCTTATCAAATGCCTTACTAAAATCCATGTACACCACATCCACTGGTTTACCCTCATCCACTTGCTTGGTCACCTGCTCAAAGAATTCAATCAGGCTTGTGAGGCAAGACCTACCCCTCACAAAACCGTGCTGACTGTCCCGAATCAAGCAGTGTCTTTCCAGATGCTCAGAAATCCTATCCCTCAGCACCTTTTCCATCAACTTGCCTACCACCGAAGTAAGACTAACTGGCCTGTAATTCCCAGGGTTGTTCCTATTCCCTTTCTTGAACAGGGGCACAACATTTGCCACCCTCCAATCACCTGGTACCACCCCCGTCAGCAGAGAAGATGAAAAGATCATTGCCAGCGGCTCTGCAATTTCATCCCTTGCTTCCCATAACATCCTTGGATATACCCCGTCAGGCCCGGGAGACTTGTCTATCTTCAAGTTATTCAAAAACCCCAACACATCTTCCCTCCTAACGAGCACTTCCTCGAGCTTACCAGTCTGCTTCCCACCGTCCTCTTCAGTAATACACCCCTTCTCATTCGTAAATACCGAAGAGAAGTACTCATTCAAAACCTCACTTATCTCTTCCGGCTCAACACACAGTCTCCCGCTATTGTCCTTGACCGGACCTACGGTCCCCTTAGTCATCCTCATATTTCTGACATACGCGTAAAAGGCCTTGGGGTTTTCTTTTATCCTACCCGCCAAGCATTTTTCATGCCCTCTCTTAGCTCTCCTAATCCCTTTCTTCAGATCCTTCCTGGCCATCTTGTATCCCTCCAGAGCTATGCCTGTGCCCTTTTTCCTCAACTTTATATACGCATCCTTCTTCTTCCTAACAAGACTCTCAACCTCTCTTGTCAACCACGGTTCCCTCACATGACCATCCCTTCCCTGTCTGACAGGGACATGCTTATCAATGGCCCCTACTATCTGCTCCTTGAAAAAGTTCCACATTTCGACCGTGCCCTTCCCTGCCAGCATATGCTCCCAACTTATGCTCCTCAGTTCCTGCCTGACAGCATCATATCTACCCTTCCCCCAATTGTAAACCTTGCCCTGTTGCACATACCTATCCCTCTCCATTACCACAGTGAATGCTACAGAATTGTGATCACTATCTCCAAAGTGCTCGCCCACCAACAGCTCTATCACTTGCCCTGGTTCATTACCTAGTACCAAATCCAATATTGCCTCCCCTCTGGTCGGGCAGTCTACATACTGAGTCAGAAAAGCTTCCTGGACATACTGCACAAACACTACCCCATCCAAACTATTCGATCTAAAGAGTTGCCAATCAATATTTGGGAAGTTGAAATCCCCCATAATTACTACCCTGTGACTTCTGCTCCTTTCCAAAATCTGTTTCCCAATCTGCTCTTCCACCTCCCTGCTGCTATTGGGGGGCCTATAGAAAACTCCCATCAAGGTGACTGCTCCTTTCCTGTTCCTGACCTCAACCCACAGTGCCTCAGTCGGCAGATCCTCCTCGAAAATTCTTTCAGCAGTTGTTACACTATTTCTAACTAACAATGCCACCCCCCCACCTCTTTTACCACCATTCCTAATCTTATGAAAACATCTATAACCAGGTACCTCCAAAAACCATTCCTCCCCCTCACCTATCCACGTTTCAGTGATGGCCACAACATCGTAGTCCCAAGTGCCCATCCACGCCTTCAATTCACTCACCTTATTCCTGATGCTTCTTGCGTTGAAGTATACGCACTTTAACCCTTCTCCGTGCCCATCTGTCCTCTGCGACAGTGCTACCTTCCCCAATACCTCACTACACTCTTTGTCTTTCTGAGTGGACCCACTGGTCCCTGGATTACAAGTCCGGTTCCCATCCCCCTCCCAAACTAGTTTAAACCCTCCCGAACAGTACTAGCAAACCTCCCTCCCAGGATATTGGTGCCCCTCTGGTTCAGATGCAGCCCGTCCTGTTTGAACAGGTCCCATCTTCCCCAGAATGCAGTCCAATTATCCAAGAACTGGAAGCCCTCCCTCCTACACCATTCCTGCAGCCACGTGTTCAGCTGTGCTCTCTCCCTATTCCTAGCCTCACTATCACGTGGCGCCGGCAACAAACCAGAGATAACCACTCTGTCCGTCCGAGCTTTCAGCTTCCAGCCTAACTCCCTAAACTCACTTCTAACATCTGTGCCACCCTTCCTTCCTACGTCGTTGGTGCCAATGTGCACCACGACCTCTGGCTGCTCCCCCTCCCCTTTAAGGATCCTGAAGACGCGATCACAAACATCACGGACCCTGGCACCAGGGAGGCAACAAACCATCCGTGCGTCTCGCCTGCGCCCACAGAACCGCCTGTCCGTACTCCTCACCATCGAGTCCCCGATGACTAGTGCTCTCCCATTCTCCCTCCTTCCCTTCTGAGCCACAGTGCAGGACCCCGTGCCAGAGGCCCGGTCACTGCAGCCTGCCCCCGATAGGCCGTCCCCCCCAACAGTATCTAAAACTGTATACTTGTTGTTGAGGGGAACGACCACAGGAGATCCCTGCACTGACCTCTTCCCAGAGTGTGTCAGAGAGTTTCAGAGAGTCATAGAGAGTGTCACAGAGTGTCATTGATTAATAGAGAGTGTCAGAGAGTGTCAGAGATTGATAGAGTGTGATAGAGAGTGTCAGAGAGTGTCAGCAAGTGAAAGAGAGTGATAGAGAGTTACAGAGAATGTCAGAGAGTGATAGAGAGGGTCAGAGAGTGATAGAGAGTTACAGAGAGTGTCAGAGAGTGATACAGAGTGTCAGAGAGTGTCAGAGTGTGTCAGAGAGTGTCAGAGCGTGATAGAGAGTGATAGAGAGTGTCAGAGATTGATAGAGAGTGACAGAGAGTGACAGAGAGTGTCTGAGAGTGTCAGAGAGTGTCATCGTGTGTCAGAGAGTGATGGAGAGTGATAGAGAGTGTCAGAGTGTTTCAGAGTGTGATAGAGAGTGATTGAGTGTGTCAGAGAGTGTCAGAGAGCGATAGAGAGTGTCAGAGAGTGATAGAGAGTGTCAGAGAGTGATAGAGAGTGTCTGAGAGTGTCTGAGAGTGACAGAGAGTGAAAGAGAGTGTCTGAGAGTGTCAGTGAGTGTCAGAGACTGATAGAGAGTGGCTGAGAGTGTCAGTGAGTGATAGAGAGTGATAGAGACCCTCTGAGAGTGTCAGAGAGTGATAGAGAGTGTCAGAGAGTGTCAGAGAGTGTCAGAGGGTGTCAGAGAGTGTCAGAGAGTGATAGAGAGTGATAGACAGCCTATGAGAGTGTCAGAGAGTGTCAGAGTGTGTCAGAGGGTGTCAGAGAGTGTCAGAGAGTGATAGAGAGTGATAGAGAGTTTCAGAGAGTGTCAGAGAGTGATGGAGAGTGTCAGAGAGTGTCACAGAGTGTCAGAGAGTGTTAGAGAGTGATAGAGAATGTCAGAGAGTGTTAGAGAGTGATAGAGAGTCTCTGAGCGTGTCAGAGAGTTTCAGAGAGTGAGAGAGAGATTCTGAGAGTGTCAGAGAGTGTCAGAGAGTGATAGAGAGTGTCAGAGAGTCTCTGAGAGTGTCAGAGAGTGTCAGAGAGTGTCAGCGAGTGTCAGAGAGTGATACGGAGTGTGATTGAGAGAGTCTGAGAGTGTCAGAGAGTGTCAGAGAGTGTCAGAGAGTGATGGAGAGTGTCAGACCGTGTCAGAGTGTGATAGAGAGTGTCTGAGAGTGTCAGATAATGTCAGAGTGTGTCAGAGAGTGATAGAGAGTGATAGAGCATGATAGAGAGTGTCAGAGAGTGTCATTGAGTGATAGAGAGTGTCAGAGAGTGTCAGAGAGTGATAGAGAGTGTCAGAGAGTGTCAGAGAGTGTCAGAGAGTGATCCGGAGTGTGATTGAGAGTGTCTGAGAGTGTCAGAGAGTGTCAGAGAGTGTCAGAGAGTGTCAGAGAGTGATGGAGAGTGTCAGACCGTGTCAGAGAGTGATAGAGAGTTACAGAGAGTGCAGAGAGTGATAGAGAGTTACAGAGAGTGTCAGAGAGTGATAGAGAGTGATAGAGAGTGTCAGAGTGTTTCAGAGAGTGATAGAGAGTTACAGAGAGTGTCAGAGAGTGATAGAGAGTGATAGAGAGTGTCAGAGTGTTTCAGAGAGTGATAGAGAGTGATTGAGTGTGTCAGAGAGTGTCAGAGAGCGATAGAGAGTGTCAGAGAGTGATAGAGAGTGTCAGAGAGTGATAGAGAGTGTCTGAGAGTGTCTGAGAGTATCTGAGAGTGACAGAGAGTGAAAGAGAGGGTCTGAGAGTGTCAGTGAGTGTCAGAGACTGATAGAGAGTGTCTGAAAGTGTCAGTGAGTGATAGAGAGTGATAGAGACCCTCTGAGAGTGTCAGAGAGTGTCAGAGAGTGATAGAGAGTGTCAGAGAGTGTCAGAGAGTGATAGAGAGTGACAGAGAGTGATGGAGAGTGATAGAGAGCCTATGAGAGTGTCAGAGAGTGTCAGAGTGTGTCCGAGGGTGTCAGAGAGTGTCAGAGAGTGATAGAGAGTGATAGAGAGTTTCAGAGAGGGTCAGAGAGTGATGGAGAGTGTCAGAGAGTGTCACAGAGTGTCAGAGAGTGATAGAGAGTGATAGAGAGTGATAGAGAGTGTCAGAGTGTGTCAGAGAGTGTCAGAGAGTGATAGAGAGTGATAGATAGCGTCAGAGAGTGTCATAGAGTGATAGCGAGGGATAGAGAGTGTCACAGAGTGTCATTGAGTAATATAGAGTGTCAGAAAGTGTCAGAGAGTGATAGAGAGTGTCAGAGAGAGTCAGAGAGTGTCAGAGAGAGATACGGAGTGTGATTGAGAGTGTCTGAGAGTGTCAGAGTGTGTCAGAGAGTGTCAGAGAGTGATGGAGAGTGATAGAGAGGGTCATTGAGTGATAGAGAGTGTCAGAGAGTGTCAGAGAGTGATAGAGAGTGTCAGAGAGTGTCAGAGAGTGTCAGAGAGTGATACGGAGTGTGATTGAGAGTGTCTGAGAGTGTCAGAGAGTGTCAGAGAGTGTCAGAGAGTGATGGAGAGTGTCAGAGAGTGATAGAGAGTGATAGAGAGTGATAGAGAGTTTCAGAGAGTGTCAGAGAGTGATAGAGATTGATTGAGTGTGTCAGAGAGTGTCAGAGAGCGATAGAGAGTGTCAGAGAGAGATAGACAGTGTCAGAGAGTGATAGAGAGTGTCTGAGAGTGACAGAGAGTGAAAGAGAGTGTCTGAGAGTGTCTGAGAGTGTCAGTGAGTGTCAGAGAGTGATAGAGAGGGTCTGAGAGTTTCAGTGAGTGATTGAGAGTGATAGAGAGCCTCTGAGAGTGTCAGAGAGTGTCAGAGAGTGATAGAGAGTGTCAGAGAGTGTTAGAGAGTGACAGAGAGAGTCTGAGAGTGATAGAGAGTTTCAGAGAGTGATAGAGAATGTCAGAGAGTGATAGAGAGTGACAGAGAGGGTCTGAGAGTGTCAGAGAGTGTCAGAGTGTGTCAGAGTGTGTCAGAGAGTGACAGAGAGTGATAGAGAGTGTCAGAGAGTGTCATAGAGTGATAGAGAGAGTCAGAGTGTGTCAGAGAGTGATAGAGTGTGATTGAGTGTGTCAGAGAGTGTCAGAGAGCGATAGACAGTTTCAGAGAGTGATAGAGAGTGTCTGAGATTGTCTGAGAGTGACAGAGAGTGAAAGAGAGTGTCTGAGAGTGTCTGAGAGTGTCAGTGAGTGTCAGAGAGTGATAGAGAGTGTCTGAGAGTGTCAGTGAGTGATAGAGAGTGATAGAGAGCCTCTGAGAGTGTCAGAGAGATTCAGAGAGTGATAGAGAGAGTCAGAGAGTGATAGTGAGTGGCAGAGAGTGTCTGAGAGTGTCAGTGAGTGTCAGAGAGTGATAGAGAGTGTCAGAGAGTGTAAGAGAGTGATAGAGAGTGTCAGAGAGTGATAGAGAGTGATAGAGAGTGATAGAGTGTGTCAGAGAGTGTCATAGAGTGGTGGAGAGTCTCAGAGAGTGTCAGAGAGTGATAGAGAGTGATAGAGAGTGTCAGAGTGTGTCAGAGAGTTTCAGAGAGTCATAGAGAGTGTCACAGAGTGTCATTGATTAATAGAGAGTGTCAGAGAGTGTCAGAGATTGATAGAGTGTGATAGAGAGTGTCAGAGAGTGTCAGCAAGTGAAAGAGAGTGATAGAGAGTTACAGAGAATGTCAGAGAGTGATAGAGAGGGTCAGAGAGTGATAGAGAGTTACAGAGAGTGTCAGAGAGTGATACAGAGTGTCAGAGAGTGTCAGAGTGTGTCAGGGAGTGTCAGAGCGTGATAGAGAGTGATAGAGAGTGTCAGAGATTGATAGAGAGTGACAGAGAGTGACAGAGAGTGTCTGAGAGTGTCAGAGAGTGTCAGCGTGTGTCAGAGAGTGATGGAGAGTGATAGAGAGTGTCAGAGTGTTTCAGAATGTGATAGAGAGTGATTGAGTGTGTCAGAGAGTGTCAGAGAGCGATAGAGAGTGTCAGAGAGTGATAGAGAGTGTCAGAGAGTGATAGAGAGTGTCTGAGAGTGTCTGAGAGTGACAGAGAGTGAAAGAGAGTGTCTGAGAGTGTCAGTTAGTGTCAGAGACTGATAGAGAGTGGCTGAGAGTGTCAGTGAGTGATAGAGAGTGATAGAGACACTCTGAGAGTGTCAGAGAGTGTCAGAGAGTGATAGAGAGTGTCAGAGAGTTTCAGAGAGTGTCAGAGGGTGTCAGAGAGTGTCAGAGAGTGATAGAGAGTGATAGAGAGCCTATGAGAGTGTCAGAGAGTGTCAGAGTGTGTCAGAGGGTGTCAGAGAGTGTCAGAGAGTGATAGAGAGTGATAGAGAGTTTCAGAGAGTGTCAGAGAGTGATGGAGAGTGTCAGAGAGTGTCACAGAGTGTCAGAGAGTGTTAGAGAGTGATAGATAGCGTCAGAGAGTGTCATAGAGTGATAGAGAGGGATAGAGAGTGTTACAGAGTGTCATTGAGTAATAGAGAGTGTCAGAAAGTGTCAGAGAGTGATAGAGAGTGTCAGAGAGTGTCAGAGAGTGATACGGAGTGCGATTGAGAGTGTCTGAGAGTGTCAGAGTGTGTCAGAGAGTGTCAGAGAGTGATGGAGAGTGATAGAGAGTGTCATTGAGAGATAGAGAGTGTCAGAGAGTGTCAGAGAGTGATAGAGAGTGTCAGAGAGTGTCAGAGATTGTCAGAGAGTGATACGGAGTGTGATTGAGAGAGTCTGAGAGTGTCAGAGAGTGTCAGAGAGTGTCAGAGAGTGTCAGAGAGTGATGGAGAGTGTCAGACCGTGTCAGAGTGTGATAGAGAGTGTCAGAGAGTGTCATAGAGTGATAGAGAGAGTCAGAGTGTGTCAGAGAGTGATAGAGTGTGATTGAGTGTGTCAGAGAGTGTCAGAGAGCGATAGACAGTTTCAGAGAGTGTCAGAGAGTGTCAGAGATTGATAGAGAGTGACAGAGAGTGTCAGAGAGTGTCAGAGAGTGAAAGAGAGTGATAGAGAGTGTCAGAGTGTGTCAGAGAGTGATAGAGAGTGATAGAGAGTGTCAGAGAGTGATAGAGAGTTACAGAGAGTGTCAGAGAGTGATAGAGAGTTACAGAGAGTGTCAGAGAGTGATAGAGAGTGTCAGAGAGTGTCAGAGTGTGGTATAGAGTGTCAGAGAGTGATAGGGAGTGTCAGAGAGTGACAGAGAGAGTCTGAGAATGTCAGAGAGTGATAGAGAATGTCAGAGAGTGTTAGAGAGTGATAGAGAGTCTCTGAGCGTGTCAGAGAGTTTCAGAGAGTGAGAGAGAGATTCTGAGAGTGTCAGAGAGTGATAGAGAGTGTCAGGGAGTCTCTGAGAGTGTCAGAGAGTGTCAGAGAGTGTCAGAGAGTGATACGGAGTGTGACTGAGAGAGTCTGAGAGTGTCAGAGAGTGTCAGAGAGTGTCAGAGAGTGATGGAGAGTGTCAGACCGTGTCAGAGTGTGATAGAGAGTGTCTGAGAGTGTCAGATAATGTCAGAGTGTGTCAGAGAGTGATAGAGAGTGATAGAGCATGATAGAGAGTGTCAGAGAGTGTCAGAGAGTGATAGAGAGTGTCAGAGTGTGTCAGAGAGTGATAGAGATTGATTGAGTGTGTCAGAGAGTGTCAGAGAGCGATAGAGAGTGTCAGAGAGAGATAGACAGTGTCAGAGAGTGATAGAGAGTGTCTGAGAGTGTCTGAGAGTGACAGAGAGTGAAAGAGAGTGTCTCAGAGTGTCAGTGAGTGTCAGAGAGTGATAGAGAGTGTCAGAGAGTGTCAGAGAGTGATAGCGAGTGTCAGAGAGTGGTAGAGTGTGACAGAGAGTGTCTGAGAGTGATAGAGAGTGTCAGAGAGTGATAGAGAATGTCAGAGAGTGATAGAGAGTGACAGAGAGTGTCTGAGAGTGTCAGAGAGTGTCAGAGTGTGTCAGAGAGTGACAGAGAGTGATAGAGAGTGTCAGAGAGTGTCATAGAGTGATAGAGAGAGTCAGAGAGTGTCAGAGAGTGATAGAGTGTGATTGAGTGTGTCAGAGAGTGTCAGAGAGCGATAGACAGTTTCAGAGAGTGTCAGAGAGTGTCAGAGATTGATAGAGAGTGACAGAGAGTGTCAGAGAGTGTCAGAGAGTGAAAGAGAGTGATAGAGAGTGTCAGAGTGTGTCAGAGAGTGATAGAGAGTGATAGAGAGTGTCAGAGAGTGATAGAGAGTTACAGAGAGTGTCAGAGATTGATAGAGAGTTACAGAGAGTGTCAGAGAGTGATAGAGAGTGTCAGAGAGTGTCAGAGTGTGTCAGAGAGTGTCAGAGAGTGATGGAGAGTGATGGAGAGTGTCACAGAGGGTCATTGAGTGATAGAGAGTGTCAGAGAGTGTCAGAGAGTGGTATAGAGTGTCAGAGAGTGATAGGGAGTGTCAGAGAGTGACAGAGAGAGTCTGAGAATGTCAGAGAGTGATAGAGAATGTCAGAGAGTGTTAGAGAGTGATAGAGAGTCTCTGAGCGTGTCAGAGAGTTTCAGAGAGTGAGAGAGAGATTCTGAGAGTGTCAGAGAGTGTCAGAGAGTGATAGAGAGTGATAGAGAGTCTCTGAGAGTGTCAGAGAGTGTCAGAGAGTGAAAGAGAGTGTCAGTGAGTGACAGAGTGTCAGAGAGTGATAGAGAGTATCAGAGAGTGTCAGAGAGTGACAGAGAGTGTCTGAGAGCGACAGCGAGTGTCTGAGAGTGTCAGTGAGTGTCAGAGAGTGATAGGGAGTGATAGACAGTTTCAGAGTGGGTCATAGAGTGAAAGAGTGTGTCAGAGAGTGTCAGAGTGTGCTAGAGAGTGTCAGAGAATGTCAGAGAGTGATAGAGAGTGTAAGAGAGTGAAAGAGAGTGATAGAGAGTGTCAGAGATTGATAGAGAGTGACAGAGAGTGACAGAGATTGTCTGAGAGTGTCAGAGAGTGTCAGAGTGTGTCAGAGAGTGATAGAGAGTGATCGAGAGTGTCAGAGTGTTTCAGAGAGTGATAGAGAGTGATTGAGTGTGTCAGAGAGTGTCAGAGAGCGATAGAGAGTGTCAGAGAGTGATAGAGAGTGTCAGAGAGTGATAGAGAGTGATAGAGAGTGTCAGAGAGTGTCAGAGTGTGATAGAGAGTGTCAGAGAGTGTCAGAGAGTGTCAGAGAGTGATACGGAGTGTGATTGAGAGTGTCTGAGAGTGTTGGAGAGTGTCAGACCGTGTCAGAGAGTGATAGAGAGTGCAGAGAGTGATAGGGAGTGTCAGAGAGTGAGAGAGAGAGTCTGAGAATGTCATGAAAGTGATAGAGAATGTCAGAGAGTGATGGAGAGTGATCGAGAGTCTCTGAGAGTGTCAGACAGTTTCAGAGAGTGAGAGAGAGATTCTGAGAGTGTCAGAGAGTGATAGAGAGTGATAGAGAGTCTCTGAGAGTGTCAGAGAGTGTCAGAGAGCAAAAGAGAGTGTCAGTGAGTGACAGAGAGTGTCAGAGAGTGATAGAGAGTATCAGAGAGTGTCAGAGAGTGACAGAGAGTGTCTGAGAGCGACAGCGAGATTCTGAGAGTGTCAGTGAGTGTCAGAGAGTGATAGGGAGTGATAGACAGTTTCAGAGTGTGTCATTGAGTGATAGAGAGTGTCAGAGTGTGATAGAGAGTGTCAGAGAGTGTCAGAGAGTGATGGAGAGTGTAAGAGAGTGAGAGAGAGTGATAGAGAGTGTCAGAGATTGATAGAGAGTGACAGAGAGTGACAGAGAGTGTCTGAGAGTGTCAGAGAGTGTCAGCGTGTGTCAGAGAGTGATAGAGGGTGATAGAGAGTGTCAGAGTGTTTCAGAGAGTGATAGAGAGTGATTGAGTGTGTCAGAGAGTGTCAGAGAGCGATAGAGAGTGTCAGAGAGTGTCTGAGAGTGTCTGAGAGTGACAGAGAGTGAAAGAGAGGGTCTGAGAGTGTCAGTGTGTGTCAGAGACTGATAGAGAGTGTCTGAGAGTGTCAGTGAGTAATAGAGAGTGATAGAGACCCTCTGAGAGTGTCAGAGAGTGTCAGAGAGTGATAGAGTGTGTCAGAGAGTGTCAGAGAGTGATAGAGAGTGACAGAGAGTGATGGAGAGTGATAGAGAGCCTATGAGAGTGTCAGAGAGTGTCAGCGTGTGTCAGAGGGTGTCAGAGAGTGTCAGAGAGTGATAGAGAGTGATAGAGAGTTTCAGAGAGGGTCAGAGAGTGATGGAGAGTGTCAGAGAGTGTCACAGAGTGTCAGAGAGTGATAGAGAGTGATAGAGAGTGATAGAGAGTGTCAGAGTGTGTCAGAGAGTGTCAGAGAGTGATAGAGAGTGATAGATAGCGTCAGAGAGTGTCATAGAGTGATAGCGAGGGATAGAGAGTGTCACAGAGTGTCATTGAGTAATAGAGAGTGTCAGAAAGTGTCAGAGAGTGATAGAGAGTGTCAGAGAATGTCAGAGAGTGTCAGAGAGTGATATGGAGTGTGATTGAGAGTGTCTGAGAGTGTCAGAGTGTGTCAGAGAGTGTCAGAGAGTGTCATTGAGTGATAGAGAGTGTCATTGAGTGATAGAGAGTGTCAGAGAGTGTCAGAGAGTGATAGAGAGTGTCAGAGAGTGTCAGAGAGTGTCAGATAGTGATACGGAGTGTGATTGAGAGTGTCTGAGAGTGTCAGAGCGTGTCAGAGAGTGTCAGAGAGTGATGGAGAGTCTCAGACCGTGTCAGAGTGTGATAGAGAGTGTCTGAGAGTGATAGAGAGTGTCAGAGAGTATCAGAGAGTGATAGAGATTGATTGAGTGTGTCAGAGAGTGTCAGAGAGCGATAGAGAGTGTCAGAGAGAGATAGACAGTGTCAGAGAGTGATAGAGAGTGTCTGAGAGTGTCTGAGAGTGACAGAGATTGAAAGAGTGTGTCTGAGAGTGTCTGTGAGTGTCAGAGAGTGATAGAGAGGGTCTGAGAGTTTCAGAGAGTGTCAGAGAGTGATAGAGAGTGACAGAGAGTGTCTGAGAGTGATAGAGAGTTTCAGAGAGTGATAGAGAATGTCAGAGAGTGATAGAGAGTGACAGAGAGGGTCTGAGAGTGTCAGAGATTGTCAGAGTGTGTCAGAGTGTGTCAGAGAGTGACAGAGAGTGATAGAGAGTGTCAGAGAGTGTCATAGAGTGATAGAGAGAGTCAGAGTGTGTCACAGAGTGATAGAGTGTGATTGAGTGTGTCAGAGAGTGTCAGAGAGCGATAGACAGTTTCAGAGAGTGATAGAGAGTGTCTGAGATTGTCTGAGAGTGACAGAGAGTGAAAGAGAGTGTCTGAGAGTGTCTGAGAGTGTCAGTGAGTGTCAGAGAGTGATAGAGAGTGTCTGAGAGTGTCAGTGAGTGATAGAGTGTGATAGAGAGCCTCTGAGAGTGTCAGAGAGATTCAGAGAGTGATAGAGAGAGTCAGAGAGTGATAGTGAGTGGCAGAGAGTGTCTGAGAGTGTCAGTGAGTGTCAGAGAGTGATAGAGAGTGTCAGAGAGTGTAAGAGAGTGATAGAGAGTGTCAGAGAGTGAAAGAGAGTGATAGAGAGTTACAGAGAGTGTCAGAGAGTGATAGAGAGGGTCAGAGAGTGATAGAGAGTTACAGAGAGTGTCAGAGAGTGATACAGAGTGTCGGAGAGTGTCAGAGTGTGTCAGAGAGTGTCAGAGAGTGATGGAGAGTGATAGAGAGTGTCACAGAGGGTCATTGAGTGATAGAGAGTGTCAGAGTGTGTCAGAGAGTGATAGAGAGTGTCAGAGAGTGTCAGAGAGAGATAGGGAGTGTCAGAGAGTGACAGAGAGAGTCTGAGATTGTCAGAGAGTGATAGAGAATGTCAGAGAGTGATAGAGAGTCTCTGAGAGTGTCAGAGAGTTTCAGAGAGTGAGAGAGAGATTCTGAGAGTGTCAGAGAGTGTCAGAGAGTGATAGAGAGTCTCTGAGAGTGTCAGAGAGTGTCAGAGAGCGAAAGAGAGTGTCAGTGAGTGACAGAGAGTGTCAGAGTGTGTCAGAGGGTGTCAGAGAGTGTCAGAGAGTGATAGAGAGTGATAGAGAGTGATAGACAGCGTCAGAGAGTGTCATAGAGTGATAGAGAGGGATAGAGAGTGTCACAGGGTGTCATTGAGTAATAGAGAGTGTCAGAGAGTGTCAGAGGGTGATAGAGAGTGTCAGAGAGTGTCAGAGAGTGTCAGAGAGTGATACGGAGTGTGATTGAGAGTGTCTGAGATTGTCAGAGTGTGTCAGAGAGTGTCAGAGTGTGATGGAGAGTGATAGAGAGTGTCATTGAGTGATAGAGTGTGATAGAGAGTGTCATTGAGTGATAGAGAGTGTCAGAGAGTGTCAGAGAGTGATAGAGAGTGTCAGAGAGTGTCAGAGAGTGATACGGAGTGTGAATGAGAGTGTCTGAGAGTGTCAGAGAGTGTCAGAGAGTGTCAGACCGTGTCAGAGTGTGATAGAGAGTGTCATTGAGTGATAGAGAGTGTCATTGAGTGATAGAGAGTGTCAGAGAGTGTCAGAGAGTGATAGAGAGTGTCAGAGAGTGTCAGAGAGTGTGAGAGAGTGATACGGAGTGTGATTGAGAGTGTCTGAGAGTGGCAGAGAGTGTCAGAGAGTGTCAGAGAGTGTCTGAGAGTGTCAGAGAGTGTCAGAGTTTCAGAGAGTGATAGAGAGTGATAGAGAGTGATAAAGAGTGTCAGAGAGTGTCAGAGAGTGATAGAGAGTGTCAGAGTGTGTCAGAGAGTGATAGAGATTGATTGAGTGTGTCAGAGAGTGTCAGAGAGCGATAGAGAGTGTCAGAGAGAGATAGACAGTGTCAGAGAGTGATAGAGAGTGTCTGAGAGTGACAGAGAGTGAAAGAGAGTGTCTGAGAGTGTCAGTGAGTGTCAGTGAGTGTCAGAGAGTGATAGAGAGTGTCTGAGAGTTTCAGTGAGTGATTGAGAGTGATAGAGAGCCTCTGAGAGTGTCAGAGAGTGTCAGAGAGTGATAGAGAGTGTCAGAGAGTGTTAGAGAGTGACAGAGAGTGTCTGAGAGTGATAGAGAGTGTCAGAGAGTGATAGAGAATGTCAGAGAGTGATAGAGAGTGACAGAGAGGGTCTGAGAGTGTCAGAGAGTGTCAGAGTGTGTCAGAGAGTGACAGAGAGTGTCAGAGAGTGTCATAGAGTGATAGAGGGTGTCAGAGTGTGTCAGAGAGTGATAGAGTGTGATTGAGTGTGTCAGAGAGTGTCAGAGAGCGATAGACAGTTTCAGAGAGTGATAGAGAATGTCTGAGATTGTCTGAGAGTGACAGAGAGTGAAAGAGAGTGTCTGAGAGTGTCAGTGAGTGTCAGAGAGTGATAGAGAGTGTCTGAGAGTGTCAGTGAGTGATCGAGAGTGATAGAGAGCCTCTGAGAGTGTCAGAGAGATTCAGAGAGTGATAGAGAGAGTCAGAGAGTGATAGTGAGTGGCAGAGAGTGTCTGAGAGTGTCAGTGAGTGTCAGAGAGTGATAGAGAGTGTCAGAGAGTGTAAGAGAGTGATAGAGAGTGTCAGAGAGTGATAGAGAGTGTCAGAGAGTGTCATAGAGTGATGGAGAGTCTCAGAGAGTGTCAGAGAGTGATAGAGAGTGATAGAGAGTGTCAGAGTGTGTCAGAGAGTTTCAGAGAGTCATAGAGAGTGTCACAGAGTGTCATTGATTAATAGAGAGTGTCAGAGAGTGTCAGAGATTGATAGAGTGTGATAGAGAGTGTCAGAGAGTGTCAGCAAGTGAAAGAGTGTGATAGAGAGTTACAGATAGTGTCAGAGAGTGATAGAGAGTGTCAGAGAGTGATAGAGAGTTACAGAGAGTGTCGGAGAGTGATACAGAGTGTCAGTGAGTGATAGAGTGTGATAGAGAGCCTCTGAGAGTGTCAGAGAGATTCAGAGAGTGATAGAGAGAGTCAGAGAGTGATAGTGAGTGGCAGAGAGTGTCTGAGAGTGTCAGTGAGTGTCAGAGAGTGATAGAGAGTGTCAGAGAGTGTAAGAGAGTGATAGAGAGTGTCAGAGAGTGAAAGAGAGTGATAGAGAGTTACAGAGAGTGTCAGAGAGTGATAGAGAGGGTCAGAGAGTGATAGAGAGTTACAGAGAGTGTCAGAGAGTGATACAGAGTGTCGGAGAGTGTCAGAGTGTGTCAGAGAGTGTCAGAGAGTGATGGAGAGTGATAGAGAGTGTCACAGAGGGTCATTGAGTGATAGAGAGTGTCAGAGAGTGTCAGAGAGTGATAGGGAGTGTCAGAGAGTGACAGAGAGAGTCTGAGAATGTCAGAGAGTGATAGAGAATGTCAGAGAGTGATAGAGAGTGATAGAGAGTCTCTGAGAGTGTCAGAGAGTTTCAGAGAGTGAGAGAGAGATTCTGAGAGTGTCAGAGAGATTCAGAGAGTGATAGAGAGTGATAGAGAGTCTCTGAGAGTGTCAGAGAGTGTCAGAGAGCGAAAGAGAGTGTCAGTGAGTGACAGAGAGTGTCAGAGTGTGTCAGAGGGTGTCAGAGAGTGTCAGAGAGTGATAGAGAGTGATAGAGAGTTTCAGAGAGTGTCAAAGAGTGATGGAGAGTGTGAGAGAGTGTCACAGAGTGTCAGAGAGTGATAGAGAGTGATAGAGAGTGATAGAGAGTGTCAGAGTGTGTCAGAGAGTGGCAGAGAGTGATAGAGAGTGATAGATAGCGTCAGAGAGTGTCATAGAGTGATAGAGAGGGATAGAGAGTGTCACAGAGTGTCATTGAGTAATAGAGAGTGTCAGAAAGTGTCAGAGAGTGATAGAGAGTGATAGAGAGTGTCAGAGAGTGTCAGAGAGTGTCAGAGAGTGATACGGAGTGTGATTGAGAGTGTCTGAGAGTGTCAGAGTGTGTCAGAGAGTGTCAGAGAGTGATGGAGAGTGATAGAGAGTGTCATTGAGTGATATAGAGTGTCAGAGAGTGTCAGAGAGTGATAGAGAGTGTCAGAGAGTGTCAGAGAGTGTCAGAGAGTGATGCGGAGTGTTATTGAGAGTGTCTGAGAGTGTCAGAGAGAGTCAGAGAGTGTCAGAGAGTGATGGAGAGTGTCAATCCGTGTCAGAATGTGATAGAGAGTGTCTGAGAGTGTCAGAGTGTGTCAGAGAGTGATGGAGACTGATAGAAAGTGATAGAGAGTGATAGAGAGTGTCAGAGAGTGTCAAAGAGTGATAGAGAGTGTCAGAGTGTGTCAGAGAGTGATAGAGATTGATTGAGTGTGTCAGAGAGTGTCAGAGAGTGATAGAGAGTGTCAGAGAGTGTCAGAGAGAGATAGGGAGTGTCAGAGAGTGACAGAGAGAGTCTGAGATTGTCAGAGAGTGATAGAGAATGTCAGAGAGTGATAGAGAGTCTCTGAGAGTGTCAGAGAGTTTCAGAGAGTGAGAGAGAGATTCTGAGAGTGTCAGAGAGTGTCAGAGAGTGATAGAGAGTCTCTGAGAGTGTCAGAGAGTGTCAGAGAGCGAAAGAGAGTGTCAGTGAGTGACAGAGAGTGTCAGAGTGTGTCAGAGGGTGTCAGAGAGTGTCAGAGAGTGATAGAGAGTGATAGAGAGTGATAGATAGCGTCAGAGAGTGTCATAGAGTGATAGAGAGGGATAGAGAGTGACACAGGGTGTCATTGAGTAATAGAGAGTGTCAGAGAGTGTCAGAGAGTGATAGAGAGTGTCAGAGAGTGTCAGAGAGTGTCAGAGAGTGATACGGAGTGTGATTGAGAGTGTCTGAGATTGTCAGAGTGTGTCAGAGAGTGTCAGAGTGTGATGGAGAGTGATAGAGAGTGTCATTGAGTGATAGAGTGTGATAGAGAGTGTAATTGAGTGATAGAGAGTGTCAGAGAGTGTCAGAGAGTGATAGAGAGTGTCAGAGAGTGTCAGAGAGTGATACGGAGTGTGAATGAGAGTGTCTGAGAGTGTCAGAGAGTGTCAGAGAGTGTCAGAGAGTGTCAGACCGTGTCAGAGTGTGATAGAGAGTGTCATTGAGTGATAGAGAGTGTCATTGAGTGATAGAGAGTGTCAGAGAGTGTCAGAGAGTGTGAGAGAGTGATACGGAGTGTGATTGAGAGTGTCTGAGAGTGGCAGAGAGTGTCAGAGAGTGTCAGAGAGTGTCAGAGAGTGATGGAGAGTGTCAGACCGTGTCAGAGTGTGATAGAGAGTGTCTGAGAGTGTCAGAGAGTGTCAGAGTGTCAGAGAGTGATAGAGAGTGATAGAGAGTGATAGAGAGTGTCAGAGAGTGTCAGAGAGTGCTAGAGAGTCTCAGAGTGTGTCAGAGAGTGATAGAGATTGATTGAGTGTGTCAGAGAGTGTCAGAGAGCGATAGAGAGTGTCAGAGAGAGATAGACAGTGTCAGAGAGTGATAGAGAGTGTCTGAGAGTGTCTGAGAGTGACAGAGAGTGAAAGAGAGTGTCTGAGAGTGTCAGTGAGTGTCAGTGAGTGTCAGAGAGTGATAGAGAGTGTCTGAGAGTTTCAGTGAGTGATTGAGAGTGATAGAGAGCCTCTGAGAGTGTCAGAGAGTGATAGAGAGTGTCAGAGAGTGTTAGAGAGTGTCAGAGAGTGTCAAAGAGTGATGGAGAGTGTCAGAGTGTGTCAGAGAGTGATAGAGATTGATTGAGTGTGTCAGAGAGTGTCAGAGAGTGATAGAGAGTGTCAGAGAGTGTCAGAGAGAGATAGGGAGTGTCAGAGAGTGACAGAGAGAGTCTGAGATTGTCAGAGAGTGATAGAGAATGTCAGAGAGTGATAGAGAGTCTCTGAGAGTGTCAGAGAGTTTCAGAGAGTGAGAGAGAGATTCTGAGAGTGTCAGAGAGTGTCAGAGAGTGTCAGAGAGTGATAGAGAGTGATAGAGAGTGATAGAGAGTGTCAGAGAGTGTCAGAGAGTGCTAGAGAGTCTCAGAGTGTGTCAGAGAGTGATAGAGATTGATTGAGTGTGTCAGAGAGTGTCAGAGAGCGATAGAGAGTGTCAGAGAGAGATAGACAGTGTCAGAGAGTGATAGAGAGTGTCTGAGAGTGTCTGAGAGTGACAGAGAGTGAAAGAGAGTGTCTGAGAGTGTCAGTGAGTGTCAGTGAGTGTCAGAGAGTGATAGAGAGTGTCTGAGAGTTTCAGTGAGTGATTGAGAGTGATAGAGAGCCTCTGAGAGTGTCAGAGAGTGATAGAGAGTGTCAGAGAGTGTTAGAGAGTGTCAGAGAGTGTCAAAGAGTGATGGAGAGTGTCAGAGTGTGTCAGAGAGTGATAGAGATTGATTGAGTGTGTCAGAGAGTGTCAGAGAGTGATAGAGAGTGTCAGAGAGTGTCAGAGAGAGATAGGGAGTGTCAGAGAGTGACAGAGAGAGTCTGAGATTGTCAGAGAGTGATAGAGAATGTCAGAGAGTGATAGAGAGTCTCTGAGAGTGTCAGAGAGTTTCAGAGAGTGAGAGAGAGATTCTGAGAGTGTCAGAGAGTGTCAGAGAGTGTCAGAGAGTGATAGAGAGTCTCTGAGAGTGTCAGAGAGTGTCAGAGAGCGAAAGAGAGTGTCAGTGAGTGACAGAGAGTGTCAGAGTGTGTCAGAGGGTGTCAGAGAGTGTCAGAGAGTGATAGAGAGTGATAGAGAGTGATAGATAGCGTCAGAGAGTGTCATAGAGTGATAGAGAGGGATAGAGAGTGTCACAGGGTGTCATTGAGTAATAGAGAGTGTCAGAGAGTGTCAGAGAGTGATAGAGAGTGTCAGAGAGTGTCAGAGAGTGTCAGAGAGTGATACGGAGTGTGATTGAGAGTGTCTGAGATTGTCAGAGTGTGTCAGAGAGTGTCAGAGTGTGATGGAGAGTGATAGAGAGTGTCATTGAGTGATAGAGTGTGATAGAGAGTGTCATTGAGTGATAGAGAGTGTCAGAGAGTGTCAGAGAGTGATAGAGAGTGTCAGAGAGTGTCAGAGAGTGATACGGAGTGTGAATGAGAGTGTCTGAGAGTGTCAGAGAGTGTCAGAGAGTGTCAGAGAGTGTCAGACCGTGTCAGAGTGTGATAGAGAGTGTCATTGAGTGATAGAGAGTGTCATTGAGTGATAGAGAGTGTCAGAGAGTGTCAGAGAGTGATAGAGAGTGTCAGAGAGTGTCAGAGAGTGTGAGAGAGTGATACGGAGTGTGATTGAGAGTGTCTGAGAGTGGCAGAGAGTGTCAGAGAGTGTCAGAGAGTGTCAGAGAGTGATGGAGAGTGTCAGACCGTGTCAGAGTGTGATAGAGAGTGTCTGAGAGTGTCAGAGAGTGTCAGATTGTCAGAGAGTGATAGAGAGTGATAGAGAGTGATAGAGAGTGTCAGAGAGTGTCAGAGAGTGCTAGAGAGTGTCAGAGTGTGTCAGAGAGTGATAGAGATTGATTGAGTGTGTCAGAGAGTGTCAGAGAGCGATAGAGAGTGTCAGAGAGAGATAGACAGTGTCAGAGAGTGATAGAGAGTGTCTGAGAGTGTCTGAGAGTGACAGAGAGTGAAAGAGAGTGTCTGAGAGTGTCAGTGAGTGTCAGTGAGTGTCAGAGAGTGATAGAGAGTGTCTGAGAGTTTCAGTGAGTGATTGAGAGTGATAGAGAGCCTCTGAGAGTGTCAGAGAGTGTCAGAGAGTGATAGAGAGTGTCAGAGAGTGTTAGAGAGTGACAGAGAGTGTCTGAGAGTGATAGAGAGTGTCAGAGAGTGATAGAGAATGTCAGAGAGTGATAGAGAGTGACAGAGAGGGTCTGAGAGTGTCAGAGAGTGTCAGAGAGTGTCAGAGTGTGTCAGAGAGTGACAGAGCGTGATAGAGAGTGTCAGAGAGTGTCATAGAGTGATAGAGGGTGTCAGAGTGTGTCAGAGAGTGATAGAGTGTGATTGAGTGTGTCAGAGAGTGACAGAGCGTGATAGAGAGTGTCAGAGAGTGTCATAGAGTGATAGAGGGTGTCAGAGTGTGTCAGAGAGTGATAGAGTGTGATTGAGTGTGTCAGAGAGTGTCAGAGTGCGATAGACAGTTTCAGAGAGTGATAGAGAATGTCTGAGATTGTCTGAGAGTGACAGAGAGTGAAAGAGAGTGTCTGAGAGTGTCAGTGAGTGTCAGAGAGTGATAGAGAGTGTCTGAGAGTGTCAGTGAGTGATAGAGAGTGATAGAGAGCCTTTGAGAGTGTCAGAGAGATTCAGAGAGTGATAGAGAGAGTCAGAGAGTGATAGTGAGTGGCAGAGAGTGTCTGAGAGTGTCAGTGAGTGTCAGAGTGTGATAGAGAGTGTCAGAGAGTGTAAGAGAGTGATAGAGAGTGTCAGAGAGTGATAGAGAGTGTCAGAGAGTGTCATAGAGTGATGGAGAGTCTCAGAGAGTGTCAGAGAGTGATAGAGAGTGATAGAGAGTGTCAGAGTGTGTCAGAGAGTTTCAGAGAGTCATAGAGAGTGTCACAGAGTGTCATTGATTAATAGAGAGTGTCAGGGAGTGTCAGAGATTGATAGAGTGTGATAGAGAGTGTCAGAGAGTGTCAGCAATTGAAAGAGTGTGATAGAGAGTTACAGAGAGTGTCAGAGAGTGATAGAGAGTGTCAGAGAGTGATAGAGAGTTACAGAGAGTGTCAGAGAGTGATACAGAGTGTCAGAGAGTGTCAGAGAGTGGCAGAGTGTGTCAGAGAGTGTCAGAGAGTGATGGAGAGTGATAGAGAGTGTCACAGAGGGTCATTGAGTGATAGAGAGTGTCAGAGAGTGTCAGAGAGTGATAGGGAGTGTCAGAGAGTGACAGAGAGAGTCTGAGAATGTCAGAGAGTGATAGAGAATGTCAGAGAGTGATAGAGAGTGATAGAGAGTCTCTGAAAGTGTCAGAGAGTCTCAGAGAGTGAGAGAGAGATTCTGAGAGTTTCAGAGAGATTCAGAGAGTGATAGAGAGTGATAGAGAGTCTCTGAGAGTGTCAGAGAGTGTCAGAGAGCGAAAGAGAGTGTCAGTGAGTGACAGAGAGTGTCAGAGTGTGTCAGAGAGTGTCAGAGAGTGATACGGAGTGTGATTGAGAGTGTCTGAGAGTGTCAGAGTGTGTCAGAGAGTGTCAGAGAGTGATGGAGAGTGATAGAGAGTGTCATTGAGTGATAGAGAGTGTCATTGAGTGATAGAGAGTGTCAGAGAGTGTCAGAGAGTGATAGAGAGTGTCAGAGAGTGTCAGAGAGTGTGAGAGAGTGATACGGAGTGTGATTGAGAGTGTCTGAGAGTGGCAGAGAGTGTCAGAGAGTGTCAGAGAGTGTCAGAGAGTGTCAGAGAGCGAAAGAGAGTGTCAGTGAGTGACAGAGAGTGTCAGAGTGTGTCAGAGGGTGTCAGAGAGTGTCAGAGAGTGATAGAGAGTGATAGAGAGTTTCAGAGAGTGTCAAAGAGTGATGGAGAGTGTGAGAGGGTGTCACAGAGTGTCAGAGAGTGATAGAGAGTGATAGAGAGAGATAGAGAGTGTCAGAGTGTGTCAGAGAGTGGCAGAGAGTGATAGAGAGTGATAGATAGCGTCAGAGAGTGTCATAGAGTGATAGAGAGGGATAGAGAGTGTCACAGAGTGTCATTGAGTAATAGAGAGTGTCAGAAAGTGTCAGAGAGTGATAGAGAGTGATAGAGAGTGATAGAGAGTGTCAGAGAGTGTCAGAGAGTGTCAGAGAGTGATACGGAGTGTGATTGAGAGTGTCTGAGAGTGTCAGAGTGTGTCAGAGAGTGTCAGAGAGTGATGGAGAGTGATAGAGAGTGTCATTGAGTGATAGAGAGTGTCATTGAGTGATAGAGAGTGTCAGAGAGTGTCAGAGAGTGATAGAGAGTGTCAGAGAGTGTCAGAGAGTGTGAGAGAGTGATACGGAGTGTGATTGAGAGTGTCTGAGAGTGGCAGAGAGTGTCAGAGAGTGTCAGAGAGTGTCAGAGAGTGTCAGAGAGTGATGGAGAGTGTCAGACCGTGTCAGAGTGTGATAGAGAGTGTCTGAGAGTGTCAGAGAGTGTCAGATTGTCAGAGAGTGATAGAGAGTGATAGAGAGTGATAGAGAGTGTCAGACCGTGTCTGAATGTGATAGAGAGTGTCTGAGAGTGTCAGAGTGTGTCAGAGAGTGATGGAGAGTGATAGAAAGTGATAGAGAGTGATAGAGAGTGTCAGAGAGTGTCAAAGAGTGATAGAGAGTGTCAGAGTGTGTCAGAGAGTGATAGAGATTGATTGAGTGTGTCAGAGAGTGTCAGAGAGCGATAGAGAGTGTCAGAGAGAGATAGACAGTGTCAGAGAGTGATAGAGAGTGTCTGAGAGTGTCTGAGAGTGACAGAGAGTGAAAGAGAGTGTCTGAGAGTGTCAGTGAGTGTCAGAGAGTGATAGAGAGTGTCTGAGAGTTTCAGTGAGTGATTGAGAGTGAAAGAGAGCCTCTGAGAGTGTCAGAGAGTGTCAGAGAGTGATAGAGAGTGTCAGAGAGTGTTAGAGAGTGACAGAGAGTGTCTGAGAGTGATAGAGAGTGTCAGAGAGTGATAGAGAATGTCAGAGAGTGATAGAGAGTGACAAAGAGGGTCTGAGAGTGTCAGAGAGTGTCAGAGTGTGTCAGAGAGTGACAGAGAGTGATAGAGAGTGTCAGAGAGTGTCATAGAGTGATAGAGAGAGTCAGAGTGTGTCAGAGTGTGATAGAGTGTGATTGAGTGTGTCAGAGAGTGTCAGAGAGCGATAGACAGTTTCAGAGAGTGATAGAGAGTGTCTGAGATTGTCTGAGACTGACAGAGAGTGAAAGAGAGTGTCTGAGAGTGTCAGTGAGTGTCAGAGAGTGATAGAGAGTGTCTGAGAGTGTCAGTGAGTGATAGAGAGTGATAGAGAGCCTCTGAGAGTGTCAGAGAGATTCAGAGAGTGACAGAGAGAGTCAGAGAGTGATAGTGAGTGGCAGAGAGTGTTTGAGAGTGTCAGTGAGTGTCAGAGAGTGATAGAGAGTGTCAGAGAGTGTAAGAGAGTGATAGAGAGTGTCAGAGAGTGATAGAGAGTGATAGACAGTGATAGAGAGTGTCAGAGAGTGTCATAGAGTGATGGAGCGACTCAGAGAGTGTCAGAGAGTGATAGAGAGTGATAGAGAGTGTCAGAGAGTGTCAGAGAGTTTCAGAGAGTCATAGAGAGTTTCACAGATTGTCATTGATTAATAGAGAGTGTCAGAGAGTGTCAGAGATTGATAGAGTGTGATAGAGAGTGTCAGAGAGTGTCAGCGAGTGAAAGAGAGTGATAGAGAGTGTCAGGGTGTGTCAGAGAGTGATAGAGAGTGTCAGAGAGTGATAGAGAGTTACAGAGAGTGTCAGAGAGTGATAGAGAGTGTCAGAGAGTGTCAAAGTGTGTCAGAGAGTGTCAGAGAGTGATGGAGAGTGATAGAGAGTGTCACAGAGGGTCATTGAGTGATAGAGAGTGTCAGAGAGTGTCAGAGAGTGATAGAGAGTGTCAGAGAGTGTCAGAGAGTGATAGGGAGTGTCAGAGAGTGACAGAGAGAGTCTGAGAATGTCAGAGAGTGATAGAGAATGTCAGAGAGTGATAGAGAGTGATAGAGAGTCTCTGAGAGTGTCAGAGAGTTTCAGAGAGTGAGAGAGAGATTCTGAGAGTGTCAGAATGTGTCAGAGAGTGATAGAGAGTGATAGAGAGTCTCTGAGAGTGTCAGAGAGGGTCAGAGAGCGAAAGAGAGTGTCAGTGAGTGACAGAGAGTGTCAGAGAGTGATAGAGAGTATCAGAGAGTGTCAGAGAGTGTCAGAGAGTGACAGAGAGTGTCTGAGAGCGACAGCGAGTGTCTGAGAGTGTCAGTGAGTGTCAGAGAGTGATAGAGAGTGATAGGGAGTGATAGACAGTTTCAGAGTGTGTCATTGAGTGATAGAGAGTGTCAGAGAGTGTCAGAGTGTGATAGAGAGTGTCAGAGAGTGTCAGAGAGTGATAGAGAGTGTAAGAGAGTGATAGAGAGTGATAGAGAGTGTCAGAGATTGATAGAGAGTGACAGAGAGTGACAGAGAGTGTCTGAGAGTGTCAGAGAGTGTCAGAGTGTGTCAGAGAGTGATAGAGAGTGATAGAGAGTGTCAGAGAGTGTCATAGAGTGATAGAGAGTGTCAGAGTGTTTCAGAGAGTGATAGAGAGTGATTGAGTGTGTCAGAGAGTGTCAGAGAGCGATAGAGAGTGTCAGAGAGTGATAGAGAGTGTCAGAGAGTGATAGAGAGTGTCTGAGAGTGTCTGAGAGTGACAGAGAGTGAAAGAGATTGTCTGAGCGTGTCAGTGAGTGTCAGAGACTGATAGAGAGTGTCTGAGAGTGTCAGTGAGTGATAGAGAGTGATAGAGACCCTCTGAGAGTGTCAGAGAGTGATAGAGAGTGTCAGAGAGTGATAGAGAGTGTCTGAGAGTGTCTGAGAGTGACAGAGAGTGAAAGAGATTGTCTGAGCGTGTCAGTGAGTGACAGAGAGTGAAAGAGATTGTCTGAGCGTGTCAGTGAGTGTCAGAGACTGATAGAGAGTGTCTGAGAGTGTCAGAGAGTGATAGAGAGTGACACAGAGTGATGGAGAGTGATAGAGAGCCTATGAGAGTGTCAGAGAGTGTCAGAGTGTGTCAGAGGGTGTCAGAGAGTGTCAGAGAGTGATAGAGAGTGATAGAGAGTTTCATAGAGTGTCAGAGAGTGATGGAGAGTGTCAGAGAGTGTCACAGAGTGTCAGAGAGTGATAGAGAGTGATAGAGAGTGTCAGAGTGTGTCAGAGAGTGTCAGAGAGTGATAGAGAGTGATAGATAGCGTCAGAGAGTATCATAGAGTGATAGTGAGTGATAGAGAGTGTCACAGAGTGTCATTGAGTAATGGAGAGTGTCAGAAAGTGTCAGAGAGTGATAGAGAGTGTCAGAGAGTGTCAGAGAGTGTCAGAGAGTGATACGGAGTGTGATTGAGAGTGTCTGAGAGTGTCAGAGTGTGTCAGAGAGTGTCAGAGAGTGATGGAGAGTGATAGAGAGTGTCATTGAGTGATAGAGAGTGTCAGAGAGTGTCAGAGAGTGATAGAGAGTGATAGAGAGTGTCAGAGAGTGTCAGAGAGTGATAGAGAGTGTCTGAGAGTGATAGAGAGTGTCAGAGAGTGATAGAGAATGTCAGAGAGTGATAGAGAGTGACAAAGAGGGTCTGAGAGTGTCAGAGAGTGTCAGAGTGTGTCAGAGAGTGACAGAGAGTGATAGAGAGTGTCAGAGAGTGTCATAGAGTGATAGAGAGAGTCAGAGTGTGTCAGAGTGTGATAGAGTGTGATTGAGTGTGTCAGAGAGTGTCAGAGAGCGATAGACAGTTTCAGAGAGTGATAGAGAGTGTCTGAGATTGTCTGAGAGTGACAGAGAGTGATAGAGAGTGTCTGAGAGTGTCAGTGAGTGTCAGAGAGTGATAGAGAGTGTCTGAGAGTTTCAGTGAGTGATTGAGAGTGAAAGAGAGCCTCTGAGAGTGTCAGAGAGTGTCAGAGAGTGATAGAGAGTGTCAGAGAGTGTTAGAGAGTGATAGAGAGTGTCAGAGAGTGATAGAGAATGTCAGAGAGTGATAGAGAGTGACAAAGAGGGTCTGAGAGTGTCAGAGAGTGTCAGAGTGTGTCAGAGAGTGACAGAGAGTGATAGAGAGTGTCAGAGAGTGTCATAGAGTGATAGAGAGAGTCAGAGTGTGATAGAGTGTGATTGAGTGTGTCAGAGAGTGTCAGAGAGCGATAGACAGTTTCAGAGAGTGATAGAGAGTGTCTGAGATTGTCTGAGACTGACAGAGAGTGAAAGAGAGTGTCTGAGAGTGTCAGTGAGTGTCAGAGAGTGATAGAGAGTGTCTGAGAGTGTCAGTGAGTGATAGAGAGTGATAGAGAGCCTCTGAGAGTGTCAGAGAGATTCAGAGAGTGACAGAGAGAGTCAGAGAGTGATAGTGAGTGGCAGAGAGTGTTTGAGAGTGTCAGTGAGTGTCAGAGAGTGATAGAGAGTGTCAGAGAGTGTAAGAGAGTGATAGAGAGTGTCAGAGAGTGATAGAGAGTGATAGAGAGTGATAGAGAGTGTCAGAGAGTGTCATAGAGTGATGGAGAGACTCAGAGAGTGTCAGAGAGTGATAGAGAGTGATAGAGAGTGTCAGAGAGTGTCAGAGAGTTTCAGAGAGTCATAGAGAGTGTCACAGAGTGTCATTGATTAATAGAGAGTGACAGAGAGTGTCTGAGAGCGACAGCGAGTGTCTGAGAGTGTCAGTGAGTGTCAGAGAGTGATAGAGAGTGATAGGGAGTGATAGACAGTTTCAGAGTGTGTCATTGAGTGATAGAGAGTGTCAGAGAGTGTCAGAGTGTGATAGAGAGTGTCAGAGAGTGTCAGAGAGTGATAGAGAGTGTAAGAGAGTGATAGAGAGTGATAGAGAGTGTCAGAGATTGATAGAGAGTGACAGAGAGTGACAGAGAGTGTCTGAGAGTGTCAGAGAGTGTCAGAGTGTGTCAGAGAGTGATAGAGAGTGATAGAGAGTGTCAGAGAGTGTCATAGAGTGATAGAGAGTGTCAGAGTGTTTCAGAGAGTGATAGAGAGTGATTGAGTGTGTCGGAGAGTGTCAGAGAGCGATAGAGAGTGTCAGAGAGCGATAGAGAGTGTCAGAGAGTGATAGAGAGTGTCTGAGAGAGTCTGAGAGTGACAGAGAGTGAAAGAGAGTGTCTGAGCGTGTCAGTGAGTGTCAGAGACTGATAGAGAGTGTCTGAGAGTGTCAGGGAGTGATACAGAGTGATAGAGACCCTCTGAGAGTGTCAGAGAGTGATAGAGAGTGTCAGAGAGTGTCAGAGAGTGATAGAGAGTGACACAGAGTGATGGAGAGTGATAGAGAGCCTATGAGAGTGTCAGAGAGTGTCAGAGGGTGTCAGAGAGTGTCAGAGAGTGATAGAGAGTGATAGAGAGTTTCATAGAGTGTCAGAGAGTGATGGAGAGTGTCAGAGAGTGTCACAGAGTGTCAGAGAGTGATAGAGAGTGATAGAGAGTGTCAGAGAGTGTCAGAGAGTGTCAGAGAGTGATAGAGAGTTTTAGATAGCGTCAGAGAGTGTCATAGAGTGATAGAGAGTGATAGAGAGTGTCACAGAGTGTCATTAAGTAATGGAGAGTGTCAGAAAGTGTTAGAGAGTGATAGAGAGTGTCATTGAGTGATAGAGAGTGTCAGAGAGTGTCAGAGAGTGATAGAGAGTGTCAGAGAGTGTCAGAGAGTGTGAGAGAGTGATACGGAGTGTGATTGAGAGTGTCTGAGAGTGGCAGAGAGTGTCAGAGAGTGTCAGAGAGTGTCTGAGAGTGTCAGAGAGTGTCAGAGTTTCAGAGAGTGATAGAGAGTGATAGAGAGTGATAGAGAGTGTCAGAGAGTGTCAGAGAGTGATAGAGAGTGTCAGAGTGTGTCAGAGAGTGATAGAGATTGATTGAGTGTGTCAGAGAGTGTCAGAGAGCGATAGAGAGTGTCAGAGAGAGATAGACAGTGTCAGAGAGTGATAGAGAGTGTCTGAGAGTGACAGAGAGTGTCTGAGAGTGTCTGAGAGTGTCAGTGAGTGTCAGTGAGTGTCAGAGAGTGATAGAGAGTGTCTGAGAGTTTCAGTGAGTGATTGAGAGTGATAGAGAGCCTCTGAGAGTGTCAGAGAGTGTCAGAGAGTGATAGAGAGTGTCAGAGAGTGTTAGAGAGTGACAGAGAGTGTCTGAGAGTGATAGAGAGTGTCAGAGAGTGATAGAGAATGTCAGAGAGTGATAGAGAGTGACAGAGAAGGTCTGAGAGTGTCAGAGAGTGTCAGAGAGTGTCAGAGTGTGTCAGAGAGTGACAGAGAGTGTCATAGAGTGATAGAGGGTGTCAGAGTGTGTCAGAGAGTGATAGAGTGTGATTGAGTGTGTCAGAGAGTGTCAGAGAGCGATAGACAGTTTCAGAGAGTGATAGAGAATGTCTGAGATTGTCTGAGAGTGACAGAGAGTGAAAGAGAGTGTCTGAGAGTGTCAGTGAGTGTCAGAGAGTGATAGAGAGTGTCTGAGAGTGTCAGTGAGTGATAGAGAGTGATAGAGAGCCTCTGAGAGTGTCAGAGAGATTCAGAGAGTGATAGAGAGAGTCAGAGAGTGATAGTGAGTGGCAGAGAGTGTCTGAGAGTGTCAGTGAGTGTCAGAGAGTGATAGAGAGTGTCAGAGAGTGTAAGAGAGTGATAGAGAGTGTCAGAGAGTGATAGAGAGTGTCAGAGAGTGTCATAGAGTGATGGAGAGTCTCAGAGAGTGTCAGAGAGTGATAGAGAGTGATAGAGAGTGTCAGAGTGTGTCAGAGAGTTTCAGAGAGTCATAGAGAGTGTCACAGAGTGTCATTGATTAATAGAGAGTGTCAGAGAGTGTCAGAGATTGATAGAGTGTGATAGAGAGTGTCAGAGAGTGTCAGCAAGTGAAAGAGTGTGATAGAGAGTTACAGAGAGTGTCAGAGAGTGATAGAGAGTGTCAGAGAGTGATAGAGTGTGATAGAGAGCCTCTGAGAGTGTCAGAGAGATTCAGAGAGTGATAGAGAGAGTCAGAGAGTGATAGTGAGTGGCAGAGAGTGTCTGAGAGTGTCAGTGAGTGTCAGAGAGTGATAGAGAGTGTCAGAGAGTGTAAGAGAGTGATAGAGAGTGTCAGAGAGTGAAAGAGAGTGATAGAGAGTTACAGAGAGTGTCAGAGAGTGATAGAGAGGGTCAGAGAGTGATAGAGAGTTACAGAGAGTGTCAGAGAGTGATACAGAGTGTCGGAGAGTGTCAGAGTGTGTCAGAGAGTGTCAGAGAGTGATGGAGAGTGATAGAGAGTGTCACAGAGGGTCATTGAGTGATAGAGAGTGTCAGAGAGTGTCAGAGAGTGATAGGGAGTGTCAGAGAGTGACAGAGAGAGTCTGAGAATGTCAGAGAGTGATAGAGAATGTCAGAGAGTGATAGAGAGTGATAGAGAGTCTCTGAGAGTGTCAGAGAGTTTCAGAGAGTGAGAGAGAGATTCTGAGAGTGTCAGAGAGATTCAGAGAGTGATAGAGAGTGATAGAGAGTCTCTGAGAGTGTCAGAGAGTGTCAGAGAGCGAAAGAGAGTGTCAGTGAGTGACAGAGAGTGTCAGAGTGTGTCAGAGGGTGTCAGAGAGTGTCAGAGAGTGATAGAGAGTGATAGAGAGTTTCAGAGAGTGTCAAAGAGTGATAGAGAGGGATAGAGAGTGTCACAGAGTGTCATTGAGTAATAGAGAGTGTCAGAAAGTGTCAGAGAGTGATAGAGAGTGATAGAGAGTGTCAGAGAGTGTCAGAGAGTGTCAGAGAGTGATACGGAGTGTGATTGAGAGTGTCTGAGAGTGTCAGAGTGTGTCAGAGAGTGTCAGAGAGTGATGGAGTGTGATAGAGAGTGTCATTGAGTGATATAGAGTGTCAGAGAGTGTCAGAGAGTGATAGAGAGAGTCAGAGAGTGTCAGAGAGTGTCAGAGAGTGATGCGGAGTGTTATTGAGAGTGTCTGAGAGTGTCAGAGAGAGTCAGAGAGTGTCAGAGAGTGATGGAGAGTGTCAGACCGTGTCAGAATGTGATAGAGAGTGTCTGAGAGTGTCAGAGTGTGTCAGAGAGTGATGGAGACTGATAGAAAGTGATAGAGAGTGATAGAGAGTGTCAGAGAGTGTCAAAGAGTGATAGAGAGTGTCAGAGTGTGTCAGAGAGTGATAGAGATTGATTGAGTGTGTCAGAGAGTGTCAGAGAGTGATAGAGAGTGTCAGAGAGTGTCAGAGAGAGATAGGGAGTGTCAGAGAGTGACAGAGAGAGTCTGAGATTGTCAGAGAGTGATAGAGAATGTCAGAGAGTGATAGAGAGTCTCTGAGAGTTTCAGAGAGTTTCAGAGAGTGAGAGAGAGATTCTGAGAGTGTCAGAGAGTGTCAGAGAGTGTCAGAGAGTGATAGAGAGTCTCTGAGAGTGTCAGAGAGTGTCAGAGAGCGAAAGAGAGTGTCAGTGAGTGACAGAGAGTGTCAGAGTGTGTCAGAAGGTGTCAGAGAGTGTCAGAGAGTGATAGAGAGTGATAGAGAGTGATAGATAGCGTCAGAGAGTGTCATAGAGTGATAGAGAGGGATAGAGAGTGTCACAGGGTGTCATTGAGTAATAGAGGGTGTCAGAGAGTGTCAGAGAGTGATAGAGAGTGTCTGAGATTGTCAGAGTGTGTCAGAGAGTGTCAGAGTGTGATGGAGAGTGATAGAGAGTGTCATTGAGTGATAGAGTGTGATAGAGAGTGTCATTGAGTGATAGAGAGTGTCAGAGAGTGTCAGAGAGTGATAGAGAGTGTCAGAGAGTGTCAGAGAGTGATACGGAGTGTGAATGAGAGTGTCTGAGAGTGTCAGAGAGTGTCAGAGAGTGTCAGACCGTGTCAGAGTGTGATAGAGAGTGTCATTGAGTGATAGAGAGTGTCATTGAGTGATAGAGAGTGTCAGAGAGTGTCAGAGAGTGATAGAGAGTGTCAGAGAGTGTCAGAGAGTGTCAGAGAGTGTGAGAGAGTGATACGGAGTGTGATTGAGAGTGTCTGAGAGTGGCAGAGAGTGTCAGAGAGTGTCAGAGAGTGTCAGAGAGTGATGGAGAGTGTCAGACCGTGTCAGAGTGTGATAGAGAGTGTCTGAGAGTGTCAGAGAGTGTCAGAGTGTCAGAGAGTGATAGAGAGTGATAGAGAGTGATAGAGAGTGTCAGAGAGTGTCAGAGAGTGATAGAGAGTGTCAGAGTGTGTCAGAGAGTGATAGAGATTGATTGAGTGTGTCAGAGAGTGTCAGAGAGCGATAGAGAGTGTCAGAGAGAGATAGACAGTGTCAGAGAGTGATAGAGAGTGTCTGAGAGTGTCTGAGAGTGACAGAGAGTGAAAGAGAGTGTCTGAGAGTGTCAGTGAGTGTCAGTGAGTGTCAGAGAGTGATAGAGAGTGTCTGAGAGTTTCAGTGAGTGATTGAGAGTGATAGAGAGCCTCTGAGAGTGTCAGAGAGTGTCAGAGAGTGATAGAGTTGTCAGAGAGTGTTAGAGAGTGACAGAGAGTGTCTGAGAGTGATAGAGAGTGTCAGAGAGTGTCAAAGAGTGATGGAGAGTGTCAGAGTGTGTCAGAGAGTGATATAGATTGATTGAGTGTGTCAGAGAGTGTCAGAGAGTGATAGAGAGTGTCAGAGAGTGTCAGAGAGAGATAGGGAGTGTCAGAGAGTGACAGAGAGAGTCTGAGATTGTCAGAGAGTGATAGAGAATGTCAGAGAGTGATAGAGAGTCTCTGAGAGTGTCAGAGAGTTTCAGAGAGTGAGAGAGAGATTCTGAGAGTGTCAGAGAGTGTCAGAGAGTGATAGAGAGTCTCTGAGAGTGTCAGAGAGTGTCAGAGAGCGAAAGAGAGTGTCAGTGATTGACAGAGAGTGTCAGAGTGTGTCAGAGGGTGTCAGAGAGTGTCAGAGAGTGATAGAGAGTGATAGAGAGTGATAGATAGCGTCAGAGAGTGTCATAGAGTGATAGAGAGGGATAGAGAGTGTCACAGGGTGTCATTGAGTAATAGAGAGTGTCAGAGAGTGTCAGAGAGTGATAGAGAGTGTCAGAGAGTGTCAGAGAGTGTCAGAGAGTGATACGGAGTGTGATTGAGAGTGTCTGAGATTGTCAGAGTGTGTCAGAGAGTGTCAGAGTGTGATGGAGAGTGATAGAGAGTGTCATTGAGTGATAGAGTGTGATAGAGAGTGTCATTGAGTGATAGAGAGTGTCAGAGAGTGTCAGAGAGTGATAGAGAGTGTCAGAGAGTGTCAGAGAGTGATACGGAGTGTGAATGAGAGTGTCTGAGAGTGTCAGAGAGTGTCAGAGAGAGTCAGACCGTGTCAGAGTGTGATAGAGAGTGTCATTGAGTGATAGAGAGTGTCATTGAGTGATAGAGAGTGTCAGAGAGTGTCAGAGAGTGATAGAGAGTGTCAGAGAGTGTCAGAGAGTGTGAGAGAGTGATACGGAGTGTGATTGAGAGTGTCTGAGAGTGGCAGAGAGTGTCAGAGAGTGTCAGAGAGTGTCAGAGAGTGTCAGAGAGTGATGGAGAGTGTCAGACCGTGTCAGAGTGTGATAGAGAGTGCCTGAGAGTGTCAGAGAGTGTCAGATTGTCAGAGAGTGATAGAGAGTGATAGAGAGTGATAGAGAGTGTCAGACCGTGTCAGAATGTGATAGAGAGTGTCTGAGAGTGTCAGAGTGTGTCAGAGAGTGATGGAGAGTGATAGAAAGTGATAGAGAGTGATAGAGAGTGTCAGAGAGTGTCAAAGAGTGATAGAGAGTGTCAGAGTGTGTCAGAGAGTGATAGAGATTGATTGAGTGTGTCAGAGAGTGTCAGAGAGCGATAGAGAGTGTCAGAGAGAGATAGACAGTGTCAGAGAGTGATAGAGAGTGTCTGAGAGTGTCTGAGAGTGACAGAGAGTGAAAGAGAGTGTCTGAGAGTGTCAGTGAGTGTCAGAGAGTGATAGAGAGTGTCTGAGAGTTTCAGTGAGTGATTGAGAGTGAAAGAGAGCCTCTGAGAGTGTCAGAGAGTGTCAGAGAGTGATAGAGAGTGTCAGAGAGTGTTAGAGAGTGACAGAGAGTGTCTGAGAGTGATAGAGAGTGTCAGAGAGTGATAGAGAATGTCAGAGAGTGATAGAGAGTGACAAAGAGGGTCTGAGAGTGTCAGAGAGTGTCAGAGTGTGTCAGAGAGTGACAGAGAGTGATAGAGAGTGTCAGAGAGTGGCATAGAGTGATAGAGAGAGTCAGAGTGTGTCAGAGTGTGATAGAGTGTGATTGAGTGTGTCAGAGAGTGTCAGAGAGCGATAGACAGTTTCAGAGAGTGATAGAGAGTGTCTGAGATTGTCTGAGACTGACAGAGAGTGAAAGAGAGTGTCTGAGAGTGTCAGTGAGTGTCAGAGAGTGATAGAGAGTGTCTGAGAGTGTCAGTGAGTGATAGAGAGTGATAGAGAGCCTCTGAGAGTGTCAGAGAGATTCAGAGAGTGACAGAGAGAGTCAGAGAGTGATAGTGAGTGGCAGAGAGTGTTTGAGAGTGTCAGTGAGTGTCAGAGAGTGATAGAGAGTGTCAGAGAGTGTAAGAGAGTGATAGAGAGTGTCAGAGAGTGATAGAGAGTGATAGACAGTGATAGAGAGTGTCAGAGAGTGTCATAGAGTGATGGAGCGACTCAGAGAGTGTCAGAGAGTGATAGAGAGTGATAGAGAGTGTCAGAGAGTGTCAGAGAGTTTCAGAGAGTCATAGAGAGTTTCACAGATTGTCATTGATTAATAGAGAGTGTCAGAGAGTGTCAGAGATTGATAGAGTGTGATAGAGAGTGTCAGAGAGTGTCAGCGAGTGAAAGAGAGTGATAGAGAGTGTCAGAGTGTGTCAGAGAGTGATAGAGAGTGTCAGAGAGTGATAGAGAGTTACAGAGAGTGTCAGAGAGTGATAGAGAGTGTCAGAGAGTGTCAGAGTGTGTCAGAGAGTGTCAGAGAGTGATGGAGAGTGATAGAGAGTGTCACAGAGGGTCATTGAGTGATAGAGAGTGTCAGAGAGTGTCAGAGAGTGATAGAGAGTGTCAGAGAGTGTCAGAGAGTGATAGGGAGTGTCAGAGAGTGACAGAGAGAGTCTGAGAATGTCAGAGAGTGATAGAGAATGTCAGAGAGTGATAGAGAGTGATAGAGAGTCTCTGAGAGTGTCAGAGAGTTTCAGAGAGTGAGAGAGAGATTCTGAGAGTGTCAGAGTGTGTCAGAGAGTGATAGAGAGTGATAGAGAGTCTCTGAGAGTGTCAGAGAGGGTCAGAGAGCGAAAGAGAGTGTCAGTGAGTGACAGAGAGTGTCAGAGAGTGATAGAGAGTATCAGAGAGTGTCAGAGAGTGTCAGAGAGTGACAGAGAGTGTCTGAGAGCGACAGCGAGTGTCTGAGAGTGTCAGTGAGTGCCAGAGAGTGATAGAGAGTGATAGGGAGTGATAGACAGTTTCAGAGTGTGTCATTGAGTGATAGAGAGTGTCAGAGAGTGTCAGATTGTGATAGAGAGTGTCAGAGAGTGTCAGAGAGTGATAGAGAGTGTAAGAGAGTGATAGAGAGTGATAGAGAGTGTCAGAGATTGATAGAGAGTGACAGAGAGTGACAGAGAGTGTCTGAGAGTGTCAGAGAGTGTCAGAGTGTGTCAGAGAGTGATAGAGAGTGATAGAGAGTGTCAGAGAGTGTCATAGAGTGATAGAGAGTGTCAGAGTGTTTCAGAGAGTGATAGAGAGTGATTGAGTGTGTCAGAGAGTGTCAGAGAGCGATAGAGAGTGTCAGAGAGTGATAGAGAGTGTCAGAGAGTGATAGAGAGTGTCTGAGAGTGTCTGAGAGTGACAGAGAGTGAAAGAGATTGTCTGAGCGTGTCAGTGAGTGTCAGAGACTGATAGAGAGTGTCTGAGAGTGTCAGTGAGTGATAGAGAGTGATAGAGACCCTCTGAGAGTGTCAGAGAGTGATAGAGATTGTCAGAGAGTGTCAGAGAGTGATAGAGAGTGACACAGAGTGATGGAGAGTGATAGAGAGCCTATGAGAGTGTCAGAGAGTGTCAGAGTGTGTCAGAGGGTGTCAGAGAGTGTCAGAGAGTGATAGAGAGTGATAGAGAGTTTCATAGAGTGTCAGAGAGTAATGGAGAGTGTCAGAGAGTGTCACAGAGTGTCAGAGAGTGATAGAGAGTGATAGAGAGTGTCAGAGTGTGTCAGAGAGTGTCAGAGAGTGATAGAGAGTGATAGATAGCGTCAGAGAGTATCATAGAGTGATAGTGAGTGATAGAGAGTGTCACAGAGTGTCATTGAGCAATGGAGAGTGTCAGAAAGTGTCAGAGAGTGATAGAGAGTGTCAGAGAGTGTCAGAGAGTGTCAGAGAGTGATACGGAGTGTGATTGAGAGTGTCTGAGAGTGTCAGAGTGTGTCAGAGAGTGTCAGAGAGTGATGGAGAGTGATAGAGAGTGTCATTGAGTGATAGAGAGTGTCAGAGAGTGTCAGAGAGTGATAGAGAGTGATAGAGAGTGTCAGAGAGTGTCAGAGAGTGATAGAGAGTGTCTGAGAGTGATAGAGAGTGTCAGAGAGTGATAGAGAATGTCAGAGAGTGATAGAGAGTGACAAAGAGGGTCTGAGAGTGTCAGAGAGTGTCAGAGTGTGTCAGAGAGTGACAGAGAGTGATAGAGAGTGTCAGAGAGTGTCATAGAGTGATAGAGAGAGTCAGAGTGTGTCAGAGTGTGATAGAGTGTGATTGAGTGTGTCAGAGAGTGTCAGAGAGCGATAGACAGTTTCAGAGAGTGATAGAGAGTGTCTGAGATTGTCTGAGAGTGACAGAGAGTGATAGAGAGTGTCTGAGAGTGTCAGTGAGTGTCAGAGAGTGATAGAGAGTGTCTGAGAGTTTCAGTGAGTGATTGAGAGTGAAAGAGAGCCTCTGAGAGTGTCAGAGAGTGTCAGAGAGTGATAGAGAGTGTCAGAGAGTGTTAGAGAGTGATAGAGAGTGTCAGAGAGTGATAGAGAATGTCAGAGAGTGATAGAGAGTGACAAAGAGGGTCTGAGAGTGTCAGAGAGTGTCAGAGTGTGTCAGAGAGTGACAGAGAGTGATAGAGAGTGTCAGAGAGTGTCATAGAGTGATAGAGAGTGTCAGAGTGTGATAGAGTGTGATTGAGTGTGTCAGAGAGTGTCAGAGAGCGATAGACAGTTTCAGAGAGTGATAGAGAGTGTCTGAGATTGTCTGAGACTGACAGAGAGTGAAAGAGAGTGTCTGAGAGTGTCAGTGAGTGTCAGAGAGTGATAGAGAGTGTCTGAGAGTGTCAGTGAGTGATAGAGAGTGATAGAGAGCCTCTGAGAGTGTCAGAGAGATTCAGAGAGTGACAGAGAGAGTCAGAGAGTGATAGTGAGTGGCAGAGAGTGTTTGAGAGTGTCAGTGAGTGTCAGAGAGTGATAGAGAGTGTCAGAGAGTGTAAGAGAGTGATAGAGAGTGTCAGAGAGTGATAGAGAGTGATAGAGAGTGATAGAGAGTGTCAGAGAGTGTCATAGAGTGATGGAGAGACTCAGAGAGTGTCAGAGAGTGATAGAGAGTGATAGAGAGTGTCAGAGAGTGTCAGAGAGTTTCAGAGAGTCATAGAGAGTGTCACAGAGTGTCATTGATTAATAGAGAGTGACAGAGAGTGTCTGAGAGCGACAGCGAGTGTCTGAGAGTGTCAGTGAGTGTCAGAAAGTGATAGAGAGTGATAGGGAGTGATAGACAGTTTCAGAGTGTGTCATTGAGTGATAGAGAGTGTCAGAGAGTGTCAGAGTGTGATAGAGAGTGTCAGAGAGTGTCAGAGAGTGATAGAGAGTGTAAGAGATTGATAGAGAGTGACAGAGAGTGACAGAGAGTGTCTGAGAGTGTCAGAGAGTGTCAGAGTGTGTCAGAGAGTGATAGAGAGTGATAGAGAGTGTCAGAGAGTGTCATAGAGTGATAGAGAGTGTCAGCGTGTTTCAGAGAGTGATAGAGAGTGATTGAGTGTGTCAGAGAGTGTCAGAGAGCGATAGAGAGTGTCAGAGAGCGATAGAGAGTGTCAGAGAGTGATAGAGAGTGTCTGAGAGAGTCTGAGAGTGACAGAGAGTGAAAGAGAGTGTCTGAGCGTGTCAGTGAGTGTCAGAGACTGATAGAGAGTGTCTGAGAGTGTCAGGGAGTGATACAGAGTGATAGAGACCCTCTGAGAGTGTCAGAGAGTGATAGAGAGTGTCAGAGAGTGTCAGAGAGTGATAGAGAGTGACACAGAGTGATGGAGAGTGATAGAGAGCCTATGAGAGTGTCAGAGAGTGTCAGAGGGTGTCAGAGAGTGTCAGAGAGTGATAGAGAGTGATAGAGAGTTTCATAGAGTGTCAGAGAGTGATGGAGAGTGTCAGAGAGTGTCACAGAGTGTCAGAGAGTGATAGAGAGTGTCAGAGAGTGTCAGAGAGTGTCAGAGAGTGATAGAGAGTTTTAGATAGCGTCAGAGAGTGTCATAGAGTGATAGAGAGTGATAGAGAGTGTCACAGAGTGTCATTAAGTAATGGAGAGTGTCAGAGAGTGTCAGAGAGTGTCAGAGAGTGATACGGAGTGTGATTGAGAGTGTCTGAGAGTGTCAGAGTGTGTCAGAGAGTGTCAGAGAGTGATGGAGAGTGATAGAGAGTGTCATTGAGTGATAGAGAGTGTCAGAGAGTGTCAGAGAGTGATAGAGAGTGATAGAGAGTGTCAGAGAGTGTCAGAGAGTGATAGAGAGTGTCAGAGAGTGTTAGAGAGTGTCAGAGAGTGATACGGAGTGTGATTGAGAGTGTCTGAGAGTGTCAGAGTGTGTCACAGAGTGTCAGAGAGTGATGGAGAGTGATAGAGAGTGTCATTGACTGATAGAGAGTGTCAGAGAGTGTCAGAGAGTGATAGAGAGTGTCAGAGAGTGTCAGAGAGTGTCAGAGAGTGATACAGAGTGTGATTGAGAGTGTCTAAGAGTGTCAGAGAGTGTGAGAGAGTGATGGAGAATGTCAGACCGTGTCAGAGTGTGATAGAGAGTGTCAGAGAGTGTCAGAGTGTGTCAGAGAGTGATAGAGAGTGTCTGAGAGTGTCAGTGAGTGATAGAGAGTGATAGAGAGCCTCTGAGAGTGTCAGAGAGATTCAGAGAGTGATAGAGGGAGTCAGAGAGTGATAGTGAGTGGCAGAGAGTGTCTGAGTGTGTCAGTGAGTGTCAGTGAGTGTAAGAGATTGATAGAGAGTGATAGAGACTGATAGAGAGTGTCAGAGAGTGTCATAGAGTGATGGAGAGTCTCAGAGAGTGTCAGAGAGTGATAGAGAGTGATAGAGAGTGTCAGAGTGTGTCAGAGAGTTTCAGAGAGTCATAGAGAGTGTCACAGAGTGTCATTGATTAATAGAGAGTGAAAGAGAGTGTCTGAGAGTGTCAGTGAGTGTCAGAGAGTGATAGAGAGTGTCTAAGAGTTTCAGTGAGTGATTGAGAGTGATAGAGAGACTCTGAGAGTGTCAGAGAGTGTCAGAGAGTGATAGAGAGTGTCAGAGAGTGGTAGAGAGTGACAGAGAGTGTCTGAGAGTGATAGAGAGTGTCAGAGAGTGATAGAGAATGCCAGAGAGTGATAGAGAGTGACAGAGACGGTCTGAGAGTGTCAGAGAGTGTCAGAGTGTGTCAGAGAGTGACAGAGAGTGATAGAGAGTGTCAGAGAGTGCCATACAGTGATAGAGAGAGTCAGAGTGTGTCAGAGAGTGATAGAGTGTGATTGAGTGTGTCAGAGATTGTCAGAGAGCGATAGACATTTTCAGAGAGTGATAGAGAGTGTCTGAGATTGTCTGAGAGTGACAGAGAGTGAAAGAGAGTGTCTGAGAGTGTCAGTGAGTGATAGAGAGTGATAGAGAGTGTCAGAGAGTGTAAGAGAGTGATAGAGAGTGTCAGAGAGTGATAGAGAGTGATAGAGTTTGTCAGAGAATGTCATAGAGTGATGGAGAGTCTCAGAGAGTGTCAGAGAGTGTCATAGAGTGATAGAGAGTGTCAGAGTGTTTCAGAGAGTGATAGAGAGTGATTGAGTGTGTCAGAGAGTGTCAGAGAGCGATAGAGAGTGTCAGAGAGTGATAGAGAGTGTCAGAGAGTGATAGAGAGTGTCTGAGAGTGTCTGAGAGTGACAGAGAGTGAAAGAGATAGTCTGAGCGTGTCAGTGAGTATCAGAGTCTGATAGAGAGTGTCTGAGAGTGTCAGTGAGTGATAGAGAGTGATAGAGACCCTCTGAGAGTGTCAGAGAGTGATAGAGAGTGTCAGAGAGTGTCAGAGAGTGATAGAGAGTGACACAGAGTGATGGAGAGTGATAGAGAGCCTATGAGAGTATCAGAGAGTGTCAGAGTGTGTCAGAGGGTGTCAGAGAGTGTCAGAGAGTGATAGAGAGTGATAGAGAGTTTCATAGAGTGTCAGAGAGTGATGGAGAGTGTCAGAGAGTGTCACAGAGTGTCAGAGAGTGATAGAGAGTGATAGAGAGTGTCAGAGTGTGTCAGAGAGTGTCAGAGAGTGATAGAGAGTGATAGATAGCGTCAGAGAGTATCATAGAGTGATAGTGAGTGATAGAGAGTGTCACAGAGTGTCATTGAGTAATGGAGAGTGTCAGAAAGTGTCAGAGAGTGATAGAGAGTGTCAGAGAGTGTCAGAGAGTGTCAGAGAGTGATACGGAGTGTGATTGAGAGTGTCTGAGAGTGTCAGAGTGTGTCAGAGAGTGTCAGAGAGTGATGGAGAGTGATAGAGAGTGTCATTGAGTGATAGAGAGTGTCAGAGAGTGTCAGAGAGTGATAGAGAGTGATAGAGAGTGTCAGAGAGTGTCAGAGAGTGATAGAGAGTGTCTGAGAGTGATAGAGAGTGTCAGAGAGTGATAGAGAATGTCAGAGAGTGATAGAGAGTGACAAAGAGGGTCTGAGAGTGTCAGAGAGTGTCAGAGTGTGTCAGAGAGTGACAGAGAGTGATAGAGAGTGTCAGAGAGTGTCATAGAGTGATAGAGAGAGTCAGAGTGTGTCAGAGTGTGATAGAGTGTGATTGAGTGTGTCAGAGAGTGTCAGAGAGCGATAGACAGTTTCAGAGAGTGATAGAGAGTGTCTGAGATTGTCTGAGAGTGACAGAGATTGAAAGAGAGTGTCTGAGAGAGTCAGTGAGTGTCAGAGAGTGATAGAGAGTGTCTGAGAGTTTCAGTGAGTGATTGAGAGTGAAAGAGAGCCTCTGAGAGTGTCAGAGAGTGTCAGAGAGTGATAGAGAGTGTCAGAGAGTGTTAGAGAGTGATAGAGAGTGTCAGAGAGTGATAGAGAATGTCAGAGAGTGATAGAGAGTGACAAAGAGGGTCTGAGAGTGTCAGAGTGTGTCAGAGAGTGACAGAGAGTGATAGAGAGTGTCAGAGAGTGTCATAGAGTGATAGAGAGAGTCAGAGTGTGTCAGAGTGTGATAGAGTGTGATTGAGTGTGTCAGAGAGTGTCAGAGAGCGATAGACAGTTTCAGAGAGTGATAGAGAGTGTCTGAGATTGTCTGAGACTGACAGAGAGTGAAAGAGAGTGTCTGAGAGTGTCAGTGAGTGTCAGAGAGTGATAGAGAGTGTCTGAGAGTGTCAGTGAGTGATAGAGAGTGATAGAGAGCCTCTGAGAGTGTCAGAGAGATTCAGAGAGTGACAGAGAGAGTCAGAGAGTGATAGTGAGTGGCAGAGAGTGTTTGAGAGTGTCAGTGAGTGTCAGAGAGTTTTAGAGAGTGTCAGAGAGTGTAAGAGAGTGATAGAGAGTGTCAGAGAGTGATAGAGAGTGATAGAGAGTGATAGAGAGTGTCAGAGAGTGTCATAGAGAGATGGAGAGACTCAGAGAGTGTCAGAGAGTGATAGAGAGTGATAGAGAGTGACAGAGAGTGTCAGAGAGTTTCAGAGAGTCATAGAGAGTGTCACAGAGTGTCATTGATTAATAGAGAGTGTCAGAGAGTGTCAGAGATTGATAGAGTGTGATACAGAGTGTCAGAGAGTGTCAGCGAGTGATGGAGAGTGATAGAGAGTGTCAGAGTGTGTCAGAGAGTGATAGAGAGTGTCAGAGAGTGATAGAGAGTTACATAGATTGTCAGAGAGTGATAGAGAGTGTCAGAGAGTGTCAGAGTGTGTCAGAGAGTGATGGAGAGTGATAGAGAGTGTCACAGAGGGTCATTGAGTGATAGAGAGTGTCAGAGAGTGTCAGAGAGTGATAGAGAGTGTCAGAGAGTGTCAGAGAGTGATAGGGAGTGTCAGAGAGTGACAGAGAGAGTCTGAGAATGTCAGAGAGTGATAGAGAATGTCAGAGAGTGATAGAGATTGATAGAGAGTCTCTGAGAGTGTCAGAGAGTTTCAGAGAGTGAGAGAGAGATTCTGAGAGTGTCAGAGTGTGTCAGAGAGTGATAGAGAGTGATAGAGAGTCTCTGAGAGTGTCAGAGAGGGTCAGAGAGCGAAAGAGAGTGTCAGAGAGTGACAGAGAGTGTCTGAGAGCGACAGCGAGTGTCTGAGAGTGTCAGTGAGTGTCAGAGAGTGATAGAGAGTGATAGGGAGTGATAGACAGTTTCAGAGTGTGTCATTGAGTGATAGAGAGTGGCAGAGAGTGTCAGAGTGTGATAGAGAGTGTCAGAGAGTGTCAGAGAGTGATAGAGAGTGTAAGAGAGTGATAGAGAGTGATAGAGAGTGTCAGAGATTGATAGAGAGTGACAGAGAGTGACAGAGAGTGTTTGAGAGTTTCAGAGAGTGTCAGAGTGTGTCAGAGAGTGATAGAGAGTGATAGAGAGTGTCAGAGAGTGTCATAGAGTGATAGAGAGTGTCAGAGTGTTTCAGAGAGTGATAGAGAGTGATTGAGTGTGTCAGAGAGTGTCAGAGAGCGATAGAGAGTGTCAGAGAGCGATAGAGAGTGTCAGAGAGTGATAGAGAGTGTCTGAGAGAGTCTGAGAGTGACAGAGAGTGAAAGAGAGTGTCTGAGCGTGTCAGTGAGTGTCAGAGACTGATAGAGAGTGTCTGAGAGTGTCAGGGAGTGATACAGAGTGATAGAGACCCTCTGAGAGTGTCAGAGAGTGATAGAGAGTGTCAGAGAGTGTCAGAGAGTGATAGAGAGTGACACAGAGTGATGGAGAGTGATAGAGAGCCTATGAGAGTGTCAGAGAGTGTCAGAGGGTGTCAGAGAGTGTCAGAGAGTGATAGAGAGTGATAGAGAGTTTCATAGAGTGTCAGAGAGTGATGGAGAGTGTCAGAGAGTGTCACAGAGTGTCAGAGAGTGATAGAGAGTGATAGAGAGTGTCAGAGAGTGTCAGAGAGTGTCAGAGAGTGATAGAGAGTTTTAGATAGCGTCAGAGAGTGTCATAGAGTGATAGAGAGTGATAGAGAGTGTCACAGAGTGTCATTAAGTAATGGAGAGTGTCAGAAAGTGTTAGAGAGTGATAGAGAGTGTCAGAGAGTGTCAGAGAGTGTCAGAGAGTGATACGGAGTGTGATTGAGGGTGTCTGAGAGTGTCAGAGTGTGTCAGAGAGTGTCAGAGAGTGATGGAGAGTGATAGAGAGTGTCATTGAGTGATAGAGAGTGTCAGAGAGTGTCAGAGAGTGATAGAGAGTGATAGAGAGTGTCAGAGAGTGTCAGAGAGTGATAGAGAGTGTCAGAGAGTGTTAGAGAGTGTCAGAGAGTGATACGGAGTGTGATTGAGAGTGTCTGAGAGTGTCAGAGTGTGTCACAGAGTGTCAGAGAGTGATGGAGAGTGATAGAGAGTGTCATTGACTGATAGAGAGTGTCAGAGAGTGTCAGAGAGTGATAGAGAGTGTCAGAGAGTGTCAGAGAGTGTCAGAGAGTGATACGGAGTGTGATTGAGAGTGTCTAAGAGTGTCAGAGAGTGTCAGAGAGTGATGGAGAATGTCAGACCGTGTCAGAGTGTGATAGAGAGTGTCTGAGAGTGTCAGAGAGTGTCAGAGTGTGTCAGAGAGTGATAGAGAGTGTCTGAGAGTGTCAGTGAGTGATAGAGAGTGATAGAGAGCCTCTGAGAGTGTCAGAGAGATTCAGAGAGTGATAGAGGGAGTCAGAGAGTGATAGTGAGTGGCAGAGAGTGTCTGAGTGTGTCAGTGAGTGTCAGTGAGTGTAAGAGATTGATAGAGAGTGATAGAGACTGATAGAGAGTGTCAGAGAGTGTCATAGAGCGATGGAGAGTCTCAGAGAGTGTCAGAGAGTGATAGAGAGTGATAGAGAGTGTCAGAGTGTGTCAGAGAGTTTCAGAGAGTCATAGAGAGTGTCACAGAGTGTCATTGATTAATAGAGAGTGAAAGAGAGTGTCTGAGAGTGTCAGTGAGTGTCAGAGAGTGATAGAGAGTGTCTAAGAGTTTCAGTGAGTGATTGAGAGTGATAGAGAGACTCTGAGAGTGTCAGAGAGTGTCAGAGAGTGATAGAGAGTGTCAGAGAGTGGTAGAGAGTGACAGAGAGTGTCTGAGAGTGATAGAGAGTGTCAGAGAGTGATAGAGAATGTCAGAGAGTGATAGAGAGTGACAGAGAGGGTCTGAGAGTGTCAGAGAGTGTCAGAGTGTGTCAGAGAGTGACAGAGAGTGATAGAGAGTGTCAGAGAGTGCCATACAGTGATAGAGAGAGTCAGAGTGTGTCAGAGAGTGATAGAGTGTGATTGAGTGTGTCAGAGAATGTCAGAGAGCGATAGACATTTTCACAGAGTGATAGAGAGTGTCTGAGATTGTCTGAGAGTGACAGAGAGTGAAAGAGAGTGTCTGAGAGTGTCAGTGAGTGTCAGAGAGTGATAGAGAGTGTCTGAGAGTGTCAGTGAGTGATAGAGAGTGATAGAGAGTGTCAGAGAGTGTCAGAGAGTGATAGAGAGTGACACAGAGTGATGGAGAGTGATAGAGAGCCTATGAGAGTGTCAGAGAGTGTCAGAGTGTGTCAGAGGGTGTCAGAGAGTGTCAGAGAGTGATAGAGAGTGATAGAGAGTTTCAGAGAGTGTCAGAGAGTGATAGAGAGTGATAGAGAGTGTCAGAGTGTGTCAGAGAGTGTCAGAGACTGATAGAGAGTGATAGATAGCGTCAGAGAGTGTCATAGAGTGATAGAGAGTGATAGAGAGTGTCACAGAGTGTCATTGAGTAATAGAGAGTGTCAGAAAGTGTCAGAGAGTGATAGTGAGTGGCAGAGAGTGTCTGAGAGTCTCAGTGAGTGTCAGAGAGTGATAGAGAGTGTCAGAGAGTGTAAGAGAGTGATAGAGAGTGTCAGAGAGTGATAGAGAGTGATAGAGTTTGTCAGAGAATGTCATAGAGTGATGGAGAGTCTCAGAGAGTGTCAGAGAGTGATAGAGAGTGATAGAGAGTGTCAGAGTGTGTCAGAGAGTTTCAGAGAGTCATAGAGAGTGTCAACGAGTGTCATTGATTAATAGAGAGTGTCAGAGAGTGTCAGAGATTGATAGAGTGTGATAGAGAGTGTCACAGAGTGTCAGCGAGTGAAAGAGAGTGATAGAGAGTGTCAGAGTGTGTCAGAGAGTGATAGAGAGTGATAGAGAGTGTCAGAGAGTGATAGAGAGTTACAGAGAGTGTCAGAGAGTGTCAGAGAGTGATAGAGAGTTACAGAGAGTGTCAGAGAGTGATAGAGAGTGTCAGAGTGTGTCAGAGAGTGTCAGAGAGTGATGGAGAGTGATAGAGAGTGTCACAGAGGTTCATTGAGTGATTGAGAGTGTCAGAGAGTGTCAGAGAGTGATAGAGAGTGTCAGAGAGTGTCAGAGAGTGATAGGGAGTGTCAGAGAGTGACAGAGAGAGTCTGAGAATGTCAGAGAGTGATAGAGAATGTCAGAGAGTGATAGAGAGTGATAAGAGAGTCTCTGAGAGTGTCAGAGAGTTTCAGAGAGTGAGAGAGAGATTCTGAGAGTGTCAGAGAGTGTCAGAGAGTGATAGAGAGTGACAGAGAGTGTCTGAGAGTGTCAGAGAGTGTCAGAGTGTGTCAGAGAGTGATAGAGAGTGATAGAGAGTGTCAGAGAGTGTCATAGAGCGATAGAGAGTGTCAGAGTGTTTCAGAGAGCGAGAGAGAGTGATTGAGTGTGTCAGAGAGTGTCAGACAGCGATAGAGAGTGTCAGAGAGTGATAGAGAGTGTCAGAGAGTGATAGAGAGTGTCTGAGAGTGTCTGAGAGTGTCTGAGAGTGACAGAGAGTGACAGAGAGTGAAAGAGAGTGTCCGAGAGTGTCAGTGAGTGTCAGAGACTGATAGAGAGTGTCTGAGAGTGTCAGTGAGTGATAGAGAGTGATAGAGACCCTCTGAGAGTGTCAGAGAGTGTCAGAGAGTGATAGAGAGTGTCAGAGAGTGTCAGAGAGTGATAGAGAGTGACACAGAGTGATGGAGAGTGATAGAGAGTCTATGAGAGTGTCAGAGAGTGTCAGAGGGTGTCAGAGAGTATCAGAGAGTGGTAGAGGGTGATAGAGAGTTTCAGAGAGTGTCAGAGAGTGATGGAGAGTGTTAGAGTGTTTCAGAGAGCGAGAGAGAGTGATAGAGAGTGTCAGAGAGTGTCAGACAGCGATAGAGAGTGTCAGAGAGTGATAGAGAGTGTCAGAGAGTGATAGAGAGTGTCTGAGAGTGTCTGAGAGTGTCTGAGAGTGACAGAGAGTGACAGAGAGTGAAAGAGAGTGTCCGAGAGTGTCAGTGAGTGTCAGAGACTGATAGAGAGTGTCTGAGAGTGTCAGTGAGTGATCGAGTGTGATAGAGACCCTCTGAGACTGTCAGAGAGTGTCAGAGAGTGATAGAGAGTGTCAGAGAGTGTCAGAGAGTGATAGAGAGTGACACAGAGTGATGGAGAGTGATAGAGAGCCTATGAGAGTGTCAGAGAGTGTCAGAGTGTGTCAGAGGGTGTCAGAGAGTATCAGAGAGTGTCAGACAGCGATAGAGAGTGTCAGAGAGTGATAGAGAATGTCAGAGAGTGATAGAGAGTGTCTGAGAGTGTCTGAGAGTGTCTGAGAGTGACAGAGAGTGACAGAGAGTGAAAGAGAGTGTCCGAGAGTGTCAGTGAGTGTCAGAGACTGATAGAGAGTGTCTGAGAGTGTCATTGAGTGATAGAGAGTGATAGAGACCCTCTGAGAGTGTCAGAGAGTTTCAGAGAGTGATAGAGAGTGTCAGCGAGTGTCAGAGAGTGATAGAGAATGACACAGAGTGATGGAGAGTGATAGAGAGCCTATGAGAGTGTCAGAGAGTGTCAGAGTGTGTCAGAGGGTGTCAGAGAGTATCAGAGAGTGGTAGAGAGTGATAGAGAGTTTCAGAGAGTGTCAGAGAGTGATGGAGAGTGTCAGAGAGTGTCACAGAGTGTCAGAGATTGATAGAGAGTGATAGAGAGGGTCAGAGTGTGTCAGAGAATGTCAGAGAGTGATAGAGAGTGATAGATAGCGTCAGAGAGTGTCATAGAGTGATTGAGAGGGATAGAGAGTGTCACAGAGTGTCATTGAGTAATAGAGAGTGTCAGAGAGTGATAGAGAGTGTCAGAGAGTGTCAGAGAGTGATACGGAGTGTGATTGAGAGTGAAAGAGAGTGTCAGAGTGTGTCAGAGTGTGTCAGAGAGTGTCATTGAGTGATAGAGAGTCTCATTGAGTGATAGAGAGTGTCAGAGAGTGTCAGAGAGTGATAGAGAGTGATAGAGAGTGTCAGAGAGTGTCAGAGAGTGATAGAAAGTGTCAGGGAGTGTCAGAGAGTGTCAGAGAGTGATACGGAGTGTGATTGAGAGTGTCGAGAGTGTCAGAGTGTGTCAGAGAGGGTCAGAGAGTGATGGAGAGTGCTAGAGAGTGTCATTGAGTGATAGAGAGTGTCAGAGAGTGACAGAGAGTGATAGAGAGTGTCAGAGAGTGTCAGAGAGTGTCAGAGAGTGATACGGAGTGTGATTGAGAGTGTCTGAGAGTGTCAGAGTGTGTCAGAGAGTGTCAGAGAGTGATGGAGTGTGTCAGACCGTGTCAGAGTGTGATAGAGAGTGTCTGAGAGTGTCAGAGTGTGTCAGAGAGTGATAGAGAGTGTCTGAGAGTGTCAGTGAGTGATAGAGAGTGATAGAGAGCCTCTGAGAGTGTCAGAGAGATTCAGAGAGTGACAGAGAGAGTCAGAGAGTGATAGTGAGTGGCAGAGAGTGTCTGAGAGTGTCAGCGAGTGTCAGAGAGTGTAAGAGAGTGATAGAGAGTGTCAGAGAGTGATAGAGAGTGATAGAGAGTGATAGAGAGTGTCAGAGAGTGTCATAGAGTGATGGAGAGTCTCAGAGAGTGTCAGAGAGTGATAGAGAGTGATAGAGAGTGTCAGAGTGTGTCAGAGAGTGATAGAGAGTGTCAGAGAGTGATAGAGAGTTACAGAGAGTGTCAGAGAGTGATAGAGAGTTACAGAGAGTGTCAGAGTGTGATAGAGAGTGTCAGAGAGTGTCAGAGTGTGTCACAGAGAGTCAGAGAGTGATGGAGAGTGATAGAGAGTGTCACAGAGGGTCATTGAGTGATAGAGAGTCTCTGAGAGTGTCAGAGAGTGTCAGAGTGTGTCAGAGGGTGTCAGAGAGTATCAGAGAGTGGTAGAGAGTGATAGAGAGTTTCAGAGAGTGTCAGAGAGTGATGGAGAGTGTCAGAGAGTGTCACAGAGTGTCAGAGATTGATAGAGAGTGATAGAGAGGGTCAGAGTGTGTCAGAGAATGTCAGAGAGTGATAGAGAGTGATAGATAGCGTCAGAGAGTGTCATAGAGTGATTGAGAGGGATAGAGAGTGTCACAGAGTGTCATTGAGTAATAGAGAGTGTCAGAGAGTGATAGAGAGTGTCAGAGAGTGTCAGAGAGTGATACGGAGTGTGATTGAGAGTGAAAGAGAGTGTCAGTGTGTGTCAGAGTGTGTCAGAGAGTGTCATTGAGTGATAGAGAGTCTCATTGAGTGATAGAGAGTGTCAGAGAGTGTCAGAGAGTGATAGAGAGTGATAGAGAGTGTCAGAGAGTGTCAGAGAGTGATAGAAAGTGTCAGGGAGTGTCAGAGAGTGTCAGAGAGTGATACGGAGTGTGATTGAGAGTGTCGAGAGTGTCAGAGTGTGTCAGAGAGGGTCAGAGAGTGATGGAGAGTGCTAGAGAGTGTCATTGAGTGATAGAGAGTGTCAGAGAGTGACAGAGAGTGATAGAGAGTGTCAGAGAGTGTCAGAGAGTGTCAGAGAGTGATACGGAGTGTGATTGAGAGTGTCTGAGAGTGTCAGAGTGTGTCAGAGAGTGTCAGAGAGTGATGGAGTGTGTCAGACCGTGTCAGAGTGTGATAGAGAGTGTCTGAGAGTGTCAGAGTGTGTCAGAGAGTGATAGAGAGTGTCTGAGAGTGTCAGTGAGTGATAGAGAGTGATAGAGAGCCTCTGAGAGTGTCAGAGAGATTCAGAGAGTGACAGAGAGAGTCAGAGAGTGATAGTGAGTGGCAGAGAGTGTCTGAGAGTGTCAGCGAGTGTCAGAGAGTGTAAGAGAGTGATAGAGAGTGTCAGAGAGTGATAGAGAGTGATAGAGAGTGATAGAGAGTGTCAGAGAGTGTCATAGAGTGATGGAGAGTCTCAGAGAGTGTCAGAGAGTGATAGAGAGTGATAGAGAGTGTCAGAGTGTGTCAGAGAGTGATAGAGAGTGTCAGAGAGTGATAGAGAGTTACAGAGAGTGTCAGAGAGTGATAGAGAGTTACAGAGAGTGTCAGAGTGTGATAGAGAGTGTCAGAGAGTGTCAGAGTGTGTCACAGAGAGTCAGAGAGTGATGGAGAGTGATAGAGAGTGTCACAGAGGGTCATTGAGTGATAGAGAGTCTCTGAGAGTGTCAGAGAGTGTCAGAGAGCGAAAGAGAGTGTCAGTGAGTGACAGAGAGTGTCAGAGAGTGATAGAGAGTATCAGAGAGAGTCAGAGAGTGACAGAGAGTGTCTGAGAGCGACAGCGAGTGTCTGAGAGTGTCAGTGAGTGTCAGAGAGTGATAGAGAGTGATAGGGAGTGATAGACAGTTTCAGAGTGTGTCATTGAGTGATAGAGAGTGTCAGAGAGTGTCAGAGTGTGATAGAGAGTGCCAGGGAGTTTCAGAGAGTGATAGAGAGTGTAAGAGAGTGATAGAGAGTGATAGAGAGTGTCAGAGATTGATAGAGAGTGACAGAGAGTGACAGAGAGTGTCTGAGAGTGTCAGAGTGTCAGAGTGTGTCAGAGAGTGATAGAGAGTGATAGAGAGTGTCAGAGAGTGTCATAGAGTGATAGAGAGTGTCAGAGTGTTTCAGAGAGTGATGAGAGTGATTGAGTGTGTCAGAGAGTGTCAGAGAGCGATAGAGAGTGTCAGAGAGTGATAGAGAGAGTCAGAGAGTGATAGAGAGTGTCTGAGAGTGTCTGAGAGTGACAGAGAGTGAAAGAGAGTGTCTGGGAGTGTCAGTGAGTGTCAGAGACTGATAGAGAGTGTCTGAGAGTGTCAGTGAGTGATAGAGAGTGATAGAGACCCTCTGAGAGTGTCAGAGAGTGTCAGAGAGTGATAGAGAGTGACACAGAGTGATGGAGAGTGATAGAGAGCCTATGAGAGTGTCAGAGAGTGTCAGAGTGTGTCAGAGGGTGTCAGAGAGTGTCAGAGAGTGATAGAGAGTTATAGAGACTTTCAGAGACTGTCAGAGAGTGATGGAGAGTGTCAGAGAGTGTCAGAGAGTGATACGGAGTGTGATTGAGAGTGAAAGAGAGTGTCAGAGTGTGTCAGAGTGTGTCAGAGAGTGTCATTGAGTGATAGAGAGTGTCAGAGAGTGTCAGAGAGTGATAGAGAGTGATAGAGAGTGTCAGAGAGTGTCAGAGAGTGATAGAAAGTGTCAGGGAGTGTCAGAGAGTGTCAGAGAGTGATACGGAGTGTGATTGAGAGTGTCTGAGAGTGTCAGAGTGTGTCAGAGAGTGTCAGAGAGTGATGGAGAGTGCTAGAGAGTGTCATTGAGTGATAGAGAGTGTCAGAGAGTGTCAGAGAGTGATAGAGAGTGTCAGAGAGTGTCAGAGAGTGTCAGAGAGTGATACGGAGTGTGATTGAGAGTGTCTGAGAGTGTCAGAGAGTGTCAGAGAGTGTCAGAGAGTGATGGAGTGTGTCAGACCGTGTCAGAGTGTGATAGAGAGTGTCTGAGAGTGTCAGAGTGTGTCAGAGAGTGATAGAGAGTGTCTGAGAGTGTCAGTGAGTGATAGAGAGTGATAGAGTGCCTCTGAGAGTGTCAGAGAGATTCAGAGAGTGACAGAGAGAGTCAGAGAGTGATAGTGAGTGGCAGAGAGTGTCTGAGAGTGTCAGCGAGTGTCAGAGAGTGTAAGAGAGTGATAGAGAGTGTCAGAGAGTGATAGTGAGTGATAGAGAGTGATAGAGAGTGTCAGAGAGTGTCATAGAGTGATGGAGAGTCTCAGAGAGTGTCAGAGTGTGTCAGAGAGTGATAGAGAGTGTCAGAGAGTGATAGAGAGTTACAGAGAGTGTCAGAGAGTGATAGAGAGTTACAGAGAGTGTCAGAGAGTGATAGAGAGTTACAGAGAGTGTCAGAGTGTGATAGAGAGTGTCAGAGAGTGTCAGAGTGTGTCACAGAGAGTCAGAGAGTGATGGAGAGTGATAGAGAGTGTCACAGAGGGTCATTGAGTGATAGAGAGTCTCTGAGAGTGTCAGAGAGTGTCAGAGAGCGAAAGAGAGTGTCAGTGAGTGACAGAGAGTGTCAGAGAGTGATAGAGAGTATCAGAGAGTGTCAGAGAGTGACAGAGAGTGTCTGAGAGCGACAGCGAGTGTCTGAGAGTGTCAGTGAGTGTCAGAGAGTGATAGAGAGTGATAGGGAGTGATAGACAGTTTCAGAGTGTGTCATTGAGTGATAGAGAGTGTCAGAGAGTGTCAGAGTGCGATAGAGAGTGCCAGGGAGTTTCAGAGAGTGATAGAGAGTGTAAGAGAGTGATAGAGAGTGATAGAGAGTGTCAGAGATTGATAGAGAATGACAGAGAGTGTCTGAGAGTGTCAGAGTGTCAGAGTGTGTCAGAGAGTGATAGAGAGTGATAGAGAGTGTCAGAGAGTGTCATAGAGTGATAGAGAGTGTCAGAGTGTTTCAGAGAGTGATGAGAGTGATTGAGATTGTCAGAGAGTGTCAGAGAGCGATAGAGAGTGTCAGAGAGTGATAGAGAGAGTCAGAGAGTGATAGAGAGTGTCTGAGAGTGTCTGAGAGTGACAGAGAGTGAAAGAGAGTGTCTGGGAGTGTCAGTGAGTGTCAGAGACTGATAGAGAGTGTCTGAGAGTGTCAGTGAGTGATAGAGAGTGATAGAGACCCTCTGAGAGTGTCAGAGAGTGTCAGAGAGTGATAGAGAGTGACACAGAGTGATGGAGAGTGATAGAGAGCCTATGAGAGTGTCAGAGAGTGTCAGAGTGTGTCAGAGGGTGTCAGAGAGTGTCAGAGAGTGATAGAGAGTTATAGAGACTTTCAGAGACTGTCAGAGAGTGATGGAGAGTGTCAGAGAGTGTCACAGAGTGTCAGAGAGTGATAGAGAGTGATAGATAGCGTCAGAGAGTGTCATAGAGTGATAGAGAGTGATAGAGAGTGATAGAGAGTGATAGAGAGTGATAGAGAGTGTCAGAGTGTGTCAGAGAGTGTCAGAGAGTGATAGAGAGTGATAGATAGCGTCAGAGAGTGTCATAGAGTGATAGAGAGGGATAGAGAGTGTCACAGAGTGTCATTGAGTAATAGAGAGTGTCAGAAAGTGTCAGAGAGTGATAGAGAGTGTCAGAGAGTGTCAGAGAGTGTCAGAGAGTGATACGGAGTGTGATTGAGTGTGTCTGAGAGTGTCAGAGAGTGATGGAGAGTGATAGAGAGTGTCATTGAGTGATAGAGAGTGTCAGAGAGTGTCAGAGAGTGATAGAGAGTGTCAGAGAGTGTCAGAGAGTGATAGAGAGTGTCAGAGAGTGTCAGAGAGTGTCAGAGAGTGATACGGAGTGTGATTGAGTGTGTCTGAGAGTGTCAGAGTGTGTCAGAGAGTGTCAGAGAGTGTCATTGAGGAATATAGAGTGTCATTGAGTGATAGAGAGTGTCATTGAGTGATAGAGAGTGTCAGAGAGTGTCAGAGAGTGATAGAGAGTGTCAGAGAGTGTCAGAGAGTGTCAGAGAGTGATACGGAGTGTGATTGAGAGTGTCAGAGAGATTCAGAGAGTGATAGAGAGAGTCAGAGACTGATAGTGAGTGGCAGAGAGTGACTGAGAGTGTCAGTGAGATCAGAGAGTGTAAGAGAGTGATAGAGAGTGTCAGAGAGTGATAGAGTGTGATAGAGAGTGTCAGAGAGTGTCATAGAGTGATGGAGAGTCTCAGAGAGTGTCAGAGAGTGATAGAGAGTGATAGAGAGTGTCAGAGAGTGATAGAGAGTGATAGAGAGTGTCAGAGAGTGTCATAGAGTGATGGAGAGTCTCAGAGTGTGTCAGAGAGTGATCGAGAGTGATAGAGAGTGTCAAAGTGTGTCAGAGAGTTTCAGAGAGTCATAGAGAGTGTCACAGAGTGTCATTGATTAATAGAGAGTGTCAGAGAGTTTCAGAGATTGATAGAGAGTGATAGAGAGTGTCAGAGAGTGTCAGCGAGTGAAAGAGAGTGATAGAGAGTGTCAAAGTGTGTCAGAGAGTTTCAGAGAGTCATAGAGAGTGTCACAGAGTGTCATTGATTAATAGAGAGTGTCAGAGAGTTTCAGAGATTGATAGAGAGTGATAGAGAGTGTCAGAGAGTGTCAGCGAGTGAAAGAGAGTGATAGAGAGTGTCAGAGTGTGTCAGAGAGTGATAGAGAGTGATAGAGAGTGTCAGAGAGTGATAGAGAGTTACAGAGAGTGTCTGAGAGTGATAGCGAGTTACAGAGAGTGTCAGAGAGTGATAGAGAGTGTCAGAGAGTGTCAGAGTGTGTCAGAGAGTGTCAGACAGTGATGGAGAGTGATAAAGAGTGTCACATATTGTCATTGAGTGGTAGAGAGTGTCAGAGAGTGTGAGAGAGTGATAGAGAGTGTCAGAGAATGTCAGAGAGTGATAGGGAGTGTCAGAGAGTGACAGAGAGAGTCTGAGAATGTCAGAGAGTGATAGAGAATGTCAGAGAGTGATAGAGAGTGTTAGAGAGTCTCTGAGAGTGTCAGAGAGTTTCAGAGAGTGAGAGAGAGATTCTGAGAGTGTCAGAGAGTGTCAGAGAGTGATAGAGAGTGATAAAGAGTCTCTGAGAGTGTCAGAGAGTGTCAGAGAGCGAAAGAGAGTGTCAGTGAGTGACAGAGAGTGTCAGAGAGTGATAGAGAGTATCAGAGAGTGTCAGAGAGTGTCAGAGAGTGACAGAGAGTGACTGAGAGCGACAGCGAGTGTCTGAGAGTGTCAGTGAGTGTCAGAGAGTGATAGAGAGTGATAGGGAGCGATAGACAGTTTCAGAGCGTTTCATTGAGTGATAGAGAGTGTCAGAGAGTGTCAGAGTGTGATAGAGAGTGTCAGAGAGTGTCAGAGAGTGATAGAGAGTGTAAAAGAGTGATAGAGAGTGTCAGAGATTGATAGAGAGTGACAGAGAGTGACAGAGAGTGTCTGAGAGTGTCAGAGAGTGTCAGAGTGTGTCAGAGAGTGATAGGGAGTGATAGAGAGTGTCAGAGAGTGTCATAGAGTGATAGAGAGTGTCAGGGTATTTCAGAGAGTGATAGAGAGTGATTGAGTGTGTCAGAGAGTGTCAGAGAGCGATAGAGAGTGTCAGAGAGTGATAGAGAGTGTCAGAGAGTGATAGAGAGTGTCTGAGAGTGTCTGAGAGTGTCTGAGAGTGACAGAGAGTGAAAGAGAGTGTCTGAGAGTGTCTGAGAGTGTCAGTGAGTGTCAGAGACTGATAGAGAGTGTCTGAGAGTGTCAGTGAGTGATAGAGAGTGATAGAGACCCTCTGAGAGTGTCAGAGAGTGTCAGAGAGTGATAGAGAGTGTCAGAGAGTGTCAGAGAGTGATAGAGAGTGACACAGAGTGATGGAGTGTGATAGAGAGCCTATGAGAGTGTCAGAGAGTGTCAGAGTGTGTCAGAGGGTGTCAGAGAGTGTCAGAGAGTGATAGAGAGTGATAGAGAGTTTCAGAGAGTGTCAGAGAGTGATGGAGAGTGTCAGAGAGTGTCACAGAGTGTCAGAGAGTGATAGAGAGTGATAGAGAGTGTCAGAGTGTGTCAGAAAGTGTCAGAGAGTGATAGAGAGTGATAGATAGCGTCAGAGAGTGTCATAGAGTGATAGAGAGGGATATAGAGTGTCACAGAGTGTCATTGAGTAATAGAGTGTGTCAGAAAGTGTAAGAAAGTTTCAGAGAGTGTCAGAGAGTGTCAGAGAGTGTCAGAGAGTGATACGGAGTGTGATTGAGAGTGTCTGAGAGTGTCAGAGTGTGGCAGAGAGTGTCGGAGAGTGATAGAGAGTGTCATTGAGTGATAGAGAGTGTCAGAGAGTGTCAGAGAGTGATAGAGAGTGATAGAGAGTGTCAGAGAGTGTCAGAGAGTGTCAGAGAGTGATAGAGAGTGCCTGAGAGTGATAGAGAGTGTCTGAGAGTGTCAGAGAGTGATAGAGAGTGATAGAGAGTGTCTGAGAGTGTCAGAGAGTGTCAGAGAGTGATAGAGAGTGATAGAGAGTGTCAGAGAGTGTCAGAGAGTGATAGAGAGTGATAGAGAGTGATAGAGCGTGTCAGAGAGTGTCATAGAGTGATAGAGAGGGATATAGAGTGTCACAGAGTGTCATTGAGTGATAGAGAGTGTCAGAGAGTGATAGAGAGTGATAGAGAGTTTCTGAGAGTGTCAAAGAGTGTCAGAGTGTGTCAGAGAGTGATGAAGAATGTTAGAGCGTTTCAGAGAGTGTCTGAGAGTGTCAGAGAGTGATAGAGAGTGTCTGAGAGTGATAGAGAGTGCCTGAGCGTGAATGAGAGTGACAGAGAGTGACAGAGAGTGTCTCAGAGTGTCAGTGAGTGTCAGAGAGTGATAGAGAGTGTCTGAGAGTGTCAGAGCGTGATAGAGAGTGATAGAGAGTGTCTGAGAGTGTCAGAGAGTGTCAGAGAGTGTCAGAGAGTGCCAGAGAGTGATAGAGAGTGATAGAGCGTGTCAGAGAGTGTCATAGAGTGATAGAGAGAGTCAGAGAGTGTCAGAGAGTGTCAGAGAGTGATAGAGAGTGACAGAGAGTGTCAGAGAGTGTCAGTGATTGTCATAGAGTGATAGAGAGTGTCAGAGTGTGTCACAGAAAGTCTGAGAGTGTCAGAGAGTGTCACAGAGTGATCGAGAGCATCAGAGAGTGATAGAGTGTGTCAGAGAGTGATAGAGAGTGTCAGAGAGTGATAGAGAGTGATAGAGAGTGTCACAGAGTGATTAAGAGTGTCAGAGAGTGTTAGACAGTGATACAGAGTGATAGAGAGTATCTGAGAGTGTCTGTGAGTGTCAGAGAGCGTCAGAGAGTGTCAGAGAGTGTCAGAGAGCGTCAGAGAGTGTCAGAGAGCGTCAGAGAGTGTCAGAGGGTGTCAGAGAGTGATAGAGTGTGATAGAGATGTCAGAGAGTGTCATTGAGTGATGCAGAGTGTCAGAGAGTTTCAGAGAGTGATAGCGAGTGTCAGAGAGTGATAGAGAGTGTCAGATAGTGATAGAGAGTGATAGAGATTGTCAGAGAGTGATAGAGAGAGATAGAGAGAGTCTGAGAGTGTTAGAGAGTGGCAGACAGTGATAGAGAGTGTCAGAAAGTGTCATCGAGTCATAAAGAGTGATAGAGAGTATCAGAGAGTGTCAGAGAGTGATAGAGAGTGATAGAGAGTGTCAGAGAGTGATAGAGAGTGTCAGAGAGTGATAGACAGTGATAGAGAGCGTCAGAGAGTGTCTGAGAGTGACAGAGAGTGTCTGAGAGTGTCAGTGAGTGTCAGAGAGTGAGAAAGAGTGACAGAGAGTGTCTGAGAGTGTCAGAGAGTGTCAGATAGTGATAGAGAGTTTCTGAGAGTGATAGGGAGTGTCAGAGAGTGAAAGAGAGTGTCAGAGAGTGATAGAGAGTGATAGAGAGTGTCAGAGAGTGTCATTGAGTGATGGAGAGTGTCAGAGAGTGTCAGAGAGTGATAGAGAGTTTCTGAGAGTGATAGGGAGTGTCAGAGAGTGATAGAGAGTGTCAGAGAGTGATAGAGAGTGATAGAGAGTGATAGAGAGTGATAGAGAGTGATAGATAGCGTCAGAGAGTGCAATAGAGTGATAGAGAGGGATATAGAGTGTCACAGAGTGTCATTGAGTAATAGAGAGTGTCAGAAAGTGTCAGAGAGTGATAGAGAGTGTCAGAGAGTGTCAGAGAGTGATACGGAGTGTGATTGAGAGTGTCAGAGAGTGTCAGAGAGTGTCATTGAGTGATAGAGAGTGTCATTGAGTGATATAGAGTGTCAGAGAGTGTCAGAGAGTGATAGAGAGTGATTGAGAGTGTCAGAGAGTGTCAGAGAGTGATAGAGAGTGTCAGAGAGTGATAGAGAGTGTCAGAGAGTGATCGAGAGTGATAGAGAGCTTCAGAGAGTGTCAGAGAGTGATAGAGAGTGATAGGGAGTGTCAGAGAGTGTCAGAGAGTGATAGAGAGTGGTAGAGAGTGTCAGGGAGTGTCAGAGAGTGATAGAGAGTGATACAGTGTATCAGAGAGTGATAGAGAGTGTCAGAGAGTGTCAGAGAGCGATAAAGAGTGATAGAGCGTGTCTGAGAGTGTCAGAGATTGTCTGAGAGTGTCAGAGAGTGATAGACAGTGATAGAGATTTTCACAGAGTGTCATTGAGTGATAGAGAGTTTCAGAGAGTGTCAGAGAGCGATAAAGAGTGATAGAGCGTGTCTGAGAGTGTCAGAGAGTGTCTGAGAGCGTCAGAGAGTGTCACAGAGTGTCTGAGTGCGTCAGAGAGTGTCTGAGAGCGTCAAAGAGCGTTAGAGTGTGATAGAGAGTGTCTGAGAGTGACAGAGAGTGTCTGAGAGTGTCAGAGAGTGATAGAGAGTGTCAGATAGTGCCAGAGTGTGTTTGAGTGTCAGAGAGCGACAGAGAGTGTCAGAGAGTGTCAGAGAGTGATGGAGAGTGTCAGAGAGTGATAGAGAGTGCCTGAGAGTGATAGAGAGTGTCTGAGAGTGTCAGAGAGTGATAGAGAGTGATAGAGAGTGTCTGAGAGTGTCAGACAGTGTCAGAGAGTGTCAGAGAGTGATAGAGAGTGATAGAGAGTGTCAGAGAGTGTCAGAGAGTGATAGAGAGTGATAGAGAGTGATAGAGCGTGTCAGAGAGTGTCATAGAGTGATAGAGAGAGTCAGAGAGTGTCAGAGAGTGTCAGAGAGTGATAGAGAGTGATAGAGAGTGTCAGAGAGTGTCATTGAGTGATGGAGAGTGTCAGAGAGTGTCAGAGAGTGATAGAGAGTTTCTGAGAGTGATAGGGAGTGTCAGAGAGTGATAGAGAGTGTCAGAGAGTGATAGAGAGTGATAGAGAGTGATAGAGAGTGATAGAGAGTGATAGATAGCGTCAGAGAGTGCAATAGAGTGATAGAGAGGGATATAGAGTGTCACAGAGTGTCATTGAGTAATAGAGAGTGTCAGAAAGTGTCAGAGAGTGATAGAGAGTGTCAGAGAGTGTCAGAGAGTGATACGGAGTGTGATTGAGAGTGTCAGAGAGTGTCAGAGAGTGTCATTGAGTGATAGAGAGTGTCATTGAGTGATATAGAGTGTCAGAGAGTGTCAGAGAGTGATAGAGAGTGATTGAGAGTGTCAGAGAGTGTCAGAGAGTGATAGAGAGTGTCAGAGAGTGATAGAGAGTGTCAGAGAGTGATCGAGAGTGATAGAGAGCTTCAGAGAGTGTCAGAGAGTGATAGAGAGTGATAGGGAGTGTCAGAGAGTGTCAGAGAGTGATAGAGAGTGGTAGAGAGTGTCAGGGAGTGTCAGAGAGTGATAGAGAGTGATACAGTGTATCAGAGAGTGATAGAGAGTGTCAGAGAGTGTCAGAGAGCGATAAAGAGTGATAGAGCGTGTCTGAGAGTGTCAGAGATTGTCTGAGAGTGTCAGAGAGTGATAGACAGTGATAGAGATTTTCACAGAGTGTCATTGAGTGATAGAGAGTTTCAGAGAGTGTCAGAGAGCGATAAAGAGTGATAGAGCGTGTCTGAGAGTGTCAGAGAGTGTCTGAGAGCGTCAGAGAGTGTCACAGAGTGTCTGAGTGCGTCAGAGAGTGTCTGAGAGCGTCAAAGAGCGTTAGAGTGTGATAGAGAGTGTCTGAGAGTGACAGAGAGTGTCTGAGAGTGTCAGAGAGTGATAGAGAGTGTCAGATAGTGCCAGAGTGTGTTTGAGTGTCAGAGAGCGACAGAGAGTGTCAGAGAGTGTCAGAGAGTGATGGAGAGTGTCAGAGAGTGATAGAGAGTGCCTGAGAGTGATAGAGAGTGTCTGAGAGTGTCAGAGAGTGATAGAGAGTGATAGAGAGTGTCTGAGAGTGTCAGACAGTGTCAGAGAGTGTCAGAGAGTGATAGAGAGTGATAGAGAGTGTCAGAGAGTGTCATAGAGTGATAGAGAGTGATAGAGAGTGATAGAGCGTGTCAGAGAGTGTCATAGAGTGATAGAGAGAGTCAGAGAGTGTCAGAGAGTGTCAGAGAGTGATAGAGAGTGACAGAGAGTGTCAGAGAGTGTCAGTGATTGTCATAGAGTGATAGAGAGTGTCAGAGTGTGTCACAGAAAGTCTGAGATTGTCAGAGAGTGTCACAGAGTGATCGAGAGTGTCAGAGAGTGATAGAGTGTGATAGAGAGTGTCACAGAGTGATTAAGAGTGTCAGAGAGTGTTAGAGAGTGATACAGAGTGATAGAGAGTATCTGAGAGTTTCTGTGAGTGTCAGAGAGCGTCAGAGAGTGTCAGAGAGTGTCAGAGAGCGTCAGAGAGTGTCAGAGAGCGTCAGAGAGTGTCAGAGAGTGTCAGAGAGTGACAGAGTGTGATAGAGATGTCAGAGAGTGTCATTGAGTGATGCAGAGTGTCAGAGAGTTTCAGAGAGTGATAGAGAGTGTCAGAGAGTGATAGCGAGTGTCAGAGAGTGATAGACAGTGATAGCGAGCGTAAGAGAGTGTCTGAGAGTGACAGAGAGTGTCTGAGAGTGTCAGTGAGTGTCAGAGAGTGAGAAAGAGTGACAGAGAGTGTCTGAGAGTGTCAGAGAGTGTCAGATAGTGTCAGAGAGTGATAGAGAGTGATAGAGAGTGTCAGAGAGTGTCATTGAGTGATGGAGAGTGTCAGAGAGTGTCAGAGAGTGATAGAGAGTTTCTGAGAGTGATAGAGAGTGTCAGACAGTGATAGAGTGTGATCGAGAGAGATAGAGAGAGTCTCAGAGTGTCAGAGAGTGTCAGAGAGTGATAGAGAGCGATAGGGAGTGTCAGAGAGTGATAGAGAGTGTCAGAGAGTGATAGAGAGTGATAGAGAGTGATAGAGAGTGATAGATAGCGTCAGAGAGTGTCATAGAGTGATAGAGAGGGATATAGAGTGTCACAGAGTGTCATTGAGTAATAGAGATTGTCAGAAAGTGTCAGAGAGTGATAGAGAGTGTCAGAGAGTGTCAGAGAGTGTCAGAGAGTGATACGGAGTGTGATTGAGAGTGTTTGAGAGTGTCAGAGTGTGTCAGAGAGTGTCAGAGAGTGATGGAGAGTGATAGAGAGTGTCATTGAGTGATAGAGAGTGTCATTGAGTGATAGAGAGTGTCAGAGAGTGTCAGAGAGTGATAGAGAGTGTCAGAGAGTGACAGAGAGTGATAGAGAGTGTCAGAGAGTGATAGGGAGTGTCAGAGAGTGATCGAGAGTGATAGAGAGCTTCAGAGAGTGTCTGAGAGTGTCAGAGAGTGATAGAGAGTGTCAGAGAGTGATCGAAAGTGATAGAGAGCTTCAGAGAGTGTCTGAGAGTGATAGAGAGTGATAGGGAGTGTCAGAGAGTGTCAGAGAGTGATAGAGAGTGGTAGAGAGTGTCAGGGAGTGTCAGAGAGTGATAGAGAGTGATACAGAGTGTCAGAGAGTGATAGAGAGTGTCAGAGAGTGTCAGAGAGCGATAAAGAGTGATAGAGCGTGTCTGAGAGTGTCAGAGAGTGTCTGAGAGTGTCAGAGAGTGATAGACAGTGATAGAGATTTTCAGAGAGTGTCATTGAGTGATAGAGAGTGTCAGAGAGTTATAGAGAGTGATAGAGAGTTTCTGAGATTGTCAAAGAGTGTCAGAGTGTGTCAGAGAGTGATGAAGAATGTTAGAGCGTTTCAGAGAGTGTCTGAGAGTGTCAGAGAGTGTCAGAGAGTGATAGAGAGTGTCTGAGAGTGATAGAGAGAGTCTGAGAGTGTCTGAGAGCGTCGGAGAGTGTCAGAGAGTGTCTGAGAGCATCAGAGAGTGTCACAGAGTGTCTGAGTGCGTCAGAGAGTGTCTGAGAGTGTCAAAGAGTGTCAGAGTGTGATAGAGAGTGACAGAGAGTGTCTGAGAGTGTCAGAGAGTGATAGAGAGTGTCAGATAGTGCCAGAGTGTGTTTGAGTGTCAGAGAGCGACAGAGAGTGTCAGAGAGTGTCAGAGAGTGATGGAGAGTGTCAGAGAGTGATAGAGAGTGCCTGAGCGTGTCTGAGAGTGACAGAGAGTGACAGAGAGTGACAGAGAGTGTCTCAGAGTGTCAGTGAGTGTCAGAGAGTGATAGAGAGTGTCTGAGAGTGTCAGAGAGTGATAGAGAGTGATAGAGAGTGTCTGAGAGTGTCAGAGAGTGACAGAGAGTGATAGAGAGTGATAGAGAGTGTCAGAGAGTGTCAGAGAGTGTCAGAGAGTGATAGAGAGTGATAGAGAGTGATAGAGCGTGTCAGAGAGTGTCATAGAGTGATAGAGAGAGTCAGAGAGTGTCAGAGAGTGTCAGAGAGTGATAGAGAGTGATAGAGAGTGTCAGAGAGTGTCATTGAGTGATGGAGAGTGTCAGAGAGTGTCAGAGAGTGATAGAGAGTTTCTGAGAGTGATAGAGAGTGTCAGACAGTGATAGAGAGTGATCGAGAGAGATAGAGAGAGTCTGAGAGTGTCAGAGAGTGTCAGAGAGTGATAGAGAGCGATAGGGAGTGTCAGAGAGTGATAGAGAGTGTCAGAGAGTGATAGAGAGTGATAGAGAGTGATAGAGAGTGATAGATAGCGTCAGAGAGTGTCATAGAGTGATAGAGAGGGATATAGAGTGTCACAGAGTGTCATTGAGTAATAGAGAGTGTCAGAAAGTGTCAGAGAGTGATAGAGAGTGTCAGAGAGTGTCAGAGAGTGTCAGAGAGTGATACGGAGTGTGATTGAGAGTGTCTGAGAGTGTCAGAGTGTGTCAGAGAGTGTCAGAGAGTGTCAGAGAGTGATGGAGAGTGATAGAGAGTGTCATTGAGTGATAGAGAGTGTCAGAGAGTGTCAGAGAGTGATAGAGAGTGATAGAGAGTGTCAGAGAGTGATAGAGAGTGTCAGTGAGTGATAGAGAGTGTCAGAGAGTGATCGAGAGTGATAGAGAGCTTCAGAGAGTGTCAGAGAGTGATAGAGAGTAATACAGAGTGTCAGAGAGTGATAGAGAGTGTCAGAGAGTCTCAGAGAGCGATAAAGAGTGATAGAGCGTGTCTGAGAGTGTCAGAGAGTGTCTGAGAGTGTCAGAGAGTGATAGACAGTGATAGAGATTTTCAGAGAGTGTCATTGAGTGATAGAGAGTGTCAGAGAGTGTCAGAGAGCGATAAAGAGTGATAGAGCGTGTCTGAGAGTGTCAGAGAGTGTCTGAGAGTGTCAGAGAGTGTCACAGAGTGTCAGAGTGCGTCAGAGAGTGTCTGAGAGCGTCAAAGAGCGTTAGAGTGTGATAGAGAGTGTCTGAGAGTGACAGAGAGTGTCTGAGAGTGTCAGAGCGTGATAGAGAGTGTCAGATAGTGCCAGAGTGTGTTTGAGTGTCAGAGAGCGACAGAGAGTGTCAGAGAGTGTCAGAGAGTGATGGGGAGTGTCAGAGAGTGATAGAGAGTGCCTGAGAGTGATAGAGAGTGTCTGAGAGTGTCAGAGAGTGATAGAGAGTGATAGAGAGTGTCTGAGAGTGTTAGAGAGTGTCAGAGAGTGTCAGAGAGTGATAAAGAGTGATAGAGAGTGTCAGAGAGTGTCAGAGAGTGATAGAGAGTGATAGAGAGTGATAGAGCGTGTCAGAGAGTGCCATAGAGTGATAGAGAGAGTCAGAGAGTGTCAGAGAGTGTCAGAGAGTGATAGAGAGTGATAGAGAGTGTCAGAGAGTGTCATTGAGTGATGGAGAGTGTCAGAGAGTGTCAGAGAGTTAGAGAGAGTGTATGAGAGTGTCTGAGAGTGTCAGTGAGTGTCAGAGGGTGATAGAGAGTGACAGAAAGTGTCAGAGAGCGATAGAGAGTGTCTGAGAGTGTCAGAGAGTGTCAGAGTGTGTCAGAGAGTGATGGAGCGTGATAGAGAGTGTCAGAGAGTGTCATAGAGTGATAGAGAGTGATAGAGAGTGTCAGTGAGTGTCTGAGAGTGTCAGAGAGTGTCAGATAGTGTCAGAGAGTGATAGAGAGTGATAGAGAGTGTCAGAGAGTGTCATTGAGTGATGGAGAGTGTCAGAGAGTGTCAGAGAGTTATAGAGAGTTTCTGAGAGTGATAGAGAGTGTCAGACAGTGATAGAGAGTGTCAGACAGTGATAGAGAGTGATCGAGAGAGATAGAGAGAGTCTGAGAGTGTCAGAGAGTGTCAGAGAGTGATAGAGAGCGATAGGGAGTGTCAGAGAGTGATAGAGAGTGTCAGAGAGTGATAGAGAGTGATAGAGAGTGATAGAGAGTGATAGATAGCGTCAGAGAGTTTCATAGAGTGATAGAGAGGGATATAGAGTGTCACAGAGTGTCATTGAGTAATTGAGAGTGTCAGAAAGTGTCAGAGAGTGATAGAGAGTGTCAGAGAGTGTCAGAGAGTGATACGGAGTGTGATTGAGAGTGTCTGAGAGTGTCAGAGTGTGTCAGAGAGTGTCAGAGAGTGAGGGAGAGTGATAGAGAGTGTCATTGAGTGATAGAGAGTGTCAGAGAGTGTCAGAGAGTGATAGAGAGTGATAGAGAGTGTCAGAGAGTGTCAGAGAGTGATGGAGAGTGTCAGAGAGTGATAGAGAGTGTCAGAGAGTGATCGAGAGTGATAGAGAGCTTCAGAGAGTGTCAGAGAGTGATAGAGAGTGATAGGGAGTGTCAGAGAGTGTCAGAGAGTGGTAGAGAGTGGTAGAGAGTGTCAGGGAGTGTCAGAGAGTGATAGAGAGTGATACAGAGTGTCAGAGAGTGTCAGAGAGTGTCAGAGAGCGATAAAGAGTGATAGAGCGTGTCTGAGAGTGTCAGAGAGTGGCTGAGAGTGTCAGAGAGTGATAGACAGTGATAGAGATTTTCAGAGAGTGTCATTGAGTGATAGAGAGTGTCAGAGAGTGATAGAGAGTGATAGAGAGTTTCTGAGAGTGTCAAAGAGTGTCAGAGTGTGTCAGAGAGTGATGAAGAATGTTAGAGCGTTTCAGAGAGTGTCTGAGAGTGTCAGAGAGTGTCAGAGAGTGATAGAGAGTGTCTGAGAGTGATAGAGAGAGTCTGAGAGTGTCTGAGAGCGTCGGAGAGGGTCAGAGAGTGTCTGAGACCGTCAAAGAGCGTTAGAGTGTGATAGAGAGTGTCTGAGAGTGACAGAGAGTGTCTGAGAGTGTCAGAGAGTGATAGAGAGTGTCAGATAGTGCCAGAGTGTGTTTGAGTGTCAGAGAGCGACAGAGAGTGTCAGAGAGTGTCAGAGAGTGATGGAGAGTGTCAGAGAGTGATAGAGAGTGCCTGAGCGTGTCTGAGTGTGACAGAGAGTGACAGAGAGTGACAGAGAGTGTCTCAGAGTGTCAGTGAGTGTCAGAGAGTGATAGAGAGTGTCTGAGAGTGTCAGAGAGTGATAGACAGTGATAGAGAGTGTCTGAGAGTGTCAGAGAGTGACAGAGAGTGATAGAGAGTGATAGAGAGTGTCAGAGAGTGTCAGAGAGTGTCAGAGAGTGATAGAGAGTGATAGAGAGTGTTAGACAGTGATACAGAGTGATAGAGAGTATCTGAGAGTGTCTGTGAGTGTCAGAGAGCGTCAGAGAGTGTCAGAGAGTGTCAGAGAGCGTCAGAGAGTGTCAGAGAGCGTCAGAGAGTGTCAGAGGGTGTCAGAGAGTGATAGAGTGTGATAGAGATGTCAGAGAGTGTCATTGAGTGATGCAGAGTGTCAGAGAGTTTCAGAGAGTGATAGCGAGTGTCAGAGAGTGATAGAGAGTGTCAGATAGTGATAGAGAGTGATAGAGATTGTCAGAGAGTGATAGAGAGAGATAGAGAGAGTCTGAGAGTGTTAGAGAGTGGCAGACAGTGATAGAGAGTGTCAGAAAGTGTCATCGAGTCATAAAGAGTGATAGAGAGTATCAGAGAGTGTCAGAGAGTGATAGAGAGTGATAGAGAGTGTCAGAGAGTGATAGAGAGTGTCAGAGAGTGATAGACAGTGATAGAGAGCGTCAGAGAGTGTCTGAGAGTGACAGAGAGTGTCTGAGAGTGTCAGTGAGTGTCAGAGAGTGAGAAAGAGTGACAGAGAGTGTCTGAGAGTGTCAGAGAGTGTCAGATAGTGATAGAGAGTTTCTGAGAGTGATAGGGAGTGTCAGAGAGTGAAAGAGAGTGTCAGAGAGTGATAGAGAGTGATAGAGAGTGTCAGAGAGTGTCATTGAGTGATGGAGAGTGTCAGAGAGTGTCAGAGAGTGATAGAGAGTTTCTGAGAGTGATAGGGAGTGTCAGAGAGTGATAGAGAGTGTCAGAGAGTGATAGAGAGTGATAGAGAGTGATAGAGAGTGATAGAGAGTGATAGATAGCGTCAGAGAGTGCAATAGAGTGATAGAGAGGGATATAGAGTGTCACAGAGTGTCATTGAGTAATAGAGAGTGTCAGAAAGTGTCAGAGAGTGATAGAGAGTGTCAGAGAGTGTCAGAGAGTGATACGGAGTGTGATTGAGAGTGTCAGAGAGTGTCAGAGAGTGTCATTGAGTGATAGAGAGTGTCATTGAGTGATATAGAGTGTCAGAGAGTGTCAGAGAGTGATAGAGAGTGATTGAGAGTGTCAGAGCGTGTCAGAGAGTGATAGAGAGTGTCAGAGAGTGATAGAGAGTGTCAGAGAGTGATCGAGAGTGATAGAGAGCTTCAGAGAGTGTCAGAGAGTGATAGAGAGTGATAGGGAGTGTCAGAGAGTGTCAGAGAGTGATAGAGAGTGGTAGAGAGTGTCAGGGAGTGTCAGAGAGTGATAGAGAGTGATACAGTGTATCAGAGAGTGATAGAGAGTGTCAGAGAGTGTCAGAGAGCGATAAAGAGTGATAGAGCGTGTCTGAGAGTGTCAGAGATTGTCTGAGAGTGTCAGAGAGTGATAGACAGTGATAGAGATTTTCACAGAGTGTCATTGAGTGATAGAGAGTTTCAGAGAGTGTCAGAGAGCGATAAAGAGTGATAGAGCGTGTCTGAGAGTGTCAGAGAGTGTCTGAGAGCGTCAGAGAGTGTCACAGAGTGTCTGAGTGCGTCAGAGAGTGTCTGAGAGCGTCAAAGAGCGTTAGAGTGTGATAGAGAGTGTCTGAGAGTGACAGAGAGTGTCTGAGAGTGTCAGAGAGTGATAGAGAGTGTCAGATAGTGCCAGAGTGTGTTTGAGTGTCAGAGAGCGACAGAGAGTGTCAGAGAGTGTCAGAGAGTGATGGAGAGTGTCAGAGAGTGATAGAGAGTGCCTGAGAGTGATAGAGAGTGTCTGAGAGTGTCAGAGAGTGATAGAGAGTGATAGAGAGTGTCTGAGAGTGTCAGACAGTGTCAGAGAGTGTCAGAGAGTGATAGAGAGTGATAGAGAGTGTCAGAGAGTGTCAGAGAGTGATAGAGAGTGATAGAGAGTGATAGAGCGTGTCAGAGAGTGTCATAGAGTGATAGAGAGAGTCAGAGAGTGTCAGAGAGTGTCAGAGAGTGATAGAGAGTGACAGAGAGTGTCAGAGAGTGTCAGTGATTGTCATAGAGTGATAGAGAGTGTCAGAGTGTGTCACAGAAAGTCTGAGATTGTCAGAGAGTGTCACAGAGTGATCGAGAGTGTCAGAGAGTGATAGAGTGTGATAGAGAGTGTCACAGAGTGATTAAGAGTGTCAGAGAGTGTTAGAGAGTGATACAGAGTGATAGAGAGTATCTGAGAGTTTCTGTGAGTGTCAGAGAGCGTCAGAGAGTGTCAGAGAGTGTCAGAGAGCGTCAGAGAGTGTCAGAGAGCGTCAGAGAGTGTCAGAGAGTGTCAGAGAGTGACAGAGTGTGATAGAGATGTCAGAGAGTGTCATTGAGTGATGCAGAGTGTCAGAGAGTTTCAGAGAGTGATAGAGAGTGTCAGAGAGTGATAGCGAGTGTCAGAGAGTGATAGACAGTGATAGCGAGCGTAAGAGAGTGTCTGAGAGTGACAGAGAGTGTCTGAGAGTGTCAGTGAGTGTCAGAGAGTGAGAAAGAGTGACAGAGAGTGTCTGAGAGTGTCAGAGAGTGTCAGATAGTGTCAGAGAGTGATAGAGAGTGATAGAGAGTGTCAGAGAGTGTCATTGAGTGATGGAGAGTGTCAGAGAGTGTCAGAGAGTGATAGAGAGTTTCTGAGAGTGATAGAGAGTGTCAGACAGTGATAGAGTGTGATCGAGAGAGATAGAGAGAGTCTCAGAGTGTCAGAGAGTGTCAGAGAGTGATAGAGAGCGATAGGGAGTGTCAGAGAGTGATAGAGAGTGTCAGAGAGTGATAGAGAGTGATAGAGAGTGATAGAGAGTGATAGATAGCGTCAGAGAGTGTCATAGAGTGATAGAGAGGGATATAGAGTGTCACAGAGTGTCATTGAGTAATAGAGATTGTCAGAAAGTGTCAGAGAGTGATAGAGAGTGTCAGAGAGTGTCAGAGAGTGTCAGAGAGTGATACGGAGTGTGATTGAGAGTGTTTGAGAGTGTCAGAGTGTGTCAGAGAGTGTCAGAGAGTGATGGAGAGTGATAGAGAGTGTCATTGAGTGATAGAGAGTGTCATTGAGTGATAGAGAGTGTCAGAGAGTGTCAGAGAGTGATAGAGAGTGTCAGAGAGTGACAGAGAGTGATAGAGAGTGTCAGAGAGTGATAGGGAGTGTCAGAGAGTGATCGAGAGTGATAGAGAGCTTCAGAGAGTGTCTGAGAGTGTCAGAGAGTGATAGAGAGTGTCAGAGAGTGATCGAAAGTGATAGAGAGCTTCAGAGAGTGTCTGAGAGTGATAGAGAGTGATAGGGAGTGTCAGAGAGTGTCAGAGAGTGATAGAGAGTGGTAGAGAGTGTCAGGGAGTGTCAGAGAGTGATAGAGAGTGATACAGAGTGTCAGAGAGTGATAGAGAGTGTCAGAGAGTGTCAGAGAGCGATAAAGAGTGATAGAGCGTGTCTGAGAGTGTCAGAGAGTGTCTGAGAGTGTCAGAGAGTGATAGACAGTGATAGAGATTTTCAGAGAGTGTCATTGAGTGATAGAGAGTGTCAGAGAGTTATAGAGAGTGATAGAGAGTTTCTGAGATTGTCAAAGAGTGTCAGAGTGTGTCAGAGAGTGATGAAGAATGTTAGAGCGTTTCAGAGAGTGTCTGAGAGTGTCAGAGAGTGTCAGAGAGTGATAGAGAGTGTCTGAGAGTGATAGAGAGAGTCTGAGAGTGTCTGAGAGCGTCGGAGAGTGTCAGAGAGTGTCTGAGAGCATCAGAGAGTGTCACAGAGTGTCTGAGTGCGTCAGAGAGTGTCTGAGAGTGTCAAAGAGTGTCAGAGTGTGATAGAGAGTGACAGAGAGTGTCTGAGAGTGTCAGAGAGTGATAGAGAGTGTCAGATAGTGCCAGAGTGTGTTTGAGTGTCAGAGAGCGACAGAGAGTGTCAGAGAGTGTCAGAGAGTGATGGAGAGTGTCAGAGAGTGATAGAGAGTGCCTGAGCGTGTCTGAGAGTGACAGAGAGTGACAGAGAGTGACAGAGAGTGTCTCAGAGTGTCAGTGAGTGTCAGAGAGTGATAGAGAGTGTCTGAGAGTGTCAGAGAGTGATAGAGAGTGATAGAGAGTGTCTGAGAGTGTCAGAGAGTGACAGAGAGTGATAGAGAGTGATAGAGAGTGTCAGAGAGTGTCAGAGAGTGTCAGAGAGTGATAGAGAGTGATAGAGAGTGATAGAGCGTGTCAGAGAGTGTCATAGAGTGATAGAGAGAGTCAGAGAGTGTCAGAGAGTGTCAGAGAGTGATAGAGAGTGATAGAGAGTGTCAGAGAGTGTCATTGAGTGATGGAGAGTGTCAGAGAGTGTCAGAGAGTGATAGAGAGTTTCTGAGAGTGATAGAGAGTGTCAGACAGTGATAGAGAGTGATCGAGAGAGATAGAGAGAGTCTGAGAGTGTCAGAGAGTGTCAGAGAGTGATAGAGAGCGATAGGGAGTGTCAGAGAGTGATAGAGAGTGTCAGAGAGTGATAGAGAGTGATAGAGAGTGATAGAGAGTGATAGATAGCGTCAGAGAGTGTCATAGAGTGATAGAGAGGGATATAGAGTGTCACAGAGTGTCATTGAGTAATAGAGAGTGTCAGAAAGTGTCAGAGAGTGATAGAGAGTGTCAGAGAGTGTCAGAGAGTGTCAGAGAGTGATACGGAGTGTGATTGAGAGTGTCTGAGAGTGTCAGAGTGTGTCAGAGAGTGTCAGAGAGTGTCAGAGAGTGATGGAGAGTGATAGAGAGTGTCATTGAGTGATAGAGAGTGTCAGAGAGTGTCAGAGAGTGATAGAGAGTGATAGAGAGTGTCAGAGAGTGATAGAGAGTGTCAGTGAGTGATAGAGAGTGTCAGAGAGTGATCGAGAGTGATAGAGAGCTTCAGAGAGTGTCAGAGAGTGATAGAGAGTAATACAGAGTGTCAGAGAGTGATAGAGAGTGTCAGAGAGTCTCAGAGAGCGATAAAGAGTGATAGAGCGTGTCTGAGAGTGTCAGAGAGTGTCTGAGAGTGTCAGAGAGTGATAGACAGTGATAGAGATTTTCAGAGAGTGTCATTGAGTGATAGAGAGTGTCAGAGAGTGTCAGAGAGCGATAAAGAGTGATAGAGCGTGTCTGAGAGTGTCAGAGAGTGTCTGAGAGTGTCAGAGAGTGTCACAGAGTGTCAGAGTGCGTCAGAGAGTGTCTGAGAGCGTCAAAGAGCGTTAGAGTGTGATAGAGAGTGTCTGAGAGTGACAGAGAGTGTCTGAGAGTGTCAGAGCGTGATAGAGAGTGTCAGATAGTGCCAGAGTGTGTTTGAGTGTCAGAGAGCGACAGAGAGTGTCAGAGAGTGTCAGAGAGTGATGGGGAGTGTCAGAGAGTGATAGAGAGTGCCTGAGAGTGATAGAGAGTGTCTGAGAGTGTCAGAGAGTGATAGAGAGTGATAGAGAGTGTCTGAGAGTGTTAGAGAGTGTCAGAGAGTGTCAGAGAGTGATAAAGAGTGATAGAGAGTGTCAGAGAGTGTCAGAGAGTGATAGAGAGTGATAGAGAGTGATAGAGCGTGTCAGAGAGTGCCATAGAGTGATAGAGAGAGTCAGAGAGTGTCAGAGAGTGTCAGAGAGTGATAGAGAGTGATAGAGAGTGTCAGAGAGTGTCATTGAGTGATGGAGAGTGTCAGAGAGTGTCAGAGAGTTAGAGAGAGTGTATGAGAGTGTCTGAGAGTGTCAGTGAGTGTCAGAGGGTGATAGAGAGTGACAGAAAGTGTCAGAGAGCGATAGAGAGTGTCTGAGAGTGTCAGAGAGTGTCAGAGTGTGTCAGAGAGTGATGGAGCGTGATAGAGAGTGTCAGAGAGTGTCATAGAGTGATAGAGAGTGATAGAGAGTGTCAGTGAGTGTCTGAGAGTGTCAGAGAGTGTCAGATAGTGTCAGAGAGTGATAGAGAGTGATAGAGAGTGTCAGAGAGTGTCATTGAGTGATGGAGAGTGTCAGAGAGTGTCAGAGAGTTATAGAGAGTTTCTGAGAGTGATAGAGAGTGTCAGACAGTGATAGAGAGTGTCAGACAGTGATAGAGAGTGATCGAGAGAGATAGAGAGAGTCTGAGAGTGTCAGAGAGTGTCAGAGAGTGATAGAGAGCGATAGGGAGTGTCAGAGAGTGATAGAGAGTGTCAGAGAGTGATAGAGAGTGATAGAGAGTGATAGAGAGTGATAGATAGCGTCAGAGAGTTTCATAGAGTGATAGAGAGGGATATAGAGTGTCACAGAGTGTCATTGAGTAATTGAGAGTGTCAGAAAGTGTCAGAGAGTGATAGAGAGTGTCAGAGAGTGTCAGAGAGTGATACGGAGTGTGATTGAGAGTGTCTGAGAGTGTCAGAGTGTGTCAGAGAGTGTCAGAGAGTGAGGGAGAGTGATAGAGAGTGTCATTGAGTGATAGAGAGTGTCAGAGAGTGTCAGAGAGTGATAGAGAGTGATAGAGAGTGTCAGAGAGTGTCAGAGAGTGATGGAGAGTGTCAGAGAGTGATAGAGAGTGTCAGAGAGTGATCGAGAGTGATAGAGAGCTTCAGAGAGTGTCAGAGAGTGATAGAGAGTGATAGGGAGTGTCAGAGAGTGTCAGAGAGTGGTAGAGAGTGGTAGAGAGTGTCAGGGAGTGTCAGAGAGTGATAGAGAGTGATACAGAGTGTCAGAGAGTGTCAGAGAGTGTCAGAGAGCGATAAAGAGTGATAGAGCGTGTCTGAGAGTGTCAGAGAGTGGCTGAGAGTGTCAGAGAGTGATAGACAGTGATAGAGATTTTCAGAGAGTGTCATTGAGTGATAGAGAGTGTCAGAGAGTGATAGAGAGTGATAGAGAGTTTCTGAGAGTGTCAAAGAGTGTCAGAGTGTGTCAGAGAGTGATGAAGAATGTTAGAGCGTTTCAGAGAGTGTCTGAGAGTGTCAGAGAGTGTCAGAGAGTGATAGAGAGTGTCTGAGAGTGATAGAGAGAGTCTGAGAGTGTCTGAGAGCGTCGGAGAGGGTCAGAGAGTGTCTGAGACCGTCAAAGAGCGTTAGAGTGTGATAGAGAGTGTCTGAGAGTGACAGAGAGTGTCTGAGAGTGTCAGAGAGTGATAGAGAGTGTCAGATAGTGCCAGAGTGTGTTTGAGTGTCAGAGAGCGACAGAGAGTGTCAGAGAGTGTCAGAGAGTGATGGAGAGTGTCAGAGAGTGATAGAGAGTGCCTGAGCGTGTCTGAGTGTGACAGAGAGTGACAGAGAGTGACAGAGAGTGTCTCAGAGTGTCAGTGAGTGTCAGAGAGTGATAGAGAGTGTCTGAGAGTGTCAGAGAGTGATAGACAGTGATAGAGAGTGTCTGAGAGTGTCAGAGAGTGACAGAGAGTGATAGAGAGTGATAGAGAGTGTCAGAGAGTGTCAGAGAGTGTCAGAGAGTGATAGAGAGTGATAGAGAGTGATAGAGCGTGTCAGAGAGTGTCATAGAGTGATAGAGAGAGTCAGAGAGTTTCAGAGAGTGTCAGAGAGTGATAGAGAGTGACAGAGAGTGTCAAAGAGTGTCAGTGAGTGTCATAGAGTGATAGAGAGTGTCAGAGTGTGTCACAGAAAGTCTGAGAGTGTCAGAGAGTGTCACAGAGTGATCGAGAGTGTCAGAGAGTGATAGAGTCTGTCAGAGAGTGATAGAGAGTGTCAGAGAGTGATAGAGAGTGATAGAGAGTGTCACAGAGTGATTAAGTGTGTCAGAGAGTGTTAGAGAGTGATACAGAGTGATAGAGAGTATCTGAGAGTGTCTGTGAGTGTCAGAGAGCGTCAGAGAGTGTCAGAGAGTGTCAGAGAGCGTCAGAGAGTGTCAGAGAGCGTCAGACATTGTCAGACAGGGTCAGAGAGTGATAGAGTGTGATAGAGATGTCAGAGAGTGTCATTAAGTGATGCAGAGTGTCAGAGAGTTTCAGAGAGTGATAGAGAGTGTCAGAGAGTGATAGAGAGTGTCAGACAGTGATAGAGAGTGATAGAGATTGTCAGAGAGTGATAGAGAGAGATAGAGAGAGTCTGAGAGTGTTAGAGAGTGTCAGAGAGTGATAGAGAGTGTCAGAAAGTGTCATCGAGTCATAGAGAGTGATAGAGAGTATCAGAGAGTGTCAGAGAGTGATAGAGAGTGATAGAGAGTGTCAGAGAGTGATAGAGAGTGTCAGAGAGTGATAGACAGTGATAGAGAGCGTCAGAGAGTGTCTGAGAGTGACAGAGAGTGTCTGAGAGTGTCAGTGAGTGTCAGAGAGTGAGAAAGAGTGACAGAGAGTGTCGAAGAGTGTCAGAGAGTGTCAGATAGTGTCAGAGAGTGATCGAGAGTGATAGAGAGTGTCAGAGAGTGTCATTGAGTGATGGAGAGTGTCAGAGAGTGTCAGAGAGTGATAGAGAGTTTCTGAGAGTGATAGAGAGTGTCAGACAGTGATAGAGAGTGATCGAGAGAGATAGAGAGAGTCTGAGAGTGTCAGAGAGTGTCAGAGAGTGATAGAGAGCGATAGGGAGTGTCAGAGAGTGATAGAGAGTGTCAGAGAGTGATAGAGAGTGATAAAGAACGTCAGAGAGTGTCATGGAGTGATAGAGAGTGTCAGAGTGCGTCACAGAGTATTTGAGTGTGTCAGGGAGTGTCAGAGAGTGATGGAGAATGATAGAGAGTGTCACAGAGTGTCATTGAGTGATAAAGAGTGTCAGAGTGTGTCAGAAATTGAAAGAGAGTGATATCGAGTTTCAGAGAGTGTCAGAGAGAGATAGAGAGTGATAGAGAGTGTCAGAGTGTGATAGAGAGTGTCAGAGAGTGTCAGGGAGTGATAAAGAGTGATAGAGAGTGTCTGAGATTGTCAGATAGAGTCTGAGAGTGTCAGAGTGTGTCAGAGAGTGTCAGAGAATGATAGAGAGTGATAGAGATTTTCAGAGAGTGTCACTGAGTGATAGAGAGTGTCAGAGACTTATAGAGAGTGATAGAGAGTGTCTGAGAGTGTCAGAGAGTGTCAGAGTGTGTCAGAGAGTGATGGAGAGTGATAGAGAGTGATAGAGAGTGTCAGAGAGTGTCATAGAGCGATAGAGAGTGTCAGAGAGAGATAGACATTGTCAGAGAGTGTCTGAGAGTGTCTGAGAGTGACAGAGAGTGAAAGAGAGTGTATGAGAGTGTCAGTGAGTGTCAGAGAGTGATAGAGAGTGTCTGAGAGTGTCAGTGAGTGATAGAGAGTGATAGAGAACCTCTGAGAGTGTCAGAGAGTGTCAGAGAGTGATATAGAGTGTCAGAGAGTGGTAGAGAGTGACAGAGAGTGTCTGAGAGTGATAGAGAGTGTCAGAGAGTGATAGAGAATGTCAGAGAGTGATAGAGAGTGACAGAGAGGGTCTGAGAGTGTCAGAGAGTGTCAGAGTGTGTCAGAGAGTGACAGAGAGTGATAGAGAGTGTCAGAGAGTGTCATAGAGTGATATAGAGATTCAGAGTGTGTCAGAGAGTGACAGAGTGTGATTGAGTGTGTCAGAGAGTGTCAGAGAGCGATAGACAGTTTCAGAGAGTGATAGAGAGTGTCTGAGATTGTCTGAGAGTGACAGAGAGTGAAAGAGAGTGTCTGAGAGTGTCAGTGAGTGTCAGAGTGTGATAGAGAGTGTCTGAGAGTGTCTGAGAGTGTCAGTGAGTGATAGAGAGTGATGGAGAGCCTCTGAGAGTGTCAGAGAGATTCAGAGAGTGATAGAGAGAGTCAGAAAGTGATAGTGAGTGGCAGAGAGTGTCTGAGAGTGTCAGTGAGTGTCAGAGAGTGATAGAGAGTGTCAGAGAGTGATAGAGAGAGTCAGAGAGTGATAGAGAGTGATAGAGAGCGATAGAGAGTGTCAGAGAGTGTCATAGAGTGATGGAGAGTCTCAGAGAGTGTCAGAGAGTGATAGAGAGTGATAGAGAGTGTCAGAGTGTATCAGAGAGTGATAGAGAGTGTCTGAGAGTGTCAGTGAGTGATAGAGAGTGATAGAGAGCCTCTGAGAGTGTCAGAGAGATTCAGAGAGTGATAGAGAGTGTCAGAGAGTGATAGTGAGTGGCAGAGAGTGTCTGAGAGTTTCAGTGAGTGTCAGAGAGTGATAGAGAGTGTCTGAGCGTGTCAGTGAGTGATAGAGAGTGATAGAGAGCCTCTGAGAGTGTCAGAGAGATTCAGAGAGTGATAGAGAGTGTCAGAGAGTAATAGTGAGTGGCAGAGAGTGTCTGAGAGTGACAGTGAGTGTCAGAGAGTGATAGAGAGTGTCAGAGAGTGTAAGAGAGTGATAGAGAGTGTCAGAGAGTGATAGAGAGTGATAGAGAGTGTCAGAGAGTGTCATAGAGTGATGGAGAGTGTCAGAGAGTGTCAGAGAGTGATAGAGAGTGATAGAGAGTGATAGAGAGTGATATGGAGTGTGATAGAGAGTGTCTGAGACTGTCAGAGTGTGTCAGAGAGTGTCAGAGAGTGATGGAGAGTGATAGAGAGTGTCACAGAGGGTCATTGAGTGATAGAGAGTGTCAGAGAGTGTCAGAGATTGATAGAGAGTGATAGTGAGTGTCAGAGAGTGTCAGAGAGTGAAAGAGAGTGATAGAGAATGTCAGAGTGTGTCAGAGAGAGTTAGAGAGTTACAGAGAGTGTCAGAGAGTGATAGAGAGTTTCAGAGAGTGATAGAGAGTGATACGGAGTGTGATAGAGAGTGTCTGAGAGTGTCAGAGTGTGTCAGAGAGTGTCAGAGAGTGATGGAGAGTGATAAAGAGTGTCACAGAGGGTCATTGAGTGATAGAGAGTGTCAGAGAGTGTCAGAGATTGATAGAGAGTGATAGTGAGTGTCAGAGAGTGTCAGAGAGTGAAAGAGAGGGTCAGAGTGTGTCAGAGAGTGATAGAGAGTGTCAGAGAGTGATAGAGAGTTACAGAGAGTGTCAGAGAGTGATAGAGAGTTTCAGAGAGTGTCAGAGAGTGATATGGAGTGTGATAGAGAGTGTCTGAGAGTGTCAGAGTGTGTAAGAGAGTGTCAGAGAGTGATGGAGAGTGATAGAGAGTGTCACAGAGTGTCATTGAGTGATAGAGAGTGTCAGAGAGTGTAAGAGAGTGATAGAGAGTGTCAGAGAGTGTCAGAGAGTGATAGGGAGTGTCAGAGAGTGACAGAGAGAGTCTGAGAGTGTCAGAGAGTAATAGAGAATGTCAGAGAGTGAAAGAGAGAGTCAGAGGGTGATAGAGAGTGATAGGCAGTGATAGAGTGTGTCAGAGAGTGATAGAGAGTGTCAGAGAGTGTCAGAGAGTGACAGAGAGTGTCTGAGAGCGACAGTGAGTGTCTGAGAGTGTCAGTGAGTGTCAGTGAGTGTCAGAGAGTGATAGAGAGTGATAGGGAGTGATAGACAGTTTCAGAGTGTGTCATTGAGTGATAGAGAGTGTCAGAGAGTGTCAGAGTGTGATAGAGAGTGTCAGAGAGTGTCAGAGAGTGATAGAGAGTCATAGAGAGTCATAGAGAGTCTCAGAGAGTGTCAGAGAGTGTCAGAGAGCGAAAGAGAGTGTCAGTGAGTGATAGAGAGTGTCAGAGAGTGATAGAGATTGTCAGAGAGTGACAGAGAGTGTCTGAGAGTGACAGCGAGTGTCTGAGAGTGTCAGTGAGTGTCAGAGAGTGATAGAGAGTGATAGGGAGTGATATACAGTTTCAGAGTGTGTCATTGAGTGATAGAGAGTGTCAGAGAGTGTCAGAGTGTGATAGAGAGTGTCAGAGAGTGTCAGAGAGTGATAGTGAGTGGAAGAGAGTGATAGAGAGTGTCAGAGATTGATAGAGAGTGACAGAGATTGACAGAGAGTGTCTGAGAGTGTCAGAGAGTGTCAGAGAGTGATGGAGAGTGATAGAGAGTGTCAGAGAGTGTCATAGAGTGATAGAGAGTGTCAGAGTGTTTCAGAGAGTGATAGAGAGTGATTGAGTGTGTCAGAGAGTGTCAGAGAGCGATAGAGAGTGTCTGAGAGTGTCAGAGAGTGTCAGAGAGTGATAGAGAGTGTCTGAGAGTGTCTGAGAGTGACAGAGAGTGATAGAGGGTGTCTGAGAGTGTCAGTGAGTGATAGAGAGTGATAGAGACCCTCTGAGAGTGTCAGAGAGTGTCAGAGAGTGATAGAGAGTCTCAGAGAGTGTCAGAGATTGATAGAGAGTGACAGAGAGTGATGGAGAGTGATAGAGAGTGTCACAGAGGGTCATTGAGTGATAGAGAGTGTCAGAGAGTGATGGAGAGTGACAGAGAGTGATGGAGAGTGATAGAGAGTGTCACAGAGGGTCATTGAGTGATAGAGAGTGCCAGAGAGTGATGGAGAGTGTCAGAGAGTGTCAGTGAGTGACAGAGAGTGAAAGAGAGTGTCTGAGAGTGTCAGTGAGTGTCAGAGAGTGATAGAGAGTGTCAGTGAGTGATGGAGAGTGATAGAGAGCCTCTGAGAGTGTCAGAGAGATTCAGAGAGTGATAGAGAGAGTCAGAGAGTCATAGTGAGTGGCAGAGAGTGTCTGAGAGTGTCAGTGAGTGTCAGAGAGTGATAGAGAGTGTCAGAGAGTGTAAGAGAGTGATAGAGAGTGTCAGAGAGTGATAGAGAGTGATAGAGAGTGATAGAGAGTGTCAGAGAGTGTCATAGATGATCGAGAGTCTCAGAGAGTGTCAGAGAGTGATAGAGAGTGATAGAGAGTGTCAGAGTGTGTCAGAGTGCGTCAGAGAGTGATAGAGAGTGATAGAGAGTGTCAGAGAGTGATACAGAGTTACAGAGAGTGTCTGAGAGTGATAGAGAGTTACAGAGAGTGTCAGAGAGTGATAGAGAGTGTCAGAGAGTGTCATTGATTAATAGAGAGTGTCAGAGAGTGTCAGAGATTGATAGAGAGTGATAGAGAGTGTCAGAGAGTGTCAGCGAGTGAAAGAGACTGATAGAGAGTGTCAGAGTGTGTCAGAGAGTGTCAGAGTGTGATAGAGAGTGTCAGAGAGTGTCAGAGAGTGATAGTGAGTGGAAGAGAGTGATAGAGAGTGTCAGAGATTGATAGAGAGTGACAGAGATTGACAGAGAGTGTCTGAGAGTGTCAGAGCGTGTCAGAGTGTGTCAGAGAGTGATGGAGAGTGATAGAGAGTGTCAGAGAGTGTCATAGAGTGATAGAGAGTGTCAGAGTGTTTCAGAGAGTGATAGAGGGTGATTGAGTGTGTCAGAGAGTGTCAGAGAGCGATAGAGAGTGTCTGAGAGTGTCAGAGAGTGTCAGAGAGTGATAGAGAGTGTCTGAGAGTGTCTGAGAGTGACAGAGAGTGATAGAGGGTGTCTGAGAGTGTCAGTGAGTGATAGAGAGTGATAGAGACCCTCTGAGAGTGTCAGAGAGTGATAGAGAGTCTCAGAGAGTGTCAGAGATTGATAGAGAGTGACAGAGAGTGATGGAGAGTGATAGAGAGTGTCACAGAGGGTCATTGAGTGATAGAGAGTGTCAGAGAGTGATGGAGAGTGACAGAGAGTGATGGAGAGTGATAGAGAGTGTCACAGAGGGTCATTGAGTGATAGAGAGTGCCAGAGAGTGATGGAGAGTGTCAGAGAGTGTCAGTGAGTGACAGAGAGTGAAAGAGAGTGTCTGAGAGTGTCAGTGAGTGTCAGAGAGTGATAGAGAGTGTCAGTGAGTGATGGAGAGTGATAGAGAGCCTCTGAGAGTGTCAGAGAGATTCAGAGAGTGATAGAGAGAGTCAGAGAGTCATAGTGAGTGGCAGAGAGTGTCTGAGAGTGTCAGTGAGTGTCAGAGAGTGATAGAGAGTGTCAGAGAGTGTAAGAGAGTGATAGAGAGTGTCAGAGAGTGATAGAGAGTGATAGAGAGTGATAGAGAGTGTCAGAGAGTGTCATAGATGATCGAGAGTCTCAGAGAGTGATAGAGAGTGATAGAGAGTGTCAGAGTGTGTCAGAGTGCGTCAGAGAGTGATAGAGAGTGATAGAGAGTGTCAGAGAGTGATAGAGAGTTACAGAGAGTGTCTGAGAGTGATAGAGAGTTACAGAGAGTGTCAGAGAGTGATAGAGAGTGTCAGAGAGTGTCATTGATTAATAGAGAGTGTCAGAGAGTGTCAGAGATTGATAGAGAGTGATAGAGAGTGTCAGAGAGTGTCAGCGAGTGAAAGAGAGTGATAGAGAGTGTCAGAGTGTGTCAGAGAGTGATAGAGAGTGATAGAGAGTGTCAGAGAGTGATAGAGAGTTACAGAGAGTGTCAGAGAGTGATAGCGAGTTATAGAGAGTGTTGGAGAGTGATAGAGAGTGTCAGAGAGTGTCAGAGTGTGTCAGAGAGTGTCAGAGAGTGTCAGAGAGTGATGGAGAGTGATAGAGAGTGTCATAGAGGGTCATTGAGTGATAGAGAGTGTCAGAGAGTGTCAGAGAGTGTCAGAGAGTGTCAGAGAGTGATAGGGAGTGTCAGAGAGTGACAGAGAGAGTCTGAGAATGTCAGAGAGTGATAGAGAATGTCAGAGAGTGATAGAGAGTGATAGAGAGTCTCTGAGAGTGTCAGAGAGTTTCAGAGAGTGAGAGAGAGATTCTGAGAGTGTCAGAGAGTGTCAGAGAGTGATAGAGAGTGATAGAGAGTCTCTGAGAGTGTCAGAGAGTGTCAGAGAGCGAAATAGAGTGTCAGTGAGTGACAGAGAGTGATAGGGAGTGATAGACAGTTTCAGAGTGTGTCATTGAGTGATAGAGAGTGTCAGAGAGTGTCAGAGTGTGATAGAGAGTGTCAGAGAGTGTCAGAGTGTGATAGAGAGTGTAAGAGAGTGATAGAGAGTGATAGAGAGTGTCAGAGATTGATAGAGAGTGACAGAGAGTGACAGAGAGTGTCTGAGAGTGTCAGAGAGTGTCAGAGTGTGTCAGAGAGTGATAGAGAGTGATAGAGAGTGTCAGAGAGTGTCATAGAGTGATAGAGAGTGTCAGAGGGTTTCAGAGAGTGATAGAGAGTGATTGAGTGTGTCAGAGAGTGTCAGAGAGCGATAGAGAGTGTCAGAGAGTGATAGAGAGTGTCAGAGAGTGATAGAGAGTGTCTGAGAGTGTCTGAGAGTGTCTGAGAGTGACAGAGAGTGAAAGATAGTGTCTGAGAGTGTCCGTGTGTGTCAGAGAGTGACAGAGAGTGAAAAAGAGTGTCAGTGAGTGATAGAGAGTGATAGAGACCCTCTGAGAGTGTCAGAGAGTGTCAGAGAGTGATAGAGAGTGTCAGAGAGTGATCGGGAGTGACACAGAGTGATGGAGAGTGATAGAGAGCCTGTGAGAGTGTCAGAGAGTGTCAGAGTGTGTCAGAGGATGTCAGAGAGTGTCAGAGAGTGATAGAGAGTGATAGAGAGTTTCAGAGAGTGTCAGAGAGTGATGGAGAGTGTCAGAGAGTGTCACAGAGTGTCAGAGAGTGATAGAGAGTGATAGAGAGTGATAGAGAGAGTCAGAGTGTGTCAGAGAGTGATAGAGAGTGATAGATAGCGTCAGAGAGTGTCATAGAGTGATAGAGAGGGATAGAGAGTGTCACAGAGTGTCATTGAGTAATATAGAGTGTCAGAAAGTGTCAGACAGTGATAGAGAGTGTCAGAGAGTGTCAGAGAGTGTCAGAGAGTGATACGGAGTGTGATTGAGAGTGTCTGAGAGTGTCAGAGTGTGTCAGAGAGTGTCAGAGAGTGATGGAGAGTGATAGAGAGTGTCATTGAGTGATAGAGAGTGTCAGAGAGTGTCAGAGAGTGATAGAGAGTGATAGAGTGTCAGAGAGTGTCAGAGAGTGATAGAGAGTGTCAGAGAGTGTCAGAGAGTGTCAGAGAGTGATACGGAGTGTGATTGAGAGTGTCTGAGAGTGTCAGAGAGTGTCAGAGAGTGATACGGAGTGTGATTGATAGTGTCTGAGAGTGTCAGAGTGTGTCAGAGAGTGTCAGAGAGTGATGGAGAGTGATCGAGAGTGTCATTGAGTGATAGAGAGTGTCAGAGAGTGATAGAGAGTGTCAGAGAGTGTCAGAGAGTGTCAGAGAGTGATACGGAGTGTGATTGAGAGTGTCTGAGAGTGTCAGAGAGTTTCAGAGAGTGATGGAGAGTGTCAGACCGTGTCAGAGTGTGATAGAGAGTGTCTGAGAGTGTCAGAGAGTGTAAGAGTGTGTCAGAGAGTGATAGAGAGTGACAGAGAGTGATAGAGAGTGTCAGAGAGTGTCAGAGAGTGATAGAGAGTGTCAGAGTGTGTCAGAGAGTGATAGAGAGTGATTGAGTGTGTCAGAGAGTGTCAGAGAGCGATAGAGAGTGTCAGAGAGAGGTAGACAGTGTCAGAGAGTGAAAGAGAGTGTCTGAGAGTGTCAGAGAGTGATAGAGAATGTCAGAGAGTGATAGAGAGTGTCAGAGAGGGTCTGAGAGTGTCAGAGAGTGTCAGAGTGTGTCAGAGAGTGACAGAGAGTGAAAAAGAGTGTCAGAGAGTGTCATAGAGTGATAGAGAGTGTCAGAGTGTGTCAGAGAGTGATAGAGTGTGATTGAGTGTGTCAGAGAGTGTCAGAGAGTGATAGAGAGTGTCAGAGAGTGATCGGGAGTGACACAGAGTGATGGAGAGTGATAGAGAGCCTGTGAGAGTGTCAGAGAGTGTCAGAGTGTGTCAGAGGATGTCAGAGAGTGTCAGAGAGTGATAGAGAGTGATAGAGAGTTTCAGAGAGTGTCAGAGAGTGATGGAGAGTGTCAGAGAGTGTCAGAGAGTGATAGAGAGTGATAGAGAGTGATAGAGAGTGTCAGAGAGTGTCTGAGAGTTTCAGAGAGTGTCAGAGTGTGTCAGAAAGTGACAGAGAGTGAAAAAGAGTGTCAGAGAATGTCATAGAGTGATAGAGAGAGTCAGAGTGTGTCAGAGAGTGATAGAGTGTGATTGAGTGTGTCAGAGAGTGTCAGAGAGCGATAGACAGTTTCAGAGAGTGATAGAGAGTGTCTGAGATTGTCTGAGAGTGACAGAGAGTGAAAGAGAGTGTCTGAGAGTGTCAGTGAGTGTCAGAGAGTGATAGAGAGTGTCTGAGAGTGTCAGTGAGTGATAGAGAGTGATAGAGAGCCTCTGAGAGTGTCAGAGAGATTCAGGAAGTGATAGAGAGAGTCAGAGAGTGATAGTGAGTGGCAGAGAGTGTCTGAGATTGTCAGTGAGTGTCAGAGAGTGATAGAGAGTGTCAGAGAGTGTAAGAGAGTGATAGAGAGTGTCAGAGAGTGTCATAGAGTGATGGAGAGTCTCAGAGTGTGTCAGAGAGTGATAGAGAGTGACAGAGTGTGTCAGAGAGTTTCAGAGAGTCATAGAGAGTGTCACAGAGTGTCATTGATTAATAGAGAGTGTCAGAGAGTGTCAGAGATTGATAGAGAGTGATAGAGAGTGTCAGAGAGTGTCAGAGAGTGAAAGAGAGTGATAGAGAGTGTCAGAGTGTGTCAGAGAGTGATAGAGAGTGATAGAGAGTGTCAGAGAGTGATAGAGAGTTACAGAGAGTGTCAGAGAGTGATAGAGAGTTACAGAGAGTGTCAGAGAGTGATAGAGAGTGTCAGAGAGTGTCAGAGTGTGTCAGAGTGTGTCAGAGAGTGTAAGAGAGTGATGGAGAGTGATAGAGAGTGTCACAGAGGGTCATTGAGTGATAGAGAGTGTCAGAGAGTGTCAGAGAGCGATAGAGAGTGTCAGAGAGTGTCAGAGAGTGATAGGGAGTGTCAGAGAGTGACAGAGAGAGTCTGAGAATGTCAGAGAGTGATAGAGAATGTCAGAGAGTGATAGAGAGTGATAGAGAGTCTCTGAGAGTGTCAGAGAGTTTCAGAGAGTGAGAGAGAGATTCTGAGAGTGTCAGAGAGTGTCAGAGAGTGATAGAGAGTGATAGAGAGTCTCTGAGAGTGTCAGAGAGCGAAAGAGAGTGTCAGTGAGTGAGAGAGAGTGTCAGAGAGTGATAGAGAGTATCAGAGAGTGTCAGATAGTGTCAGAGAGTGACAGAGAGTGTCAGAGAGTGACAGCGAGTGTCAGAGAGTGTCAGAGAGTGTCAGAGAGTGATACGGAGTGTGATTGAGAGTGGCTGAGAGTGTCAGAGTGTGTCAGAGAGTGTCAGAGAGTGATGGAGAGTGATAGAGAGTGTCATTGAGTGATAGAGAGTGTCAGAGAGTGTCAGAGAGTGATAGAGAGTGATAGAGAGTGTCAGAGAGTGTCAGAGAGTGTCAGAGAGTGATAGAGAGTGTCAGAGAGTGTCAGAGAGTGTCAGAGAATGATACGGAGTGTGATTGAGAGTGTCTGAGAGTGTCAGAGTGTGTCAGAGAGTGTCAGAGAGTGATGGAGAGTGATAGAGAGTTTCATTGAGTGATAGAGAGTGTCAGAGAGTGTCAGAGAGTGATAGAGAGTGTCAGAGAGTGTCAGAGAGTGTCAGAGAGTGATACGGAGTGTGATTGAGAGTGTCAGAGAGTGATGGAGAGTGTCATACCGTGTCAGAGTGTGATAGAGAGTGTCTGAGAGTGTCAGAGAGTGTAAGAGTGTGTCAGAGAGTGATAGAGAGTGATAGAGAGTGTCAGAGAGTGTCAGAGAGTGATAGAGAGTGTCAGAGTGTGTCAGAGAGTGATAGAGAGTGATTGAGTGTGTCAGAGAGCGATAGAGAGTGTCAGAGAGAGATAGACAGTGTCAGAGAGTGAAAGAGAGTGTCTGAGAGTGTCAGTGAGTGTCAGAGAGTGATAGAGAGTGTCAGAGAGTGATAGAGAGAGTCAGAGAGTGATAGAGAGTGATAGAGAGCGATAGAGAGTGTCAGAGAGTGTCATAGAGTGATGGAGAGTCTCAGAGAGTGTCAGAGAGTGATAGAGAGTGATAGAGAGCCTCTGAGAGTGTCAGAGAGTGTCAGGGAGTGATAGAGAGTGTCAGAGAGTGGTAGAGAGTGACAGAGAGTGTCTGAGAGTGACAGAGAGTGTCAGTGAGTGATAGAGAATGTCAGAGAGTGATAGAGAGTGTCAGAGAGGGTCTGAGAGTGTCAGAGAGTGTCAGAGTGTGTCAGAGAGTGACAGCGAGTGAAAAAGAGTGTCAGAGAGTGTCATAGAGTGATAGAGAGAGTCAGAGAGTGTCAGAGAGTGATAGAGAGTTACAGAGAGTGTCAGAGAGTGATAGAGAGTTACAGAGAGTGTCAGAGAGTGATAGAGAGTGATAGAGAGTGTCACAGAGGGTCATTGAGTGATGGAGAGTGTCAGAGAGTGTCAGAGAGTGATAGGGAGTGTTAGAGAGTGACAGAGAGAGTCTGAGAATGTCAGAGAGTGATAGAGAATGTCAGAGAGTGATAGAGAGTGATAGAGAGTGATAGAGAGTCTCTGAGAGTGTCAGAGAGTTTCAGAGAGTGAGAGAGAGATTCTGAGAGTGTCAGAGAGTGTCAGAGAGTGATAGAGAGTGATAGAGAGTCTCTGAGAGTGTCAGAGAGCGAAAGAGTGTGCCAGTGAGTGAGAGAGAGTGTCAGAGAGTGATAGAGAGTATCAGAGAGTGTCAGAGAGTGTCAGAGAGTGACAGAGAGTGTCAGAGAGTGACAGCGAGTGTCAGAGAGTGTCAGAGAGTGTCAGTGAGTGATACGGAGTGTGATTGAGAGTGGCTGAGAGTGTCAGAGTGTGTCAGAGAGTGTCAGAGAGTGATGGAGTGTGATAGAGAGTGTCATTGAGTGATAGAGAGTGTCAGAGAGTGTCAGAGAGTGATAGAGAGTGATAGAGAGTGTCAGAGAGTGTCAGAGAGTGATAGAGAGTGTCAGAGAGTGTCAGAGAGTGTCAGAGAGTGATACGGAGTGTGATTGAGAGTGTCTGAGAGTGTCAGAGTGTGTCAGAGAGTGTCAGAGAGTGATGGAGAGTGATAGAGCGTGTCATTGAGTGATAGAGAGTGTCAGAGGGTGTCAGAGAGTGATAGAGAGTGTCAGAGAGTGTCAGAGAGTGTCAGAGAGTGATACGGAGTGTGATTGAGAGTGTCAGAGAGTGATGGAGAGTGTCAGATAGTGTCAGAGTGTGATAGAGAGTGTCTGAGAGTGTCAGAGAGTGTAAGAGTGTGTCAGAGAGTGATAGAGAGTGATAGAGAGTGATAGAGAGTGATAGAGAGTGTCAGAGAGTGTCAGAGAGTGATAGAGAGTGTCAGAGTGTGTCAGAGAGTGATAGCGAGTGATTGAGTGTGTCAGAGAGTGTCAGAGAGCGATAGAGAGTGTCAGAGAGAGATAGACAGTGTCAGAGAGTGAAAGAGAGTGTCTGAGAGTGTCAGTGAGTGTCAGAGAGTGATAGAGAGTGTCTGAGAGTGTCAGTGAGTGATTGACAGTGATAGAGAGCCTCTGAGAGTGACAGAGAGTGTCAGGGAGTGATAGAGAGTGCCAGAGAGTGGTAGAGAGAGACAGAGAGTTTCTGAGAGTGACAGAGAGTGTCAGAGAGTGATAGAGAATGTCAGAGAGTGATAGAGAGTGTCAGAGAGTGTCTGAGAGTTTCAGAGAGTGTCAGAGTGTGTCAGAAAGTGACAGAGAGTGAAAAAGAGTGTCAGAGAATGTCATAGAGTGATAGAGAGAGTCAGAGTGTGTCAGAGAGTGATAGAGTGTGATTGAGTGTGTCAGAGAGTGTCAGAGAGCGATAGACAGTTTCAGAGAGTGATAGAGAGTGTCTGAGATTGTCTGAGAGTGACAGAGAGTGAAAGAGAGTGTCTGAGAGTGTCAGTGAGTGTCAGAGAGTGATAGAGAGTGTCTGAGAGTGTCAGTGAGTGATAGAGAGTGATAGAGAGCCTCTGAGAGTGTCAGAGAGATTCAGAGAGTGATAGGGAGAGTCAGAGAGTGATAGTGAGTGGCAGAGAGTGTCTGAGATTGTCAGTGAGTGGCAGAGAGTGATAGAGAGTGTCAGAGAGTGTAAGAGAGTGATAGAGAGTGTCAGAGAGTGATAGAGAGTGATAGAGAGTGTCAGAGAGTGTCATAGAGTGATGGAGAGTCTCAGAGTGTGTCAGAGAGTGATAGAGAGTGTCAGAGTGTGTCAGAAAGTTTCAGAGAGTCATAGAGAGTGTCAGAGAGTGTCAGAGATTGATAGAGAGTGATAGAGAGTGTCAGAGAGTGTCAGAGAGTGAAAGAGAGTGATAGAGAGTGTCAGAGTGTGTCAGAGAGTGATAGAGAGTGATAGAGAGTGTCAGAGAGTGATAGAGAGTTACAGAGAGTGTCAGAGAGTGATAGAGAGTTACAGAGAGTGTCAGAGAGTGATAGAGAGTGTCAGAGAGTGTCAGAGTGTGTCAGAGTGTGTCAGAGAGTGTAAGTGAGTGATGGAGAGTGATAGAGAGTGTCACAGAGGGTCATTGAGTGATAGAGAGTGTCAGAGAGTGTCAGAGAGTGTCAGAGAGTGATCGAGAGTGTCAGAGAGTGTCAGAGAGTGATAGGGAGTGTCAGAGAGTGACAGAGAGAGTCTGAGAATGTCAGAGAGAGATAGAGAATGTCAGAGAGTGATAGAGAGTGATAGAGAGTCTCTGAGAGTGTCAGAGAGTTTCAGAGAGTGAGAGAGAGATTCTGAGAGTGTCAGAGTGTGTCAGAGAGTGATAGAGAGTGATAGGGAGTCTCTGAGAGTGTCAGAGAGCGAAAGAGAGTGTCAGTGAGTGAGAGAGAGTGTCAGAGAGTGATAGAGAGTATCAGAGAGTGTCAGAGAGTGTCAGAGAGTGACAGAGAGTGTCAGAGAGTGACAGCGAGTGTCTGAGAGTGTCAGTGAGTGTCAGAGAGTGATAGAGAGTGATAGGGAGTGATAGACAGAGTCAGAGTGTGTCATTGAGTGATAGAGAGTGTCAGAGAGTGCCAGAGTGTGATAGAGAGTCTCAGAGAGTGTCAGAGAGTGATAGAGAGTGTCAGAGATTGATAGAGAGTGACAGAGAGTGACAGAGCGTGTCTGAGAGTGTCAGAGAGTGTCAGAGTTTGTCAGAGAGTGATAGAGAGTGATAGAGAGTGTCTGAGAGTGTCTGAGAGTGACAGAGAGTGTCTGAGAGTGTCTGAGAGTGTCAGTGAGTGTCAGAGACTGATAGAGAGTGTCTGAGAGTGTCAGTGAGCGATAGAGAGTGATAGAGACCCTCTGAGAGTGTCAGAGAGTGCCAGAGAGTGATAGAGAGTGTCAGAGAGTGATAGAGAGTGTCATAGAGTAATAGAGAGTGTCAGGGTGTTTCAGAGAGTGATAGAGAGTGATTGAGTGTGTCAGAGAGTGTCAGAGAGCGATAGAGAGTGTCAGAGAGTGATAGAGAGTGTCTGAGAGTGTCTGAGAGTGACAGAGAGTGTCTGAGAGTGTCAGTGAGTGTCAGAGACTGATAGAGAGTGTCTGAGAGTGTCAGTGAGCGATAGAGAGTGATAGAGACCATCTCAGAGTGTCAGAGAGTGTCAGAGAGTGATAGAGAGTGATAGAGAGTGACACAGAGTGATGGAAAGTGATTGAGAGCCTGTGAGAGTGTCAGAGAGTGTCAGAGTGTGTCAGGGTGTGTCAGAGAGTGTCAGGGAGTGATGGAGAGTGATAGAGAGTGATAGAGAGTTTCAGAGAGTGTCAGAGAGTGATGGAGAGTGTCAGAGAGTGTCACAGAGTGTCAGAGAGTGTTAGAGAGTGATAGAGAGTGATAGAGAGTGTCAGAGTGTGTCAGAGAGTGTCAGAGAGTGAAAGAGAGTGATAGATAGCGTCAGAGAGTGTCATAGAGTGATAGAGAGGGATAGAGAGTGTCACAGAGTGTCATTGAGTAATAGAGAGTGTCAGAAAGTGTCAGAGAGTGATAGAGAGTGTCAGAGAGTGTCAGAGAGTGTCAGAGAGTGATACGGAGTGTGATTGAGAGTGTCTGAGAGTGTCAGAGTGTGTCAGAGAGTGTCAGAGCGTGATGGAGAGTGATAGAGAGTGTCATTGAGTGACAGAGAGTGTCAGAGAGTGTCAGAGAGTGATAGAGAGTGATAAAGAGTGTCAGAGAGTGTCAGAGAGTGTCAGAGAGTGATAGAGAGTGTCAGAGAGTGATAGAGAGTGTCAGAGAGTGATCGAGAGTGATAGAGAGCTTCAGAGAGTGCCAGAGAGTGATAGAGAGTGATAGGGAGTGTCAGAGAGTGTCAGAGAGTGATAGAGAGTGGTAGAGAGTGTCAGGGAGTGTCAGAGAGTGATAGAGAGTGTCAGAGAGTGTCAGAGAGCGATAAAGAGTGATAGAGCGTGTCTGAGAGTGTCAGAGAGTGTCTGAGAGTGTCTGAGTGTGTCAGAGAGTGTCAGAGAGTGTCAGAGTGTGTCAGTGAGTGTCAGAGTGATAGAGAGTGTCTGAGAGTGTCAGAGAGATTCAGAGAGTTATAGAGAGAGTCAGAGAGTGATAGTGAGTGGCAGAGAGTGTCTGAGAGTGTCAGTGAGTGTCAGAGAGTGATAGAGAGTGTCAGAGAGTGTAAGAGAGTGATAGAGAGTGTCAGAGAGTGTCATAGAGTGATGGAGTGTCTCAAAGTGTGTCAGAGAGTGATAGAGAGTGTCAGAGTGTGTCAGAAAGTTTCAGAGAGTCATAGAGAGTGTCACAGAGTGTCATTGATTAATAGAGAGTGTCAGAGATTGATAGAGAGTGATAGAGAGTGTCAGAGAGTGTCAGAGAGTGAAAGAGAGTGATAGAGAGTGTCAGAGTGTGTCAGAGAGTGATAGAGAGTGATAGAGAGTGTCAGAGAGTGATAGAGAGTTACAGAGAGTGTCAGAGAGTGATAGAGAGTTACAGAGAGTGTCAGAGAGTGATAGAGAGTGTCAGAGAGTGTCAGAGTGTGTCAGAGTGTGTCAGAGAGTGTAAGAGAGTGATGGAGAGTGATAGAGAGTGTCACAGAGGGTCATTGAGTGATAGAGAGTGTCAGAGAGTGTCAGAGAGTGATCGAGAGTGTCAGAGAGTGTCAGAGAGTGATAGGGAGTGTCAGAGAGTGACAGAGAGAGTCTGAGAATGTCAGAGAGTGATAGAGAATGTCAGAGAGTGATAGAGAGTGATAGAGAGTCTCTGAGAGTGTCAGAGAGTTTCAGAGAGTGAGAGAGAGATTCTGAGAGTGTCAGAGAGTGTCAGAGAGTGATAGAGAGTGATAGGGAGTCTCTGAGATTGTCAGAGAGCGAAAGAGAGTGTCAGTGAGTGAGAGAGAGTGTCAGAGAGTGATAGAGAGTATCAGAGAGTGTCAGGGAGTTTCAGAGAGTGAGAGAGAGATTCTGAGAGTGTCAGAGAGTGATAGAGAGTGATAGAGAGTCTCTGAGAGTGGCAGAGAGTGTCAGAGAGCGAAAGAGAGTGTCAGTGAGTGACAGAGAGTGTCAGAGAGTGATAGAGAGTATCAGAGAGTGTCAGAGAGTGTCAGAGAGTGACAGAGAGTGTCAGAGAGTGACAGCGAGTGTCTGAGAGTGTCAGTGAGTGTCAGAGAGTGATAGAGAGTGATAGGGAGTGATAGACAGTTTCAGAGTGTGTCATTGAGTGATAGAGAGTGTCAGAGAGTGCCAGAGTGTGATAGAGAGTCTCAGAGAGTGTCAGAGAGTGATAGAGAGTGTAAGAGAGTGATAGAGAGTGATAGAGAGTGTCAGAGATTGATAGAGAGTGACAGAGAGTGTCTGAGAGTGTCAGAGAGTGTCAGAGTGTGTCAGAGAGTGATAGAGAGTGATAGAGAGTGATAGAGAGTGTCTGAGAGTGTCTGAGAGTGACAGAGAGTGTCTGAGAGTGTCAGTGAGTGTCAGAGACTGATAGAGAGAGTCTGAGAGTGTCAGTGAGCGATAGAGAGTGATAGAGACCCTCTGAGAGTGTCAGAGAGTGCCAGAAAGTGATAGAGAGTGTCAGAGAGTGATAGAGAGTGTCATAGAGTAATAGAGAGTGTCAGGGTGTTTCAGAGAGTGATAGAGAGTGATTGAGTGTGTCAGAGAGTGTCAGAGAGCGATAGAGAGTGTCAGAGAGTGATAGAGAGTGTCAGAGAGCGTCAGAGAGTGATAGAGAGTGTCTGAGAGTGTCTGAGAGTGACAGAGAGTGTCTGAGAGTGTCAGTGAGTGTCAGAGACTGATAGAGAGTGTCTGAGAGTGTCAGTGAGCGATAGAGAGTGATAGAGACCCTCTCAGAGTGTCAGAGAGTGTCAGAGAGTGATAGAGAGTGATAGAGAGTGACACAGAGTGATGGAGAGTGATAGAGAGCCTATGAGAGTGTCAGAGAGTGTCAGAGTGTGTCAGGGGGTGTCAGAGAGTGTCAGAGAGTGATGGAGAGTGATAGAGAGTGATAGAGAGTTTCCGAGAGAGTCAGAGAGTGATGGAGAGTGTCAGAGAGTGTCACAGAGTGTCAGAGAGTGTTAGAGAGTGATAGAGAGTGATAGAGAGTGTCAGAGTGTGTCAGAGAGTGTCAGAGAGTGAAAGAGAGTGATAGATAGCGTCAGAGAGTGTCATAGAGTGATAGAGAGGGTAGAGAGTGTCACAGAGTGTCATTGAGTAATAGAGAGTGTCAGAAAGTGTCAGAGAGTGATAGAGAGTGTCAGAGAGTGTCAGAGAGTGTCAGAGAGTGATACGGAGTGTGATTGAGAGTGTCTGAGAGTGTCAGAGTGTGTCAGAGAGTGTCAGAGCGTGATGGAGAGTGATAGAGAGTGTCATTGAGTGACAGAGAGTGTCAGAGAGTGTCAGAGAGTGATAGAGAGTGATAAAGAGTGTCAGAGAGTGTCAGAGAGTGATAGAGAGTGTCAGAGAGTGATAGAGAGTGTCAGAGAGTGATCGAGAGTGATAGAGAGCTTCAGAGAGTGTCAGAGAGTGATAGAGAGTGATAGGGAGTGTCAGAGAGTGTCAGAGAGTGGTAGAGAGTGTCAGGGAGTGTCAGAGAGTGATAGAGAGTGTCAGAGAGTGTCAGAGAGCGATAAAGAGTGATAGAGCGTGTCTGAGAGTGTCAGAGAGTGTCTGAGAGTGTCTGAGTGTGTCAGAGAGTGTCAGAGAGTGTCAGAGTGTGTCAGAGAGTGTCAGAGAGTGATAGAGAGTTACAGAGAGTGTCATAGAGTGATAGAGATTTACAGAGAGTGTCAGAGAGTGATAGAGAGTGTCAGAGAGTGTCAGAGTGTGTCAGAGAGTGTCACAGAGTGATGGAGAGTGATAGAGAGTGTCACAGAGGGTCATTGAGTGATAGAGAGTGTCAGAGAGTGTCAGAGAGTGATAGAGAGTGTCAGAGAGTGTCAGAGAGTGATAGGGAGTGTCAGAGAGTGACAGAGAGAGTCTGAGAATGTCAGAGAGCGATAGAGAATGTCAGAGAGTGATAGAGAGTGATAGAGAGTCTCTGAGAGTGTCAGAGAGTTTCAGAGAGTGAGAGAGAGATTCTGAGAGTGTCAGAGAGTGTCAGATTTTGATAGAGAGAGATAGAGAGTCTCTGAGAGTCTCTGAGAGTGTCAGAGAGTGTCAGAGAGCGAAAGAGAGTGTCAGTGAGTGACAGAGAGTGTCAGAGAGTGATAGAGAGTATCAGAGTGTGTCAGAGAGTGTCAGAGAGTGACAGAGAGTGTCTGGGAGCGACAGCGATTGTCTGAGAGTGTCAGTGAGTGTCAGAGAGTGATAGAGAGTGATAGGGAGTGATAGACAGTTTCAGAGTGTGTCATTGAGTGATAGAGAGTGTCAGAGAGTGTCAGAGTGTGATAGAGAGTGTCAGAGAGTGTCAGAGAGTGATAGAGAGTGTAAGAGAGTGATAGAGAGTGTCAGAGATTGATAGAGAGTGACAGAGAGTGACAGAGAGTGTCTGAGAGTGTAAGAGAGTGTCAGAGTGTGTCAGAGAGTGATAGAGAGTGATAGAGAGTGTCAGAGATTGTCATAGAGTGATAGAGAGTGTCAGAGTGTGTCAGAGAGTGTCAGAGCGTGATGGAGAGTGATAGAGAGTGTCATTGAGTGATAGAGAGTGTCAGAGAGTGTCAGAGAGTGATAGAGAGTGATAAAGAGTGTCAGAGAGTGTCAGAGAGTGATAGAGAGTGTCAGAGAGTGATAGAGAGTGTCAGAGAGTGATCGAGAGTGATAGAGAGCTTCAGAGAGTGTCAGAGAGTGATAGAGAGTGATAGGGAGTGTCAGAGAGTGTCAGAGAGTGATAGAGAGTGGTAGAGAGTGTCAGGGAGTGTCAGAGAGTGATAGCGAGTGTCAGAGAGTGTCAGAGAGCGATAAAGAGTGATAGAGCGTGTCTGAGAGTGTCAGAGAGTGTCTGAGAGTGTCTGAGTGTGTCAGAGAGTGTCAGAGAGTGTCAGAGTGTGTCAGAGTGTCAGAGAGTGATAGAGAGTTACAGAGAGTGTCATAGAGTGATAGAGATTTACAGAGATTGTCATAGAGTGATAGAGAGTGTCAGAGTGTGTCAGAGAGTGTCAGAGCGTGATGGAGAGTGATAGAGAGTGTCATTGAGTGATAGAGAGTGTCAGAGAGTGTCAGAGAGTGATAGAGAGTGGTAGAGAGTGTCAGGGAGTGTCAGAGAGTGATAGCGAGTGTCAGAGAGTGTCAGAGAGCGATAAAGAGTGATAGAGCGTGTCTGAGAGTGTCAGAGAGTGTCTGAGAGTGTCTGAGTGTGTCAGAGAGTGTCAGAGAGTGTCAGAGTGTGTCAGAGTGTCAGAGAGTGATAGAGAGTTACAGAGAGTGTCATAGAGTGATAGAGATTTACAGAGAGTGTCAGAGAGTGATAGAGAGTGTCAGAGAGTGTCAGAGTGTATCAGAGAGTGTCACAGAGTGATAGAGAGTGTCAGAGAGTGTCAGAGAGTGATAGAGAGTGTCAGAGAGTGTCAGAGAGTGATAGGGAGTGTCAGAGAGTGACAGAGAGAGTCTGAGAATGTCAGAGAGCGATAGAGAATGTCAGAGAGTTTTAGAGAGTGATAGAGAGTCTCTGAGAGTGTCAGAGAGTTTCAGAGAGTGAGAGAGAGATTCTGAGAGTGTCAGAGAGTGTCAGAGAGTGATAGAGAGTCTCTGAGAGTGTCAGAGAGTGTCAGAGAGCGAAAGAGAGTGTCAGTGAGTGACAGAGAGTATCAGAGAGTGATAGAGAGTGATAGAGAGTTTCAGAGAGTGTCAGAGAGTGATGGAGAGTGTCAGAGAGTGTCACAGAGTGTCAGAGAGCGATAGAGAGTGATAGACAGTGTCAGAATGTGTCAGAGAGTGTCAGAGAGTGATAGAGAGTATCAGAGAGTATCAGAGAGTGTCAGAGAGTGACAGTGAGTGTCAGAGAGTGAAAGCGAGTGTCTGAGAGTGTTAGTGAGTGTCAGAGTGTGATAGAGAGTGATAGGGAGTGATAGACAGTTTCAGAGTGTGTCATTGAGTGATAGAGAGTGTCAGAGAGTGCCAGAGTGTGATAGAGAGTCTCAGGGAGTGTCAGAGAGTGATAGAGAGTGTAAGAGAGTGATAGAGAGTGATAGAGAGTGTCAGAGATTGATAGAGAGTGACAGAGAGTGACAGAGAGTGTCAGAGAGTGTCAGAGTGTGTCAGAGAGTGATAGAGAGTGATAGAGAGTGATAGAGAGTGTCTGAGAGTGTCTGAGAGTGACAGAGAATGTCTGAGAGTGTCAGTGAGTGTCAGACACTGATAGAGAGTGTCTGAGAGTGTCAGTGAGCGATATAGAGTGATAGAGACACTCTGAGAGTGTCAGAGAGTGCCAGAGAGTGATAGAGAGTGTCAGAGAGTGATAGAGAGTGTCATAGAGTGATAGAGAGTGTCAGGGTGTTTCAGAGAGTGATAGAGAGTGATTGAGTGTGTCAGAGAGTGTCAGAGAGCGATAGAGAGTGTCAGAAAGTGATAGAGAGTGTCAGAGAGTGATAGAGAGTGTCTGAGAGTGACAGAGAGTGTCTGAGAGTGTCAGTGAGTGTCAGAGACTGATAGAGAGTGTCTGAGAGTGTCAGTGAGCGATAGAGAGTGATAGAGACCCTCTGAGAGTGTCAGAGAGTGTCAGAGAGTGATAGAGAGTGTCAGAGAGTGTCAGAGAGTGATAGAGAGTGACACAGAGTGATGGAGAGTGATAGAGAGCCTATGAGAGTGTCAGAGAGTGTCAGAGTGTTTCAGAGGGTGTCAGAGAGTGTCAGAGAGTGATGGAGAGTGATAGAGAGTGATAGAGAGTGTCAGAGTGTGTCAGAGAGTGATGGAGAGTGTCAGAGAGTGTCACAGAGTGTCAGAGAGTGATAGAGAGTGATAGAGAGTGATAGAGAGTGTCAGAGAGTGTCAGAGAGTGTCAGAGAGTGAAAGAGAGTGATAGATAGCGTCAGAGAGTGTCATAGAGTGATAGAGAGGGATAGAGAGTGTCACACAGTGTCATTGAGTAATAGAGAGTGTCAGAAAGTGTCAGAGAGTGATAGAGAGTGTCAGAGAGTGTCAGAGAGTGATACGGAGTGTGATTGAGAGTGTCAGAGAGTGTCAGAGTGTGTCAGAGAGTGTCAGAGCGTGATGGAGAGTGATAGAGATTGTCATTGAGTGATAGAGAGTGTCAGAGAGTGTCAGAGAGTGATAGAGAGTGATAAAGAGTGTCAGAGAGTGTCAGAGAGTGATAGAGAGTGTCAGAGAGTGATCGAGAGTGTCAGAGAGTGATCGAGAGTGATTGGGAGTGATAGAGAGTTACAGAGAGTGTCAGAGAGTGATAGAGACTTACAGAGAGTGTCAGAGAGTGATAGAGAGTGTCAGAGAGTGTCAGAGTGTGTCAGAGAGTGTCACAGAGTGATGGAGAGTGATAGAGAGTGTCACAGAGGGTCATTGAGTGATAGAGAGTGTCAGAGAGTGTCAGAGAGTGACAGAGAGTGTCAGAGAGTGTCAGAGAGTGATAGGGAGTGTCAGAGAGTGACAGAGAGAGTCTGAGAATGTCAGAGAGCGATAGAGAATGTCAGAGAGTGATAGAGAGTGATAGAGAGTCTCTGAGAGTGTCAGAGAGTTTCAGAGAGTGATAGAGAGTGTCAGAGGGTGTCAGAGAGTGATAGGGAGTGTCAGAGAGTGACAGAGAGAGTCTGAGAATGTCAGAGAGCGATAGAGAATGTCAGAGTGTGATAGAGAGTGATAGAGAGTCTCTGAGAGTGTCAGAGAGTTTCAGAGAGTGAGAGAGAGATTCTGAGAGTGTCAGAGATTGATAGAGAGTGATAGAGAGTCTCTGAGAGTGTCAGAGAGAGTCAGAGAGCGAAAGAGAGTGTCAGTGAGTGATAGAGAGTATCAGAGTGTGTCAGAGAGTGTCAGAGAGTGACAGAGAGTGTCTGAGAGTGACAGAGTGTGTCTGAGAGCGACAGCGAGTGTCTGAGAGTGTCAGTGAGTGTCAGAGAGTGATAGAGAGTGATAGGGAGTGATAGACAGATTCAGAGTGTGCCATTGAGTGATAGAGAGTGTCAGAGAGTGTCAGAGTGTGATAGAGAGTGTCAGAGAGTGTCAGAGAGTGATAGAGAGTGTAAGAGAGTGATAGAGAATGATAGAGAGTGTCAGAGATTGATAGAGAGTGACAGAGAGTGACAGAGAGTGTCTGAGAGTGTCAGAGAGTGTCAGAGTGTGTCAGAGAGTGATAGAGAGTGATAGCGAGTTTCAGAGAGTGTCATAGAGTGATAGAGAGTTTCAGGGTGTTTCAGAGAGTGATAGAGAGTGATTGAGTGTGTCAGAGAGTGTCAGGGAGCGATAGAGAGTGTCAGAGAGTGATCGAGAGTGTCAGAGAGTGATAGAGAGTGTCTGAGAGTGTCTGAGAGTGACAGAGAGTGAAAGAGAGTGTCTGAGAGTGTCAGTGAGTGTCAGAGACTGATCGAGAGTGTCTGAGATTGTCAGTGAGTGATAGAGAGTGATAGAGACCCTCTGAAAGTGTCAGAGAGTGTCAGAGAGTGATAGAGAGTGTCAGAGTGTGTCAGAGAGTGATAGAGAGTGACGCAGAGTGATGGAGAGTGATAGAGAGCCTATGAGAGTGTCAGAGAGTGGCAGAGTGTGTCAGAGGGTGTCAGAGAGTGTCAGAGAGTGATAGAGAGTGATAGAGAGTTTCAGAGAGTGTCAGAGAGTGATGGAGAGTGTCAGATTGTGTCACAGAGTGTCAGAGAGTGATAGAGAATGATAGAGAGTGTCAGAGTGTGTCAGAGAGTGTCAGAGAGTGACAGAGAGTAATAGAGAGTGTCAGAAAGTGTCAGAGAGTGATAGAGAGTGTCAGAGAGTGTCAGAGAGTGATACAGAGTGTGATTGAGAGTGTCTGAGAGTGTCAGAGTGTGTCAGAGAGTGTCAGAGAGTGATGGAGAGTGATGGAGAGTGATGGAGAGTGTCATTGAGTGATAGAGAGTGATAGAGAGTGATAGGGAGTGTCAGAGAGTGTCAGTGAGTGATAGAGAGTGTCAGAGAGTGATAGAGAGTGTCAGAGAGTGATCGAGAGTGATAGAGAGCTTCAGAGAGTGTCAGAGAGTGATGGAGAGTGACAGGGAGTGTCAGAGAGTGTCAGAGAGTAATAGAGAGTGGTAGAGAGTGTCAGGGAGTGTCAGAGAGTGATAGAGAGTGATACAGAGTGTCAGAGAGTGATAGAGACTGTCAGAGAGTGTCAGAGAGCGGTAAAGAGTGATAGAGCGTGTCTGAGAGTGTCAGAGAGTGTCTGAGAGTGTCTGAGTGTGTCAGAGAGTGTCAGAGAGTGTCAGAGAGTGATAGACAGTGATAGAGATTTTCAGAGAGTGTCATTGAGTGATAGAGAGTGTCAGAGAGTGATAGAGAGTGATAGAGAGTTTCTGAGAGTGTCAAAGAGTGTCAGAGTGTGTCAGAGAGTGATGAAGAATGTTAGAGCGTTTCAGAGAGTGTCTGAGAGCGTCAGAGAGTGTCAGAGAGTGATGGAGAGTGTCTGAGAGTGATAGAGAGAGTCTGAGAGTGTCTGAGAGCGTCGGAGAGTGTCAGAGAGTGTCTGAGAGCGTCAGAGAGTGTCACAGAGTGTCTGAGTGCGTCAGAGAGTGTCTGAGAGCGTCAAAGAGCGTTAGAGTGTGATAGAGAGTGTCTGAGAGTGACAAAGAGTGTCTGAGAGTGTCAGAGAGTGATAGAGAGTGTCAGATAGTGCCAGAGTGTGTGAGAGTGTCAGAGAGTGATGGAGAGTGTCAGAGAGTGATATAGAGTGTCTGAGCGTGTCTGAGAGTGACAGAGCATGACAGAGAGTGACAAAGAGTGTTTCAGAGTGTCAATGAGTGTCAGAGAGTGATAGAGAGTGTCTGAGAGTGTCAGAGAGTGATAGAGAGTGATAGAGAGTGATAGAGAGTGTCTGAGAGTGTCAGAGAGTGTCAGAGAGTGATAGAGAGTGGTAGAGAGTGTCAGAGAGTGTCAGAGAGTGTCAGAGAGTGTCAGAGAGTGACAGAGAGTGATAGAGCGTATCAGCGAGTGTCATAGAGTGATAGAGAGAGTCAGAGAGTGTCAGAGAGTGTCAGAGAGTGATAGAGAGTGACAGAGAGTGTCAGAGTGTGTCAGTGAGTGTCATAGAGTGATAGAGAGAGTCAGAGAGTGTCAGAGAGTGATAGAGCGTATCAGCGAGTGTCATAGAGTGATAGAGAGAGTCAGAGAGTGTCAGAGAGTGTCAGAGAGTGATAGAGAGTGACAGAGAGTGTCAGAGTGTGTCAGTGAGTGTCATAGAGTGATAGAGAGTGTCAGAGTGTGTCACAGAAAGTCTGAGAGTGTCAGAGAGTGTCACAGAGTGATCGAGAGTGTCAGAGAGTGATAGAGTGTGTCAGAGAGTGATAGAGAGTGTCAGAGAGTGATAGAGAGTGAGAGAGTGTCACAGAGTGATTAAGAGTGTCAGAGAGTGTTAGAGAGTGATACAGAGTGATAGAGAGTATCTGAGAGTGTCTGTGAGTGTCAGAGAGCGTCAGAGAGTGTCAGAGAGTGTCAGAGAGCGTCAGAGAGTGTCAGAGAGCGTCAGAGAGTGTCAGAGAGTGTCAGAGAGTGATAGAGAGTGATAGAGATGTCAGAGAGTGTCATTGAGTGATGGAGAGTGTCAGAGAGTTTCAGAGAGTGATAGAGAGTGTCAGAGAGTGATAGAGAGAGATAGAGAGAGTCTGAGAGTGTTAGAGAGTGATCGAGAGTGATAGATTGTGTCAGAAAGTGTCATAGAGTCATAGAGAGTGATAGAGAGTATCAGAGAGTGTCAGAGAGTGATAGATTGTGTCAGAAAGTGTCATAGAGTCATAGAGAGTGATAGAGAGTATCAGAGAGTGTCAGAGAGTGATAGAGAGTGATAGAGAGTGTCAGAGAGTGATAGAGAGTGTCAGAGAGTGATAGACAGTGATAGAGAGCGTCAGAGAGTGTCTGAGTGTGACAGAGAGTGTCTGAGAGTGTCAGTGAGTGTCAGAGAGTGAGAAAGAGTGACAGAGAGTGTCTGAGAGTGTCAGATAGTGTCAGAGAGTGATCGAGAGCGATAGAGAGTGTCGGAGAGTGTCATTGAGTGATGGAGAGTGTCAGAGAGCGTCAGAGAGTGATAGAGAGTGTCTGAGAGTGATAGAGAGTGTCAGATAGTGATAGAGAGTGATAGAGAGTGTCAGAGAGTGATAGAGAGAGATAGAGAGAGTCTGAGAGTGTCAGAGAGTGTCAGAGAGTGATAGAGAGCGATAGGGAGTGTCAGAGAGTGTCATTGAGTGTCAGAGAGTGTCAGAGAGTTTCAGAGAGTGAAAGAGAGTGTCAGAGAGTGTCAGAGAGTGATAGAGAGTGACAGAAAGTGTCAGAGAGCGATAGAGAGTGATAGAGAGTATCAGAGAGTGTCAGAGAGTGATAGAGAGTGATTGAGAGTGTCAGAGAGTGATAGAGAGTGTCAGAGAGTGATAGAGTGTGATAGAGAGCGTCAGAGAGTGTCATGGAGTGATAGAGAGTGTCAGAGTGCGTCACAGAGTATCTGAGTGTGTCAGAGAGTGTCAGAGAGTGATGGAGAATGATAGAGAGCGTCACAGAGTGTCATTGAGTGATAGAGAGTGTCAGAGTGTTTCAGAAAGTGAAAGAGAGTGATATAGAGTTTCAGAGAGTGTCAGAGAGTGATAGAGAGTGATAGAGAGTGTCAGAGAGTGATAGAGAGTGTCAGAGCGTGATATTGAGTGATAGAGAGCCTCAGAGAGTGTCAGAGAGTGATAGAGTGTGATAGAGAGTGTCAGAGAGTGTCAGGGAGTGATAAAGAGTGATAGAGAGTGTCTGAGATTGTCAGAGAGTGTCTGAGAGTGTCAGAGTGTGTCAGAGAGTGTCAGAGAGTGTCAGAGAATGATAGAGAGTGATAGAGATTTTCAGAGAGTGTCACTGAGTGATAGAGAGTGTCAGAGAGTTATAGAGAGTGATAGAGAGTGTCTTAGAGTGTCAGAGAGTGTCAGAGTGTGTCAGAGAGTGATAGAGAGTGATAGAGAGTGATAGAGAGTGTCAGAGAGTGTCAAATAGTGATAGAGAGTGTCAGAGTGTGTCAGAGAGTGATAGAGAGTGATTGAGTGTGTCAGAGAGTGTCAGAGAGCGATAGAGAGTGTCAGAGAGTGTCAGTGAGTGTCAGAGAGTGATAGAGAGTGTCTGAGAGTGTCAGTGAGTGATAGAGAGTGATAGAGAGCCTCTGAGAGTGTCAGAGAGTGTCAGAGAGTGATAGAGAGTGTCAGAGAGTGGTGGAGAGTGACAGAGAGTGTCTGAGAGCGATAGAGAGTGTCAGAGAGTGATAGAGAATGTCAGAGAGTGATAGAGAGTGACAGAGAGGGTCTGAGAGTGTCAGAGAGTGTCAGGGTGTGTCAGAGAGTGACAGAGAGTGATAGAGAGTGATAGAGAGTGTCACAGAGGGTCATTGAGTGATAGAGACTGTCAGAGAGTGTCAGAGATTGATAGAGAGTGATAGTGAATGTCAGAGAGTGTCAGAGAGCGAAAGAGAGTGATAGAGAGAGTCAGAGTGTGTCAGAGAGTGATAGAGAGTGATAGAGAGTGTCAGAGAGTGATAGAGAATGTCAGAGAGTGATCGAGAGTGATAGAGAGCTTCAGAGAGTGTCAGAGAGTGATGGAGAGTGACAGGGAGTGTCAGAGAGTGTCAGAGAGTAATAGAGAGTGGTAGAGAGTGTCAGGGAGTGTCAGAGAGTGATAGAGAGTGATACAGAGTGTCAGAGAGTGATAGAGACTGTCAGAGAGTGTCAGAGAGCGGTAAAGAGTGATAGAGCGTGTCTGAGAGTGTCAGAGAGTGTCTGAGAGTGTCTGAGTGTGTCAGAGAGTGTCAGAGAGTGTCAGAGAGTGATAGACAGTGATAGAGATTTTCAGAGAGTGTCATTGAGTGATAGAGAGTGTCAGAGAGTGATAGAGAGTGATAGAGAGTTTCTGAGAGTGTCAAAGAGTGTCAGAGTGTGTCAGAGAGTGATGAAGAATGTTAGAGCGTTTCAGAGAGTGTCTGAGAGCGTCAGAGAGTGTCAGAGAGTGATGGAGAGTGTCTGAGAGTGATAGAGAGAGTCTGAGAGTGTCTGAGAGCGTCGGAGAGTGTCAGAGAGTGTCTGAGAGCGTCAGAGAGTGTCACAGAGTGTCTGAGTGCGTCAGAGAGTGTCTGAGAGCGTCAAAGAGCGTTAGAGTGTGATAGAGAGTGTCTGAGAGTGACAAAGAGTGTCAGAGAGTGATAGAGAGTGTCAGATAGTGCCAGAGTGTGTGAGAGTGTCAGAGAGTGATGGAGAGTGTCAGAGAGTGATATAGAGTGTCTGAGCGTGTCTGAGAGTGACAGAGCATGACAGAGAGTGACAAAGAGTGTTTCAGAGTGTCAATGAGTGTCAGAGAGTGATAGAGAGTGTCTGAGAGTGTCAGAGAGTGATAGAGAGTGATAGAGAGTGATAGAGAGTGTCTGAGAGTGTCAGAGAGTGTCAGAGAGTGATAGAGAGTGGTAGAGAGTGTCAGAGAGTGTCAGAGAGTGTCAGAGAGTGTCAGAGAGTGACAGAGAGTGATAGAGCGTATCAGCGAGTGTCATAGAGTGATAGAGAGAGTCAGAGAGTGTCAGAGAGTGTCAGAGAGTGATAGAGAGTGACAGAGAGTGTCAGAGTGTGTCAGTGAGTGTCATAGAGTGATAGAGAGAGTCAGAGAGTGTCAGAGAGTGATAGAGCGTATCAGCGAGTGTCATAGAGTGATAGAGAGAGTCAGAGAGTGTCAGAGAGTGTCAGAGAGTGATAGAGAGTGACAGAGAGTGTCAGAGTGTGTCAGTGAGTGTCATAGAGTGATAGAGAGTGTCAGAGTGTGTCACAGAAAGTCTGAGAGTGTCAGAGAGTGTCACAGAGTGATCGAGAGTGTCAGAGAGTGATAGAGTGTGTCAGAGAGTGATAGAGAGTGTCAGAGAGTGATAGAGAGTGAGAGAGTGTCACAGAGTGATTGAGTGTCAGAGAGTGTTAGAGAGTGATACAGAGTGATAGAGAGTATCTGAGAGTGTCTGTGAGTGTCAGAGAGCGTCAGAGAGTGTCAGAGAGTGTCAGAGAGCGTCAGAGAGTGTCAGAGAGCGTCAGAGAGTGTCAGAGAGTGTCAGAGAGTGATAGAGAGTGATAGAGATGTCAGAGAGTGTCATTGAGTGATGGAGAGTGTCAGAGAGTTTCAGAGAGTGATAGAGAGTGTCAGAGAGTGATAGAGAGAGATAGAGAGAGTCTGAGAGTGTTAGAGAGTGATCGAGAGTGATAGATTGTGTCAGAAAGTGTCATAGAGTCATAGAGAGTGATAGAGAGTATCAGAGAGTGTCAGAGAGTGATAGAGAGTGATAGAGAGTGTCAGAGAGTGATAGAGAGTGTCAGAGAGTGATAGACAGTGATAGAGAGCGTCAGAGAGTGTCTGAGTGTGACAGAGAGTGTCTGAGAGTGTCAGTGAGTGTCAGAGAGTGAGAAAGAGTGACAGAGAGTGTCTGAGAGTGTCAGATAGTGTCAGAGAGTGATCGAGAGCGATAGAGAGTGTCGGAGAGTGTCATTGAGTGATGGAGAGTGTCAGAGAGCGTCAGAGAGTGATAGAGAGTGTCTGAGAGTGATAGAGAGTGTCAGACAGTGATAGAGAGTGATAGAGAGTGTCAGAGAGTGATAGAGAGAGATAGAGAGAGTCTGAGAGTGTCAGAGAGTGTCAGAGAGTGATAGAGAGCGATAGGGAGTGTCAGAGAGTGTCAGAGAGTGTCAGAGAGTGATAGAGAGTGATAGAGATGTCAGAGAGTGTCATTGAGTGATGGAGAGTGTCAGAGAGTTTCAGAGAGTGATAGAGAGTGTCAGAGAGTGATAGAGAGAGATAGAGAGAGTCTGAGAGTGTTAGAGAGTGATCGAGAGTGATAGATTGTGTCAGAAAGTGTCATAGAGTCATAGAGAGTGATAGAGAGTATCAGAGAGTGTCAGAGAGTGATAGAGAGTGATAGAGAGTGTCAGAGAGTGATAGAGAGTGTCAGAGAGTGATAGACAGTGATAGAGAGCGTCAGAGAGTGTCTGAGTGTGACAGAGAGTGTCTGAGAGTGTCAGTGAGTGTCAGAGAGTGAGAAAGAGTGACAGAGAGTGTCTGAGAGTGTCAGATAGTGTCAGAGAGTGATCGAGAACGATAGAGAGTGTCGGAGAGTGTCATTGAGTGATGGAGAGTGTCAGAGAGCGTCAGAGAGTGATAGAGAGTGTCTGAGAGTGATAGAGAGTGTCAGACAGTGATAGAGAGTGATAGAGAGTGTCAGAGAGTGATAGAGAGAGATAGAGAGAGTCTGAGAGTGTCAGAGAGTGTCAGAGAGTGATAGAGAGCGATAGGGAGTGTCAGAGAGTGTCATTGAGTGTCAGAGAGTGTCAGAGAGTTTCAGAGAGTGAAAGAGAGTGTCAGAGAGTGTCAGAGAGTGATAGAGAGTGACAGAAAGTGTCAGAGAGCGATAGAGAGTGATAGAGAGTATCAGAGAGTGTCAGAGAGTGATAGAGAGTGATTGAGAGTGTCAGAGAGTGATAGAGAGTGTCAGAGAGTGATAGAGTGTGATAGAGAGCGTCAGAGAGTGTCATGGAGTGATAGAGAGTGTCAGAGTGCGTCACAGAGTATCTGAGTGTGTCAGAGAGTGTCAGAGAGTGATGGAGAATGATAGAGAGCGTCACAGAGTGTCATTGAGTGATAGAGAGTGTCAGAGTGTTTCAGAAAGTGAAAGAGAGTGATATAGAGTTTCAGAGAGTGTCAGAGAGTGATAGAGAGTGATAGAGAGTGTCAGAGAGTGATAGAGAGTGTCAGAGCGTGATATTGAATGATAGAGAGCCTCAGAGAGTGTCAGAGAGTGATAGAGTGTGATAGAGAGTGTCAGAGAGTGTCAGGGAGTGATAAAGAGTGATAGAGAGTGTCTGAGATTGTCAGAGAGTGTCTGAGAGTGTCAGAGTGTGTCAGAGAGTGTCAGAGAGTGTCAGAGAATGATAGAGAGTGATAGAGATTTTCAGAGAGTGTCACTGAGTGATAGAGAGTGTCAGAGAGTTATAGAGAGTGATAGAGAGTGTCTTAGAGTGTCAGAGAGTGTCAGAGTGTGTCAGAGAGTGATAGAGAGTGATAGAGAGTGATAGAGAGTGTCAGAGAGTGTCAAATAGTGATAGAGAGTGTCAGAGTGTGTCAGAGAGTGATAGAGAGTGATTGAGTGTGTCAGAGAGTGTCAGAGAGCGATAGAGAGTGTCAGAGAGTGTCAGTGAGTGTCAGAGAGTGATAGAGAGTGTCTGAGAGTGTCAGTGAGTGATAGAGAGTGATAGAGAGCCTCTGAGAGTGTCAGAGAGTGTCAGAGAGTGATAGAGAGTGTCAGAGAGTGGTGGAGAGTGACAGAGAGTGTCTGAGAGCGATAGAGAGTGTCAGAGAGTGATAGAGAATGTCAGAGAGTGATAGAGAGTGACAGAGAGGGTCTGAGAGTGTCAGAGAGTGTCAGAGTGTGTCAGAGAGTGACAGAGAGTGATAGAGAGTGATAGAGAGTGTCACAGAGGGTCATTGAGTGATAGAGACTGTCAGAGAGTGTCAGAGATTGATAGAGAGTGATAGTGAATGTCAGAGAGTGTCAGAGAGCGAAAGAGAGTGATAGAGAGAGTCAGAGTGTGTCAGAGAGTGATAGAGAGTGATAGAGAGTGTCAGAGAGTGATAGAGAGTGTCAGAGAGTGATCGAGAGTGATAGAGAGCTTCAGAGAGTGTCAGAGAGTGATGGAGAGTGACAGGGAGTGTCAGAGAGTGTCAGAGAGTAATAGAGAGTGGTAGAGAGTGTCAGGGAGTGTCAGAGAGTGATAGAGAGTGATACAGAGTGTCAGAGAGTGATAGAGACTGTCAGAGAGTGTCAGAGAGCGGTAAAGAGTGATAGAGCGTGTCTGAGAGTGTCAGAGAGTGTCTGAGAGTGTCTGAGTGTGTCAGAGAGTGTCAGAGAGTGTCAGAGAGTGATAGACAGTGATAGAGATTTTCAGAGAGTGTCATTGAGTGATAGAGAGTGTCAGAGAGTGATAGAGAGTGATAGAGAGTTTCTGAGAGTGTCAAAGAGTGTCAGAGTGTGTCAGAGAGTGATGAAGAATGTTAGAGCGTTTCAGAGAGTGTCTGAGAGCGTCAGAGAGTGTCAGAGAGTGATGGAGAGTGTCTGAGAGTGATAGAGAGAGTCTGAGAGTGTCTGAGAGCGTCGGAGAGTGTCAGAGAGTGTCTGAGAGCGTCAGAGAGTGTCACAGAGTGTCTGAGTGCGTCAGAGAGTGTCTGAGAGCGTCAAAGAGCGTTAGAGTGTGATAGAGAGTGTCTGAGAGTGACAAAGAGTGTCTGAGAGTGTCAGAGAGTGATAGAGAGTGTCAGATAGTGCCAGAGTGTGTGAGAGTGTCAGAGAGTGATGGAGAGTGTCAGAGAGTGATATAGATTGTCTGAGCGTGTCTGAGAGTGACAGAGCATGACAGAGAGTGACAAAGAGTGTTTCAGAGTGTCAATGAGTGTCAGAGAGTGATAGAGAGTGTCTGAGAGTGTCAGAGAGTGATAGAGAGTGATAGAGAGTGATAGAGAGTGTCTGAGAGTGTCAGAGAGTGTCAGAGAGTGATAGAGAGTGGTAGAGAGTGTCAGAGAGTGTCAGAGAGTGTCAGAGAGTGTCAGAGAGTGACAGAGAGTGATAGAGCGTATCAGCGAGTGTCATAGAGTGATAGAGAGAGTCAGAGAGTGTCAGAGAGTGTCAGAGAGTGATAGAGAGTGACAGAGAGTGTCAGAGTGTGTCAGTGAGTGTCATAGAGTGATAGAGAGAGTCAGAGAGTGTCAGAGAGTGATAGAGCGTATCAGCGAGTGTCATAGAGTGATAGAGAGAGTCAGAGAGTGTCAGAGAGTGTCAGAGAGTGATAGAGAGTGACAGAGAGTGTCAGAGTGTGTCAGTGAGTGTCATAGAGTGATAGAGAGTGTCAGAGTGTGTCACAGAAAGTCTGAGAGTGTCAGAGAGTGTCACAGAGTGATCGAGAGTGTCAGAGAGTGATAGAGTGTGTCAGAGAGTGATAGAGAGTGTCAGAGAGTGATAGAGAGTGATAGAGTGTCACAGAGTGATTAAGAGTGTCAGAGAGTGTTAGAGAGTGATACAGAGTGATAGAGAGTATCTGAGAGTGTCTGTGAGTGTCAGAGAGCGTCAGAGAGTGTCAGAGAGTGTCAGAGAGCGTCAGAGAGTGTCAGAGAGCGTCAGAGAGTGTCAGAGAGTGTCAGAGAATGATAGAGAGTGATAGAGATGTCAGAGAGTGTCATTGAGTGATGGAGAGTGTCAGAGAGTTTCAGAGAGTGATAGAGAGTGTCAGAGAGTGATAGAGAGAGATAGAGAGAGTCTGAGAGTGTTAGAGAGTGATCGAGAGTGATAGATTGTGTCAGAAAGTGTCATAGAGTCATAGAGAGTGATAGAGAGTATCAGAGAGTGTCAGAGAGTGATAGAGAGTGATAGAGAGTGTCAGAGAGTGATAGAGAGTGTCAGAGAGTGATAGACAGTGATAGAGAGCGTCAGAGAGTGTCTGAGTGTGACAGAGAGTGTCTGAGAGTGTCAGTGAGTGTCAGAGAGTGAGAAAGAGTGACAGAGAGTGTCTGAGAGTGTCAGATAGTGTCAGAGAGTGATCGAGAGCGATAGAGAGTGTCGGAGAGTGTCATTGAGTGATGGAGAGTGTCAGAGAGCGTCAGAGAGTGATAGAGAGTGTCTGAGAGTGATAGAGAGTGTCAGACAGTGATAGAGAGTGATAGAGAGTGTCAGAGAGTGATAGAGAGAGATAGAGAGAGTCTGAGAGTGTCAGAGAGTGTCAGAGAGTGATAGAGAGCGATAGGGAGTGTCAGAGAGTGTCATTGAGTGTCAGAGAGTGTCAGAGAGTTTCAGAGAGTGAAAGAGAGTGTCAGAGAGTGTCAGAGAGTGATAGAGAGTGACAGAAAGTGTCAGAGAGCGATAGAGAGTGATAGAGAGTATCAGAGAGTGTCAGAGAGTGATAGAGAGTGATTGAGAGTGTCAGAGAGTGATAGAGAGTGTCAGAGAGTGATAGAGTGTGATAGAGAGCGTCAGAGAGTGTCATGGAGTGATAGAGAGTGTCAGAGTGCGTCACAGAGTATCTGAGTGTGTCAGAGAGTGTCAGAGAGTGATGGAGAATGATAGAGAGTGTCACAGAGTGTCATTGAGTGATAGAGAGTGTCAGAGTGTTTCAGAAAGTGAAAGAGAGTGATATAGAGTTTCAGAGAGTGTCAGAGAGTGATAGAGAGTGATAGAGAGTGTCAGAGAGTGATAGAGAGTGTCAGAGCGTGATATTGAGTGATAGAGAGCCTCAGAGAGTGTCAGAGAGTGATAGAGTGTGATAGAGAGTGTCAGAGAGTGTCAGGGAGTGATAAAGAGTGATAGAGAGTGTCTGAGATTGTCAGAGAGTGTCTGAGAGTGTCAGAGTGTGTCAGAGAGTGTCAGAGTGTGTCAGAGAGTGTCAGAGAGTGTCAGAGAATGATAGAGAGTGATAGAGATTTTCAGAGAGTGTCACTGAGTGATAGAGAGTGTCAGAGAGTTATAGAGAGTGATAGAGAGTGTCTTAGAGTGTCAGAGAGTGTCAGAGTGTGTCAGAGAGTGATAGAGAGTGATAGAGAGTGATAGAGAGTGTCAGAGAGTGTCAAATAGTGATAGAGAGTGTCAGAGTGTGTCAGAGAGTGATAGAGAGTGATTGAGTGTGTCAGAGAGTGTCAGAGAGCGATAGAGAGTGTCAGAGAGTGTCAGTGAGTGTCAGAGAGTGATAGAGAGTGTCTGAGAGTGTCAGTGAGTGATAGAGAGTGATAGAGAGCCTCTGAGAGTGTCAGAGAGTGTCAGAGAGTGATAGAGAGTGTCAGAGAGTGGTGGAGAGTGACAGAGAGTGTCTGAGAGCGATAGAGAGTGTCAGAGAGTGATAGAGAATGTCAGAGAGTGATAGAGAGTGACAGAGAGGGTCTGAGAGTGTCAGAGAGTGTCAGAGTGTGTCAGAGAGTGACAGAGAGTGATAGAGAGTGATAGAGAGTGTCACAGAGGGTCATTGAGTGATAGAGACTGTCAGAGAGTGTCAGAGATTGATAGAGAGTGATAGTGAATGTCAGAGAGTGTCAGAGAGCGAAAGAGAGTGATAGAGAGAGTCAGAGTGTGTCAGAGAGTGATAGAGAGTGATAGAGAGTGTCAGAGAGTGATAGAAAGTTACAGAGAGTGTCAGAGAGTGATAGAGAGTGATAGAGAGTGTCAGAGAGTGATAGAGAGTGTCAGAGCGTGGTATTGAGTGATAGAGAGCCTCAGAGAGTGTCAGAGAGTGATAGAGTGTGATAGAGAGTGTCAGAGAGTGTCAGGGAGTGATAAAGAGTGATAGAGAGTGTCTGAGATTGTCAGAGAGTGTCTGAGAGTGTCAGAGTGTGTCAGAGAGTGTCAGAGAGTGTCAGAGAATGATAGAGAGTGATAGAGATTTTCAGAGAGTGTCACTGAGTGATAGAGAGTGTCAGAGAGTTATAGAGAGTGATAGAGAGTGTCTGAGAGTGTCAGAGTGTGTCAGAGAGTGATAGAGAGTGATAGAGAGTGATAGAGAGTGTCAGAGTGTGTCAAAGAGTGATAGAGAGTGTCAGAGTGTGTCAGAGAGTGATAGAGAGTGATTGAGTGTGTCAGAGAGTGTCAGAGAGCGACAGAGAGTGTCAGAGAGAGATAGGCATTGTCAGAGAGTGATAGAGAGTGTCTGAGAGTGTCAGTGAGTGTCAGAGAGTGATAGAGAGTGTCTGAGAGTGTCAGTGAGTGATAGAGAGTGATAGAGAGCCTCTGAGAGTGTCAGAGAGTGTCATTGAGTGATAGAGAGTGTCAGAGAGTGTCAGAGATTGATAGAGAGTGATAGTGAGTGTCAGAGAGTGTCAGAGAGTGAAAGAGAGTGATAGAGGGAGTCAGAGTGTGTCAGAGAGTGATAGAGAGTGATAGAGAGTGTCAGAGAGTGATAGAGAGTTACAGAGAGTGTCAGAGAGTGATAGAGAGTGATAGAGAGTGTCAGAGAGTGATAGAGAGTGTCAGAGCGTGATATTGAGTGATAGAGAGCCTCAGAGAGTGTCAGAGAGTGATAGAGTGTGATAGACAGTGTCAGAGAGTGTCAGGGAGTGATAAAGAGTGATAGAGAGTGTCTGAGATTGTCAGAGAGTGATAGAGAGTGATTGAGTGTGTCAGAGAGTGTCAGAGAGCGACAGAGAGTGTCAGAGAGAGATAGGCATTGTCAGAGAGTGATAGAGAGTGTCTGAGAGTGTCAGTGAGTGTCAGAGAGTGATAGAGAGTGTCTGAGAGTGTCAGTGAGTCATAGAGAGTGATAGAGAGCCTCTGAGAGTGTCAGAGAGTGTCAGAGAGTGATAGAGAGTGTCAGAGAGTGGTGGAGAGTGATAGAGAGTGTCAGAGAGTGTCATAGAGTGATATAGAGAGTCAGACTGTGTCAGAGAGTGATATAGTGTGATTGAGTGTGTCAGAGAGTGTCAGAGAGCGATAGACAGTTTCAGAGAGTGATAGAGAGTGTCTGAGATTGTCTGAGAGTGACAGAGAGTGAAAGAGAGTGTCTGAGAGTGTCAGTGAGCGTCAGAGAGTGACAGAGAGGGTCTGAGAGTGTCAGAGAGTGTCAGAGTGTGTCAGAGAGTGACAGAGAGTGATAGAGAGTGTCAGAGAGTGCCATAGAGTGATATAGAGAGTCAGAGTGTGTCAGAGAGTGATAGAGTGTGATTGAGTGTGTCAGAGAGTGTCAGAGAGCGATAGACAGTTTCAGAGAGTGATATAGAGTGTCTGAGATTGTCTGAGAGTGACCGAGAGTGAAAGAGAGTGCCTGAGAGTGTCAGTGAGTGTCAGAGAGTGATAGAGAGTGTCTGAGAGTGTCAGTGAGTGATAGAGAGTGATAGAGAGCCTCTGAGAGTGTCAGAGAGATACAGAGAGTGATAAAGAGTGTCAGAGAGTGATAGTGAGTGGCAGAGAGTGTCTGAGAGTGTCAGTGAGTGTCAGAGAGTGATAGAGAGTGTCAGAGATTGATAGAGAGTGATAGAGAGTGTCAGAGAGTGTCATAGAGTGATGGAGAGTGTCAGAGAGTGTCAGAGAGTGATAGAGAGTGATAGAGAGTGATACGGAGTGTGATAGAGAGTTTCTGAGAGTGTCAGAGTGTGTCAGAGAGTGTCAGAGAGTGATGGAGAGTGATGGAGAGTGATAGAGAGTGTCACAGACGGTCATTGAGTGATAGAGAGTGTCAGAGAGTGTCAGAGATTGATAGAGAGTGATAGTGAGTGTCAGAGAGTGTCAGAGAGTGTCAGAGAGTGATAGAGAGTTTCAGAGAGTGATAGAGAGTGATACGGAGTGTGATAGAGATTGTTTGAGAGTGTCAGAGTGTGTCAGAGAGTGTCAGAGAGTGATGGAGAGTGATAGAGAGTGTCACAGAGGGTCATTGAGTGATAGAGAGTGTCAGAGAGTGTCAGAGATTGATAGAGAGTGATAGTGAGTGTCAGAGAGTGTCAGAGAGTGAAAGAGAGTGATAGAGAGTGTCAGAGTGTGTCAGAGAGTGATAGAGAGTGATAGAGAGTGTCAGAGAGTGATAGAGAGTTACAGAGAGTGTCAGAGAGTGTCTGAGAGTGTCAGAGTGTGTCAGAGAGTGTCAGAGAGTGATGGAGTGTGATGGAGATTGTCACAGAGGGTCATTGAGTGATAGAGAGTGTCAGAGAGTGTAAGAGAGTGATAGAGAGTGTCAGAGAGTGTCAGAGAGTGATAGAGAGCCTCTGAGAGTGTCAGAGAGTGTCAGAGAGTGATAGAGAGTGTCAGAGAGTGGTGGAGAGTGATAGAGAGTGTCAGAGAGTGTCATAGAGTGATATAGAGAGTCAGAGTGTGTCAGAGAGTGATAGAGTGTGATTGAGTGTGTCAGAGAGTGTCAGAGAGCGATAGAAAGTTTCAGAGAGTGATAGAGAGTGTCTGAGATTGTCTGAGAGTGACAGAGAGTGAAAGAGAGTGTCAGAGAGTGTCATAGAGTGATATAGAGAGTCAGAATGTGTCAGAGAGTGATAGAGTGTGATTGAGTGTGTCAGAGAGTGTCAGAGAGCGATAGACAGTTTCAGAGAGTGATAGAGAGTGTCTGAGCTTGTCTGAGAGTGACAGAGAGTGACAGAGAGTGACAGAGAGTGAAAGAGAGTGTCTGAGAGTGTCAGTGAGTGTCAAAGAGTGACAGAGAGTGTTTGAGAGTGTCAGAGAGTCTCAGAGTGTGTCAGAGAGTGACAGAGAGTGATAGAGAGTGTCAGAGAGTGTGATAGAGTGATATAGAGAGTCAGAGTGTGTCAGAGAGTGATAGAGTGTGATTGAGTGTGTCAGAGAGTGTCAGAGAGCGATAGACAGTTTCAGAGAGTGATAGAGAGTGTCTGAGATTGTCTGAGAGTGACAGAGAGTGAAAGAGAGACTCTGAGAGTGTCACAGAGATACAGAGAGTGATAGAGAGTGTCAGAGAGTGATAGTGAGTGGCAGAGAGTGTCAGTGAGTGTCAGAGAGTGTCAGAGAGTGTCATAGAGTGATGGAGAGTGTCAGAGTGTGTCAGAGAGTGATAGAGAGTGATAGAGAGTGATACGGAGTGTGATAGAGAGTGTCTGAGAGTGTCAGAGTGTGTCAGAGAGTGTCAGAGAGTGATGGAGAGTGATGGAGAGTGATAGAGAGTGTCACAGAGGGTCATTGAGTGATAGAGAGTGTCAGAGAGTGTCAGAGATTGAAAGAGAGTGATAGTGAGTGTCAGAGAGTGTCAGAGAGTGATAGAGATTGTCAGAGTGTGTCAGAGAGTGATAGAGAGTGATAGAGAGTGTCAGAGAGTGATAGAGAGTTACAGAGAGTGTCAGAGAGTGATAGAGAGTTTCAGAGAGTGATAGAGAGTGACACGGAGTGTGATAGAGAGTGTCTGAGAGTGTCAGAGTGTGTCCGAGAGTGTCAGAGAGTGATGGAGAGTGATAGAGAGTGTCACAGAGGGTCATTGAGTGATAGAGAGTGTCAGAGAGTGTCAGAGATTGATAGAGAGTGATAGTGAGTGTCAGAGAGTGTCAGAGAGTGAAAGAGAGTGATAGAGAGTGTCAGAGTGTGTCAGAGAGTGATAGAGAGTGATAGAGAGTGTCAGAGAGTGATAGAGAGTGTCAGAGAGTGTCAGAGAGTGATAGGGAGTGTCAGAGAGTGACAGAGAGAGTCTGAGAATGTCAGAGAGTGATGGAGTGTGATGGAGATTGTCACAGAGGGTCATTGAGTGATAGAGAGTGTCAGAGAGTGTAAGAGAGTGATAGAGAGTGTCAGAGAGTGTCAGAGAGTGATAGGGAGTGTCAGAGAGTGACAGAGAGAGTCTGAGAATGTCAGAGAGTGATAGAGAATGTCAGAGAGTGAAAGAGAGTGTCAGAGAGTGATAGAGAGTGATAGGGAGTGATAGAGAGTGTCAGAGAGTGATAGAGAGTGTCAGAGAGTGTCAGATTGTGACAGAGAGCGTCAGAGAGTGACAGCGAGTGTCTGAGAGTGTCAGTGAGTGTCAGAGAGTGATAGAGAGTGATAGGGAGTGATAGACAGTTTCAGATTGTGTCATTGAGTGATAGAGAGTGTCAGAGAGTGTCAGAGTGTGATAGAGAGTGTCAGAGAGTGTCAGAGAGTGTCAGAGAGTGATAGAGAGTCATAGAGAGTCTCTGAGAGTGTCAGAGAGTGTCAGAGAGTGATAGAGAGTTGTAGAGAGAGTCAGAGAGTGTCAGAGAGTGTCAGAGAGTGATAGAGAGTGACAGAGAGTGTCAGAGTGTGTCAGTGAGTGTCAAAGAGTGATAGAGAGTGTCAGAGTGTGTCACAGAAAGTCTGAGAGTGTCAGAGAGTGTCACAGAGTGATCGAGAGTGTCAGAGAGTGATAGAGTGTGTCAGAGAGTGATAGAGAGTGTCAGAGAGTGATAGAGAGTGATAGAGAGTGTCACAGAGTGATTAAGAGTGTCAGAGAGTGTTAGAGAGTGATACAGAGTGATAGAGAGTATCTGAGCGTGTCTGTGAGTGTCAGAGAGCGTCAGAGAGTGTCAGAGAGTGTCAGAGAGCGTCAGAGAGTGTCAGAGAGCGTCAGAGAGTGATAGAGATGTCAGAGAGTGTCATTGAGTGATGGAGAGTGTCAGAGAGTTTCAGAGAGTGATAGAGATTGATAGAGATGTCAGAGAGTGTCATTGAGTGATGGAGAGTGTCAGAGAGTTTCAGAGAGTGATCAAGAGTGTCAGAGAGTGATAGAGAGAGATAGAGAGAGTCTGAGAGTGTTAGAGAGTGTCAGAGAGTGATAGAGAGTGTCAGAAAATGTCATAGAGTCATAGAGAGTGATAGAGAGTATCAGAGAGTGTCAGAGAGTGATAGAGAGTGATAGAGAGTGTCAGAGAGTGATAGAGAGTGTCAGAGAGTGATAGACAGTGATAGAGAGCGTCAGAGAGTGTCTGAGTGTGACAGAGAGTGTCTGAGAGTGTCAGTGAGTGTCAGAGAGTGAGAAAGAGTGACAGAGAGTGTCTGAGAGTGTCAGAGAGTGTCAGAGAGTGTCGGAGAGTGATGGAGAGTGATGGAGAGTGATAGAGAGTGTCACAGACGGTCATTGAGTGATAGAGAGTGTCAGAGAGTGTCAGAGATTGAAAGAGAGTGATAGTGAGTGTCAGAGAGTGTCAGAGAGTGAAAGAGAGTGATAGAGATTGTCAGAGTGTGTCAGAGAGTGATAGAGAGTGATAGAGAGTGTCAGAGAGTGATAGAGAGTTACAGAGAGTGTCAGAGAGTGATAGAGAGTTTCAGAGAGTGATAGAGAGTGATACGGAGTGTGATAGAGAGTGTCTGAGAGTGTCAGAGTGTGTCAGAGAGTGTCAGAGAGTGATGGAGAGTGATAGAGAGTGTCACAGAGGGTCATTGAGTGATAGAGAGTGTCAGAGAGTGTCAGAGATTGATAGAGAGTGATAGTGAGTGTCAGAGAGTGTCAGAGAGTGAAAGAGAGTGATAGAGAGTGTCAGAGTGTGTCAGGGAGTGATAGAGAGTGTCAGAGAGTGATAGAGAGTTACAGAGAGTGTCAGAGAGTGATAGAGAGTTTCAGAGAGTGTCAGAGAGTGATACGGAGTGTGATAGAGAGTGTCTGAGAGTGTCTGAGAGTGTCAGAGTGTGTCAGAGAGTGTCAGAGAGTGATGGAGTGTGATGGAGATTGTCACAGAGGGTCATTGAGTGATAGAGAGTGTCAGAGAGTGTAAGAGAGTGATAGAGAGTGTCAGAGAGTGTCAGAGAGTGATAGAGAGCCTCTGAGAGTGTCAGAGAGTGTCAGAGAGTGATAGAGAGTGTCAGAGAGTGGTGGAGAGTGATAGAGAGTGTCAGAGAGTGTCATAGGGTGATATAGAGAGTCAGAGTGTGTCAGAGAGTGATAGAGTGTGATTGAGTGTGTCAGAGAGTGTCAGAGAGCGATAGACAGATTCAGAGAGTGATAGAGAGTGTCTGAGATTGTCTGAGAGTGACAGAGAGTGAAAGAGAGTGTCAGAGAGTGTCATAGAGTGATATAGAGAGTCAGAGTGTGTCAGAGAGTGATAGAGTGTGATTGAGTGTGTCAGAGAGTGTCAGAGAGCGATAGACAGTTTCAGAGAGTGATAGAGAGTGTCTGAGAATGTCTGAGAGTGACAGAGAGTGAAAGAGAGTGTCTGAGAGTGTCAGTGAGTGTCAGAGAGTGATAGAGAGGGTCTGAGAGTGTCAGAGAGTGTCAGAGTGTGTCAGAGAGTGACAGAGAGTGATAGAGAGTGTCAGAGAGTGTCATAGAGTGATATAGAGAGTCAGACTGTGTCAGAGAGTGATAGAGAGTGATAGAGAGTGTCAGAGATTGATAGAGAGTGATAGTGAGTGTCAGAGAGTGTCAGAGAGTGAAAGAGAGTGATAGAGAGTGTCAGAGTATGTCAGAGAGTGATAGAGAGTGATAGAGAGTGTCAGAGAGTGATAGAGAGTTACAGAGAGTGTCAGAGAGTGATAGAGAGTTTCAGAGAGTGTCTGAGAGTGTCTGAGAGTGTCAGAGTGTGTCAGAGAGTGTCAGAGAGTGATGGAGTGTGATGGAGATTGTCACAGAGGGTCATTGAGTGATAGAGAGTGTCAGAGAGTGTAAGAGAGTGATAGAGAGTGTCAGAGAGTGTCAGAGAGTGATAGGGAGTGTCAGAGAGTGACAGAGAGAGTCTGAGAATGTCAGAGAGTGATAGAGAATGTCAGAGAGTGAAAGAGAGTGTCAGAGAGTGATAGAGAGTGATAGGGAGTGATAGAGAGTGTCAGAGAGTGATAGAGAGTGTCAGAGAGTGTCAGATTGTGACAGAGAGCGTCAGAGAGTGACAGCGAGTGTCTGAGAGTGTCAGTGAGTGTCAGAGAGTGATAGAGAGTGATAGGGAGTGATAGACAGTTTCAGATTGTGTCATTGAGTGATAGAGAGTGTCAGAGAGTGTCAGAGTGTGATAGAGAGTGTCAGAGAGTGTCAGAGAGTGTCAGAGAGTGATAGAGAGTCATAGAGAGTCTCTGAAAGTGTCAGAGAGTGTCAGAGAGTGATAGAGAGTTGTAGAGAGAGTCAGAGAGTGTCAGAGAGTGTCAGAGAGTGATAGAGAGTGACAGAGAGTGTCAGAGTGTGTCAGTGAGTGTCAAAGAGTGATAGAGAGTGTCAGAGTGTGTCACAGAAAGTCAGAGAGTGTCAGAGAGTGTCACAGAGTGATCGAGAGTGTCAGAGAGTGATAGAGTGTGTCAGAGAGTGATAGAGAGTGTCAGAGAGTGATAGAGAGTGATAGAGAGTGTCACAGAGTGATTAAGAGTGTCAGAGAGTGTTAGAGAGTGATACAGAGTGATAGAGAGTATCTGAGCGTGTCTGTGAGTGTCAGAGAGCGTCAGAGAGTGTCAGAGAGTGTCAGAGAGCGTCAGAGAGTGTCAGAGAGCGTCAGAGAGTGATAGAGATGTCAGAGAGTGTCATTGAGTGATGGAGAGTGTCAGAGAGTTTCAGAGAGTGATAGAGAGTGATAGAGATGTCAGAGAGTGTCATTGAGTGATGGAGAGTGTCAGAGAGTTTCAGAGAGTGATCGAGAGTGTCAGAGAGTGATAGAGAGAGATAGAGAGAGTCTGAGAGTGTTAGAGAGTGTCAGAGAGTGATAGAGAGTGTCAGAAAGTGTCATAGAGTCATAGAGAGTGATAGAGAGTATCAGAGAGTGTCAGAGAGTGATAGAGAGTGATAGAGAGTGTCAGAGAGTGATAGAGAGTGTCAGAGAGTGATAGACAGTGATAGAGAGCGTCAGAGAGTGTCTGAGTGTGACAGAGAGTGTCTGAGAGTGTCAGTGAGTGTCAGAGAGTGAGAAAGAGTGACAGAGAGTGTCTGAGAGTGTCAGAGAGTGTCAGAGAGTGTCAGAGAGTGATGGAGAGTGATGGAGAGTGATAGAGAGTGTCACAGACGGTCATTGAGTGATAGAGAGTGTCAGAGAGTGTCAGAGATTGAAAGAGAGTGATAGTGAGTGTCAGAGAGTGTCAGAGAGTGAAAGAGAGTGATAGAGATTGTCAGAGTGTGTCAGAGAGTGATAGAGAGTGTCAGAGAGTGATAGAGAGTTACAGAGAGTGTCAGAGAGTGATAGAGAGTTTCAGAGAGTGATAGAGAGTGATACGGAGTGTGATAGAGAGTGTCTGAGAGTGTCAGAGTGTGTCAGAGAGTGTCAGAGAGTGATGGAGAGTGATAGAGAGTGTCACAGAGGGTCATTGAGTGATAGAGAGTGTCAGAGAGTGTCAGAGATTGATAGAGAGTGATAGTGAGTGTCAGAGAGTGTCAGAGAGTGAAAGAGAGTGATAGAGAGTGTCAGAGTGTGTCAGAGAGTGATAGAGAGTGTCAGAGAGTGATAGAGAGTTACAGAGAGTGTCAGAGAGTGATAGAGAGTTTCAGAGAGTGTCAGAGAGTGATACGGAGAGTGATAGAGAGTGTCTGAGAGTGTCTGAGATTGTCAGAGTGTGTCAGAGAGTGTCAGAGAGTGATGGAGTGTGATGGAGATTGTCACAGAGGGTCATTGAGTGATAGAGAGTGTCAGAGAGTGTAAGAGAGTGATAGAGAGTGTCAGAGAGTGTCAGAGAGTGATAGAGAGCCTCTGAGAGTGTCAGAGAGTGTCAGAGAGTGATAGAGAGTGTCAGAGAGTGGTGGAGAGTGATAGAGAGTGTCAGAGAGTGTCATAGGGTGATATAGAGAGTCAGAGTGTGTCAGAGAGTGATAGAGTGTGATTGAGTGTGTCAGAGAGTGTCAGAGAGCGATAGACAGATTCAGAGAGTGATAGAGAGTGTCTGAGATTGTCTGAGAGTGACAGAGAGTGAAAGAGAGTGTCAGAGAGTGTCATAGAGTGATATAGAGAGTCAGAGTGTGTCAGAGAGTGATAGAGTGTGATTGAGTGTGTCAGAGAGTGTCAGAGAGCGATAGACAGTTTCAGAGAGTGATAGAGAGTGTCTGAGAATGTCTGAGAGTGACAGAGAGTGAAAGAGAGTGTCTGAGAGTGTCAGTGAGTGTCAGAGAGTGACAGAGAGGGTCTGAGAGTGTCAGAGAGTGTCAGAGTGTGTCAGAGAGTGACAGAGAGTGATAGAGAGTGTCAGAGAGTGTCATAGAGTGATATAGAGAGTCAGAGTGTGTCAGAGAGTGATAGAGTGTGATTGAGTGTGTCAGAGAGTGTCAGAGAGCGATAGACAGTTTCAGAGATTGATAGAGAGTGTCTGAGATTGTCTGAGAGTGACAGAGAGTGAAAGAGAGCCTCTGAGAGTGTCAGAGAGATACAGAGAGTGATAGAGAGTGTCAGAGAGTGATAGTGAGTGGCAGAGAGTGTCTGAGAGTGTCAGTGAGTGTCAGAGAGTGTCAGAGAGTGTCATAGAGTGATGGAGAGTGTCAGAGAGTGTCAGAGTGTGTCAGAGAGTGTCAGAGAGTGATGCAGAGTGATGGAGAGTGATAGAGAGTGTGACAGAGGGTCATTGAGTGATAGAGAGTGTCAGAGAGTGTCAGAGATTGAAAGAGAGTGATAGTGAGTGTCAGAGAGTGTCAGAGAGTGAAAGAGAGTGATAGAGATTGTCAGAGTGTGTCAGAGAGTGATAGAGAGTGATACAGAGTGTCAGAGAGTGTCAGAGAGTGATAGAGAGTGTCAGAGAGTGATAGAGAGTTTCAGAGAGTGATAGAGAGTGATACGGAGTGTGACAGAGAGTGTCTGAGAGTGTCAGAGTGTGTCAGAGAGTGTCAGAGAGTGATGGAGAGTGATAGAGTGTGTCACAGAGGGTCATTGAGTGATAGAGAGTGTCAGAGAGTGTCAGAGATTGATAGAGAGTGATAGTGAGTGTCAGAGAGTGTCAGAGAGTGAAAGAGAGTGATAGAGAGTGTCAGAGTGTGTCAGAGAGTGATAGAGAGTGATAGAGAGTGTCAGAGAGTGATAGAGAGTTACAGAGAGTGTCAGAGAGTGATATAGAGTTTCAGAGAGTGATACGGAGTGTGATAGAGAGTGTCTGAGAGTGTCTGAGAGTGTCAGAGTGTGTCAGAGAGTGTCAGAGAGTGATGGAGTGTGATGGAGATTGTCACAGAGGGTCATTGAGTGATAGAGAGTGCCAGAGAGTGTAAGAGAGTGATAGAGAGTGTCAGAGAGTGTCAGAGAGTGATAGGGAGTCTCAGAGAGTGACAGAGAGAGTCTGAGAATGTCAGAGAGTGATAGAGAATGTCAGAGAATGAAAGAGAGTGTCAGAGAGTGATAGAGAGTGATAGGGAGTGATAGAGAGTGTCAGAGAGTGATAGAGAGTGTCAGAGAGTGTCAGATTGTGACAGAGAGTGTCAGAGAGTGACAGCGAGTGTCTGAGAGTGTCAGTGAGTGTCAGAGAGTGATAGAGAGTGATAGGGAGTGATAGACAGTTTCAGATTGTGTCATTGAGTGATAGAGAGTGTCAGAGAGTGTCAGAGTGTGATAGAGAGTGTCAGAGAGTGTCAGAGAGTGATAGAGAGTCATAGAGAGTCTCTGAGAGTGTCAGAGAGTGTCAGAGAGTGACAGAGAGTGATAGAGCGTATCAGCGAGTGTCATAGACTGATAGAGAGTGTCAGAGTGTGTCAGTGAGTGTCAAAGAGTGATAGAGAGTGTCAGAGTGTGTCACAGAAAGTCTGAGAGTGTCAGAGAGTGTCACAGAGTGATCGAGAGTGTCAGAGAGTGATAGAGTGTGTCAGAGAGTGATAGAGAGTGTCAGAGAGTGATAGAGAGTGATAGAGAGTGTCACAGAGTGATTAAGAGTGTCAGAGAGTGTTAGAGAGTGATACAGAGTGATAGAGAGTATCTGAGAGTGTCTGTGAGTGTCAGAGAGCGTCAGAGAGTGTCAGAGAGTGTCAGAGAGTGATAGAGAGTGTCAGAGTGTGTCACAGAAAGTCTGAGAGTGTCAGAGAGTGTCACAGAGTGATCGAGAGTGTCAGAGAGTGATAGAGTGTGTCAGAGAGTGATAGAGAGTGTCAGAGAGTGATAGAGAGTGATAGAGAGTGTCACAGAGTGATTAAGAGTGTCAGAGAGTGTTAGAGAGTGATACAGAGTGATAGAGAGTATCTGAGAGTGTCTGTGAGTGTCAGAGAGCGTCAGAGAGTGTCAGAGAGTGTCAGAGAGCGTCAGAGAGTGTCAGAGAACGTCAGAGAGTGTCAGAGAGTGTCAGAGAGTGATAGAGAGTTATAGAGATGTCAGAGAGTGTCGTTGAGTGATGGAGAGTGTCAGAGAGTTTCAGAGAGTGATAGAGAGTGTCAGAGAGTGATAGAGAGAGATAGAGAGAGTCTGAGAGTGTTAGAGAGTGTCAGAGAGTGATAGAGAGTGTCAGAAAGTGTCATAGAGTCATAGAGAGTGATAGAGAGTATCAGAGAGTGTCAGAGAGTGATAAAGAGTGATAGAGAGTGTCAGAGAGTGATAGAGAGTGTCAGAGAGTGATAGACAGTGATAGAGAGCGTCAGAGAGTGTCTGAGTGTGACAGAGAGTGTCTGAGAGTGTCAGTGAGTGTCAGAGAGTGAGAAAGAGTGACAGAGAGTGTCTGAGAGTGTCAGAGAGTGTCAGATAGTGTCAGAGAGTGATAGAGAGCGATAGAGAGTGTCAGAGAGTGTCATTGAGTGATGGAGAGTGTCAGAGAGCGTCAGAGAGTGATAGAGAGTGTCTGAGAGTGATAGAGAGTGTCAGACAGTGATAGAGAGTGATAGAGAGTGTCAGAGAGTGATAGAGAGAGATAGAGAGAGTCTGAGAGTGTCAGAGAGTGTCAGAGATTGATAGATAGCGATAGGGAGTGTCAGAGAGTGTCATTGAGTGTCAGAGAGTGTCAGAGAGTTTCAGAGAGTGAAAGAGAGTGTCAGTGAGTGTCAGAGAGTGATAGAGAGTGACAGAGAGTGTCTGAGAGTGTCAGAGAGTGTCAGATAGTGTCAGAGAGTGATAGAGAGCGATAGAGAGTGTCAGAGAGTGTCATTGAGTGATGGAGAGTGTCAGAGAGCGTCAGAGAGTGATAGAGAGTGTCTGAGAGTGATAGAGAGTGTCAGACAGTGATAGAGAGTGATAGAGAGTGTCAGAGAGTGATAGAGAGCGATAGAGAGAGTCTGAGAGTGTCAGAGAGTGTCAGAGAGTGATAGATAGCGATAGGGAGTGTCAGAGAGTGTCATTGAGTGTCAGAGAGTTTCAGAGAGTGAAAGAGAGTGTCAGAGAGTGTCAGAGAGTGATAGAGAGTGACAGAAAGTGTCAGAGAGCGATAGAGAGTGATAGAGAGTATCAGAGAGTGTCAGAGAGTGATAGAGAGTGTCAGAGAGTGATAGAGAGTGTCAGAGAGTGATAGAGAGTGATAGAGAGCGTCAGAGAGTGTCATGGAGTGATAGAGAGTGTAAGAGTGCGTCACAGAGTATCTGAGTGTGTCAGAGAGTGTCAGAGAGTGATGGAGAATGATAGAGAGTGTCACAGAGTGTCAGTGAGTGATAGAGAGTGTCAGAGTGTGTCAGAAAGTGAAAGAGAGTGATATAGAGTTTCAGAGAGTGTCAGAGAGTGATAGAGAGTGATAGAGAGTGTCAGAGAGTGATAGAGAGTGTCAGAGCGTGATATTGAGTGATAGAGAGCCTCAGAGAGTGTCAGAGAGTGATAGAGTGTGATAGAGAGTGTCAGAGAGTGTCAGGGAGTGATAAAGAGTGATAGAGAGTGTCTGAGATTGTCAGAGAGCGTCTGAGAGTGTCAGAGTGTGTCAGAGAGTGTCAGAGAGTGATAGAGAGTGATAGAGATTTTCAGAGAGTGTCACTGAGTGATAGAGAGTGTCAGAGATTTATAGAGAGTGATAGAGAGTGTCTGAGAGTGTCAGAGAGTGTCAGAGTGTGTCAGAGTGTGTCAGAGAGTGATAGAGAGTGATTGAGTGTGTCAGAGAGTGTCAGAGAGCGATAGAGAGTGTCAGAGAGAGATAGGCATTGTCAGGGAGTGATGGAGAGTGACAGAGAGGGTCTGAGAGTGTCAGAGAGTGTCAGAGTGCGTCAGAGAGTGACAGAGAGTGATAGAGAGTGTCAGAGAGTGTCATAGAGTGATAGAGAGAGTCATAGTGTGTCAGAGAGTGATAGAGTGTGATTGAGTGTGTCAGAGAGTGTCAGAGAGCGATAGACAGTTTCAGAGAGTGATAGAGAGTGTCTGAGATTGTCTGAGAGTGACAGAGAGTGAAAGAGAGTGTCTGAGAGTGTCAGTGAGTGTCAGAGAGTGATAGAGAGTGTCTGAGAGTGGCAGTGAGTGATAGAGAGTGATAGAGAGCCTCTGAGAGTGTCAGAGAGATACAGAGAGTGATAGAGAGTGTCAGAGAGTGATAGTGAGTGGCAGAGAGTGTCTGAGAGTGTCAGTGAGTGTCAGAGAGTGATAGAGAGTGTCAGAGATTGATAGAGAGTGATAGAGAGTGTCAGAGAGTGTCATAGAGTGATGGAGAGTGTCAGAGAGTGTCAGAGAGTGTCAGAGAGTGATGGAGAGTGTCACAGAGGGTCGTTGAGTGATAGAGAGTGTGAGAGAGTGTCAGAGATTGATAGAGATTGATAGTGAGTGTCAGAGAGTGTCAGAGAGTGTCAGAGAGTGTCAGAGAGTGTCAGAGAGTGATGGAGAGTGTCACAGAGGGTCGTTGAGTGATAGAGAGTGTGAGAGAGTGTCAGAGATTGATAGAGATTGATAGTGAGTGTCAGAGAGTGTCAGAGAGTGAAAGAGAGTGATAGAGAGTGTCAGAGTGTGTCAGAGAGTGATAGAGAGTGATAGCGAGTGTCAGAGAGTGATAGAGAGTTACAGAGAGTGTCAGAGAGTGATAGAGAGTTTCAGAGAGTGTCAGAGAGTGATAAGGAGTGTGATAGAGAGTGTCTGAGAGTGTCATAGTGTGTCAGAGAGTGTCAGAGAGCGATGGAGAGTGATAGAGATTGTCACAGAGGGTCATTGAGTGATAGACAGTGTCAGAGAGTGTAAGAGAGTTATCGAGAGTGTCAGAGAGTGTCAGAGAGTGATAGGGAGTGTCAGAGAGTGACAGAGAGAGTCTGAGAATGTCAGAGAGTGATAGAGAATGTCAGAGAGTGAAAGAGCGTGTCAGAGAGTGATAGAGAGTGTCAGAGAGAGATAGAGAGTGTCAGAGAGTGTCAGATTGTGACAGAGAGTGTCAGAGAGTGACAGCGAGTGTCTGAGAATGTCAGTGAGTGTCAGAGAGTGATAGAGAGTGATAGGGAGTGACAGACAGTTTCAGAGTGTGTCATTAAGTGATAGAGAGTGTCAGAGAGTGTCAGAGTGTGATAGAGAGTGTCAGAGAGTGTCAGAGAGTGATAGAAAGTCATAGAGAGTCTCTGAGAGTGTCAGAGAGTGTCAGAGAGCGAAAGAGAGTGTCAGTGAGTGATAGAGAGTGTCAGAGAGTGATAGAGAGTGTCAGAGAGTGTCAGAGAGTGACAGAGAGTGTCTGAGAGTGACAGCGAGTGTCTGAGAGTGTCAGTGAGTGTCAGAGAGTGATAGGGAGTTATAGACAGTTTCAGAGTGTGTCATTGAGTGATAGAGAGTGTCAGAGAGTGTCAGAGTGCGATAGAGAGTGTCAGAGAGTGTCAGAGAGTGATAGTGAGTGTAAGAGAGTGATAGAGAGTGAAAGAGAGTGTCAGAGATTGATAGAGAGTGACAGAGAGTGACAGAGAGTGTCTGAGAGTGTCAGAGAGTGTCAGAGAGTGTCATAGAGTGATAGAGAGTGTCAGAGTGTTTCAGAGAGTGTCAGAGAGTGTCAGAGAGTGTCATAGAGTGATAGAGTGTGTCAGAGAGTGTCAGAGAGCGATAGAGAGTGTCTGAGAGTGTCAGAGAGTGTCAGAGAGTGATAGAGAGTGTCTGAGAGTGTCAGAGAGTGTCAGAGAGTGTCATAGAGTGATAGAGAGTGTCAGAGTGTTTCAGAGAGTGATAGAGAGTGATTGAGTGTGTCAGAGAGTGTCAGAGAGCGATAGAGAGTGTCTGAGAGTGTCAGAGAGTGTCAGAGAGTGATAGAGGGTGTCTGAGAGTGTCAGTGAGTGATAGAGAGTGATAGAGACCCTCTGAGAGTGTCAGAGAGTGATAGAGAGTGTCAGAGAGTGTCAGAGAGTGATAGAGAGTGACAGAGAGTGACGGAGAGTGATAGAGAGTGTCACAGAGGGTCATTGAGTGATAGAGAGTGTCAGAGAGTGATGGAGAGTGTCAGAGAGTGTCAGAGAGTGATAGGGAGTGATAGAGAGTGTCAGAGAGTGATAGAGAGTGTCAGAGAGTGACAGAGAGTGTCTGAGAGTAACAGCGAGTGTCTGAGAGTGTCAGTGAGTGTCAGAGAGTGATAGAGAGTGATAGGGAGTGATAGTCAGTTTCAGAGTGTGTCATTGAGTGATAGAGAGTGTCAGAGAGTGTCAGAGTGTGATAGAGAGTGTCAGAGAGTGTCAGAGAGTGATGGAGAGTGATAGAGAGTCTCTGAGAGTGTCAGAGAGTGTCAGAGAGCGAAAGAGAGTGTCAGTGAGTGATAGCGAGTGTCAGAGAGTGTCAGAGAGTGTCAGAGAGTGACAGAGAGTCTCTGAGAGTGACAGCGAGTGTCAGAGAGTGTAAGAGAGTGTCTGAGAGTGACAGCGAGTGTCTGAGAGTGTCAGTGAGTGTCAGAGAGTGATAGAGAGTGATAGGGCGTGATAGACAGTTTCAGAGTGTGTCATTGAGTGATAGAGAGTGTCAGAGAGTGTCAGAGTGTGATAGAGAGTGTCAGAGAGTGTCAGAGAGTGATAGAGAGTGTAAGAGAGTGATAGAGAGTGATAGAGAGTGTCAGAGATTGATAGAGAGTGACAGAGAGTGTCAGAGAGTGATAGAGAGTGTCAGAGTGTGTCACAGAAAGTCTGAGAGTGTCAGAGAGTGTCGCAGAGTGATCGAGAGTGTCAGAGAGTGATAGAGTGTGTCAGAGAGTGATAGAGAGTGTCAGAGAGTGATAGAGAGTGATAGAGAGTGTCACAGTGTGATTAAGAGTGTCAAAGAGTGTTAGAGAGTGATACAGAGTGATAGAGAGTATCTGAGAGTGTCTGTGAGTGTCAGAGAGTGTCAGAGAGTGTCAGAGAGCGTCAGAGAGCGTCAGAGAGTGCCAGAGAGCGTCAGAGAGTGTCAGAGAGTGTCAGAGAGTGATAGAGAGTGATAGAGATGTCAGAGAGTGTCATTGAGTGATGGAGAGTGTCAGAGAGTTTCAGAGAGTGATAGCGAGTGTCAGAGAGTGATAGAGAGAGATAGAGAGAGTCTGAGAGTGTTAGAGAGTGTCAGAGAGTGATAGAGAGTGTCAGAAAGTGTCATAGAGTCATAGAGAGTGATAGAGAGTATCAGAGAGTGTCAGAGAGTGATAGAGAGTGATAGAGAGTGTCAGAGAGTGATAGAGAGTGTCAGAGAGTGATGGACAGTGATAGAGAGCGTCAGAGAGATTCTGAGTGTGACAGAGAATGTCTGAGAGTGTCAGTGAGTGTCAGAGAGTGAGAAAGAGTGACAGAGAGTGTCTGAGAGTGTCAGAGAGAGTCAGATAGTGTCAGAGAGTGATAGAGAGTGATAGAGAGTGTCAGAGACTGTCATTGAGTGATGGAGAGTGTCAGAGAGTGTCAGAGAGTGATAGAGAGTGTCTGAGAGTGATAGAGAGTGTCAGACAGTGATAGAGAGTGATAGAGAGTGTCAGAGAGTGATAGAGAGAGATAGAGAGAGACTGAGAGTGTCAGAGAGTGTCAGAGAGTGAAAGAGAGCGATAGAGAGTGTCAGAGAGTGTCATTGAGTGTCAGAGAGTGTCAGAGAGTTTCAGAGAGTGAAAGAGAGTGTCAGAGAGTGTCAGAGAGTGATAGAGAGTGACAGAAAGTGTCAGAGAGCGATAGAGAGTGTTAGAGAGTATCAGAGAGTGTCAGAGAGTGATAGAGAGTGATAGAGAGTGTCAGAGAGTGATAGAGAGTGTCAGAGAGTGATAGAGAGTGATAGAGAGCGTCAGAGAGGGTCATGGAGTGATAGAGAGTGTCAGAGTGTGTCACAGAGTATCTGAGTGTGTCAGAGAGTGTCAGAGAGTGCTGGAGAATGATAGAGAGTTTCAGAGAGTGTCAGAGAGTGATAGAGAGTGATAGAGAGTGTCAGAGAGTGATAGAGAGTGTCAGAGCGTGATATTGAGTGATAGAGAGCCTCAGAGAGTGTCAGAGAGTGATAGAGTGTGATAGAGAGTGTCAGAGAGTGTCAGGGAGTGATAAAGAGTGATAGAGAGTGTCTGAGATTGTCAGAGAGTGTCTGAGAGTGTCAGAGTGTGTCAGAGAGTGTCAGAGAGTGTAAGAGAGTGATAGAGAGTGTCAGAGAGTGATAGAGAGTGATAGAGAGTGTCAGAGAGTGTCCTAGAGTGATGGAGAGTGTCAGAGAGTGTCAGAGAGTGATAGAGAGTGATAGAGAGTGATACGGAGTGTGATAGAGAGTGTCTGAGAGTGTCAGAGTGTGTCAGAGAGTGTCAGAGAGTGATGGAGAGTGATGGAGAGTGATAGAGAGTGTCACAGAGGTTCATTGAGTGATAGAGAGTGTCAGAGAGTGTCAGAGATTGATAGAGAGTGATAGTGAGTGTCAGAGAGTGTCAGAGAGTGTCAGAGAGTGAAAGAGAGTGTAAGAGAGTGTCAGAGAGTGATAGAGAGTTTCAGAGAGAGATGGAGAGTGATACGGAGTGTGATAGAGAGTGTCTGAGAGTGTTAGAGTGTGTCAGAGAGTGATGGAGAGTGATAGAGATTGTCACAGAGGGTCATTGAGTGATAGAGAGTGTCAGAGAGTGTCAGAGATTGATAGAGAGTGTTAGTGAGTGTCTGAGAGTGAAAGAGAGTGATAGAGAGTGTCAGAGTGTGTTAGAGAGTGATAGAGAGTGATAGAGAGTGTCAGAGAGTGATAGAGAGTTACAGAGAGTGTCAGAGAGTGAAAGAGAGTGTCAGAGAGTGACAGAGAGTGTCAGAGAGTGTCAGAGAGTGACAGAGAGTATCTGAGAGTGACAGCGTGTGTCTGAGAGTGTCAGTGAGAGTCAGAGAGTGATAGGGAGTGATAGACAGTTTCAGAGTGTGTCATTGAGTGAATGAGAGTGTCAGAGAGAGTCAGAGAGCGATAGAGAGTGTCTGAGAGTGTCAGAGTGTGTCAGAGAGTGATAGAGAGTGTCTGAGAGTGACAGAGAGTGAAATAAAGTGTCTGAGAGTGTCAGTGAGTGTCAGAGACTGATAGAGGGTGTCTGAGAGTGTCAGTGAGTGATAGAGAGTGATAGAGAGCCTCTGAGAGTGTCAGAGAGTGTCAGAGAGCGAAATAGAGTGTCAGTGAGTGATAGAGAGTGTCAGAGAGTGATAGAGAGTGTCAGAGAGTGATAGAGAGTGACAGAGAGTGATGGAGAGTGATAGAGAGTGTCACAGAGGGTCATTGAGTGATAGAGAGTGTCAGAGAGTGATGGAGAGTGTCAGAGAGTGTCAGAGAGTGATAGGGAGTGATAGAGAGTGTCAGAGAGGAATAGAGAGTGTCAGAGAGTGACAGAGAGTGTCTGAGAGTGACAGCGAGTGTCTGAGAGTGTCAGTGAGTGTCAGAGATTGATAGAGAGTGATAGGGAGTGATAGTCAGTTTCAGAGTGTGTCATTGAGTGATAGAGAGTGTCAGAGAGTGTCAGAGTGTGATAGAGAGTGTCAGAGAGTGTCAGAGAGTGATAGAGAGTGATAGAGAGTCTCTGAGAGTGTCAGAGAGCGAAAGAGAGTGTCAGTGATTGAGAGAGAGTGTCAGAGAGTGATAGAGAGTGTCAGAGAGTGTCAGAGAGTGACAGAGAGTGTCTGAGAGTGACAGCGAGTGTCAGAGAGTGTAAGAGAGTGTCTGAGAGTGACAGCGAGTGTCTGAGAGTGTCAGTGAGTGTCAGAGAGTGATAGAGAGTGATAGGGCGTGATAGACAGTTTCAGAGTGTGTCATTGAGTGATAGAGAGTGTCAGAGAGTGTCAGAGTGTGATAGAGAGTGTCAGAGAGTGTCAGAGAGTGATAGAGAGTGTAAGAGAGTGATAGAGAGTGATAGAGAGTGTCAGAGATTGATAGAGAGTGACAGAGAGTGACAGAGAGTGTCTGAGAGTGTCAGAGAGTGTCAGAGTGTGTCAGAGAGTGATAGAGAGCGATAGAGAGTGTCAGAGAGTGTCATAGAGTGATAGAGAGTGTCAGAGTGTTTCAGAGAGTGATAGAGAGAGATTGAGCGTGTCAGAGAGTGTCAGAGAGCGATAGAGAGTGTCAGAGAGTGATAGAGAGTGTCAGAGAGTGATAGAGAGTGTATGAGAGTGTCTGAGAGTGACAGAGAGTGAAAGAGAGTGTCTGAGAGTGTCAGTGAGTGTCAGAGACTGAACGAGTGTGTCTGAGAGTGTCAGTGAGTGATAGAGAGTGATAGAGACCCTCTGAGAGTGTCAGAGAGTGTCAGAGAGTGATAGAGAGTGTCAGAGAGTGATAGAGAGTGACAGAGAGTGATGGAGAGTGATAGAGAGCCTATGAGAGTGTCAGAGAGTGTCAGAGTGTGTCAGTGGGTGTCAGAGAGTGTCAGAGAGTGATAGAGAGTGATAGAGAGTTTCAGAGAGTGTCAGAGAGTGATGGAGAGTGTCAGAGAGTGTCACAGAGTGTCAGAGAGTGATAGAGAGTGATATAGAGTGTCAGAGTGTGTCAGAGAGTGTCAGAGAGTGATAGATAGCGTCAGAGAGTGTCATAGAGTGATACAGAGGGATAAAGAGTGTCACAGAGTGTCATTGAGTAATAGAGTGTGTCAGAGAGTGTCAGAGAGTGATGGAGAGTGATAGAGAGTGTCATTGAGTGATAGAGAGTGTCAGAGAGTGTCAGAGAGCCACAGAGAGTGATAGAGCGTGTCAGAGAGTGTCAGAGAGTGATAGAGAGTGATAGAGAGTGTCAGAGAGTGATCGAGAGTGATAGAGTGCTTCAGAGAGTGTCAGAGAGTGATAGAGAGTGATAGGGAATGTCAGAGAGTGTCAGAGAGTGATAGAGAGTGGTAGAGAGTGTCAGGGAGTGTCAGAGAGTGATAGAGAGTGATACAGACTGTCAGAGAGTCATAGAGAGTGTCAGAGAGTGTCAGAGAGCGATAAAGTGTGATAGAGCGTGTCTGAGAGTGACAGAGAGTGTCTGAGAGTGTCAGTGAGTGTCAGAGAGTGAGAAAGAGTGATAGGGAATGTCAGAGAGTGTCAGAGAGTGATAGAGAGTGGTAGAGAGTGTCAGGGAGGGTCAGAGAGTGATAGAGAGTGATACAGACTGTCAGAGAGTCATAGAGAGTGTCAGAGAGTGTCAGAGAGCGATAAAGTGTGATAGAGCGTGTCTGAGAGTGACAGAGTGTGTCTGAGAGTGTCAGAGAGTGTCAGATAGTGTCAGAGAGTGACAGAGAGTGATCGAGAGTGTCAGAGAGTGTCATTGAGTGATGGAGAGTGTCAGAGAGTGTCAGAGAGTGACAGAGAGTGTCTGAGAGTGATAGTGAGTGTCAGACAGTGATAGAGAGTGATAGCGAGTGTCAGAGAGTGATAGAGAGAGATAGAGAGAGTCTGAGAGTGTCCGGGAGTGTCAGAGAGTGATAGAGAGCGATAGGGAGTGTCAGAGAGTGTCATTGAGTGTCAGAGAGTGTCAGAGAGTTTCAGAGAGTGAAAGAGAGTGTCAGAGAGTGTCAGAAAGTGTCATAGAGTAATAGAGAGTGATAGAGAGTATCAGAGAGTGTCAGAGAGTGATAGAGAGTGATAGAGAGTGTCAGAGAGTGATAGAGAGTGTCAGAGAGTGATAGAGAGTGATAGAGAGCGTCAGAGAGTGTCATAGAGTGATAGAGAGTGTCAGAGTGCGTCACAGAGTATCTGAGTGTGTCAGAGAGTGTCAGAGAGTGATGGAGAGTGATAGAGAATGTCACAGAGTGTCATTGAGTGATGAGAGTGTCAGAGTGTGTCAGAAAGTGATAGAGAGTGATATAGAATTTCAGAGAGTGTCAGAGAGTGATAGAGAGTGATAGAGAGTGTCAGAGAGTGATAGAGAGTGTCAGAGCGTGATATTGAGTGATAGATAGCCTCAGAGAGTGTCAGAGAGTGATAGAGTGTGATAGAGAGTGTCAGAGAGTGTCAGGGAGTGATAAAGAGTGATAGAGTGAGTCTGAGATTGTCAGAGAGTGTCTGAGAGTGTCAGAGTGTGTCAGAGAGTGTCAGAGAGTGTCAGAGAATGATAGAGAGTGATAGATAGTGTCAGAGAGTGTCAGGGAGTGATAAAGAGTGATAGAGAGAGTCTGAGATTGTCAGAGAGTGTCTGAGAGTGTCAGAGTGTGTCAGAGAGTGTCAGAGAGTGTCAGAGAGTGATAGAGAGTGATAGAGAATGTCAGAGAGTGATAGAGAGTGTCAGAGTGTGTCAGGGAGTGATAAAGAGTGATAGAGAGAGTCTGAGATTGTCAGAGAGTGTCAGAGTGTGTCAGAGAGTGTCAGAGAGTGTCAGAGAGTGATAGAGAGTGATAGAGAATGTCTGAGAGTGATAGAGAGTGTCAGAGAGAGTCAGTGAGTGATAAAGAGTGATAGAGAGAGTCTGAGAATGTCAGAGAGTGTCTGAGAGTGTCAGAGAGTGTCAGAGTGTGTCAGAGAGTGACAGAGAGTGACAGAGAGTGTCAGAGAGTGTCATAGAGTGATAGAGTGTCAGAGTGTGTCAGAGAGTGATGGAGAGTGTCAGAGAGAGATAGACAGTGTCAGAGAGTGATAGAGAGTGTCTGAGAGTGTCTGAGAGTGTCAGAGAGTGGTAGAGAGTGTCTGACAGTGTCAGTGAGTGATAGAGAGTGATAGAGAGCCTCTGAGAGTGTCAGAGAGTGTCAGAGAGCGATAGAGAGTGTCAGAGAGTGGTAGAGAGTGACAGAGAGTGTCTGAGAGTGATAGAGAGTGTCAGAGAGTGATAGAGAATGTCAGAGAGTGATAGAGAGTGACAGAGAGGGTCTGAGAGTGTCAGAGAGTGTCAGAGTGTGTCAGAGAGTGACAGAGAGTGATAGAGAGTGTCAGAGAGTGTCACAGAGTGATAGAGAGAGTCAGAGTGTGTCAGAGAGTGATAGAGTGTGATTGAGTGTGTCAGAGAGTGTCAGAGAGCGATAGACAGTTTCAGAGAGTGATAGAGAGTGTCTGAGATTGTCTGAGAGTGACAGAGAGTGAAAGAGAGTGTCTGAGAGTGTCAGTGAGTATCAGAGAGTGATAGAGAGCCTCTGAGAGTGTCAGAGAGATTCAGAGAGTGATAGAGAGTGTCAGAGAGTGATAGAGAGTGTCAGAGATTGTCAGGGAGTGATAAAGAGTGATAGAGAGAGTCTGAGATTGTCAGAGAGTGTCTGAGAGTGTCAGAGTGTGTCAGAGAGCGATAGACAGTTTCAGAGAGTGATAGAGAGTGTCTGAGATTGTCTGAGAGTGACAGAGAGTGAAAGAGAGTGTCTGAGAGTGTCAGTGAGTGATAGAGAGTGATAGAGAGCCTCTGAGAGTGTCAGAGAGATTCAGAGAGTGATAGAGAGTGTCAGAGAGTGATAGTGAGTGGCAGAGAGTGTCTGAGAGTGTCAGTGAGTGTCAGAGAGTGATAGAGAGTGTCAGAGAGTGTAAGAGATGTCAGAGAGTGAAAGAGAGTGATAGAGAATGTCAGAGAGTGATAGAGAGTGTCAGAGAGTGTCAGGGAGTGATAAAGAGTGATAGAGAGAGTCTGAGAATGTCAGAGAGTGTCTGAGAGTGTCTGAGAGTGTCAGAGAGTGATAGAGAATGTCAGAGAGTGATAGAGAGTGACAGAGAGGGTCTGAGAGTGTAAGAGAGTGTCAGAGTGTGTCAGAGAGTGACAGAGAGTGATAGAGAGTGTCAGAGAGTGTCATAGAGTGATAGAGAGTGTCAGAGTGTGTCAGAGAGTGATAGAGAGTTATTGAGTTTGTCGGAGGGTGTCAGAGAGCGATGGAGAGTGTCAGAGAGAGATAGACAGTGTCAGAGAGTGATAGAGAGTGTCTGAGAGTGTCTGAGAGTGTCAGAGAGTGGTAGAGAGTGTCTGACAGTGTCAGTGAGTGATAGAGAGTGATAGAGAGCCTCTGAGAGTGTCAGAGAGTGTCAGAGAGCGATAGAGAATGTCAGAGAGTGGTAGAGAGTGACAGAGAGTGTCAGAGAGTGATAGAGAATGTCAGAGAGTGATAGAGAGTGACAGAGAGGGTCTGAGAGTGTAAGAGAGTGTCAGAGTGTGTCAGAGAGTGACAGAGAGTGATAGAGAGTGTCAGAGAGTGTCATAGAGTGATAGAGAGTGTCAGAGTGTGTCAGAGAGTGATAGAGAGTTATTGAGTTTGTCGGAGGGTGTCAGAGAGCGATGGAGAGTGTCAGAGAGAGATAGACAGTGTCAGAGAGTGATAGAGAGTGTCTGAGAGTGTCTGAGAGTGTCAGAGAGTGGTAGAGAGTGTCTGACAGTGTCAGTGAGTGATAGAGAGTGATAGAGAGCCTCTGAGAGTGTCAGAGAGTGTCAGAGAGCGATAGAGAATGTCAGAGAGTGGTAGAGAGTGACAGAGAGTGTCTGAGAGTGATAGAGAGTGTCAGAGAGTGATAGAGAATGTCAGAGAGTGATAGAGAGTGACAGAGATGGTCTGAGAGTGTCAGAGAGTGTCAGAGTGTGTCAGAGAGTGACAGAGAGTGAAAGAGAGTGTCAGAGATTGTCATATAGTGATAGAGAGAGTCAGAGTGTGTCAGAGAGTGATAGAGTGTGATTGAGTGTGTCAGAGAGTGTCAGAGAGCGATAGACAGTTTCAGAGAGTGATAGAGAGTGTCTGAGATTGTCTGAGAGTGACAGAGAGTGAAAGAGAGTGTCTGAGAGTGTCAGTGAGTGATAGAGAGTGATAGGGAGCCTCTGAGAGTGTCAGAGAGATTCAGAGAGTGATAGAGAGTGTCAGAGAGTGATAGTGAGTGGCAGAGAGTGTCTGAGAGTGTCAGAGAGTGATAGAGATTGTCAGAGAGTGTAAGAGAGTGATAGAGAGTGTCAGAGAGTGTCATAGAGTGATAGAGAGTGTCAGAGTGTGTCAGAGAGTGATAGAGAGTTATTGAGTTTGTCAGAGGGTGTCAGAGAGCGATGGAGAGTGTCAGAGAGAGATAGACAGTGTCTGAGAGTGATAGAGAGTGTCTGAGAGTGTCTGAGAGTGTCAGAGAGTGGTAGAGAGTGTCTGACAGTGTCAGTGAGTGATAGAGAGTGATAGAGAGCCTCTGAGAGTGTCAGAGAGTGTCAGAGAGTGGTAGAGAGTGTCTGACAGTGTCAGTGAGTGATAGAGAGTGATAGAGAGCCTCTGAGAGTGTCAGAGAGTGTCAGAGAGCGATAGACAATGTCAGAGAGTGTCAGAGTGTGTCAGAGAGTGACAGAGAGTGATAGAGAGTGTCAGAGAGTGTCATAGAGTGATAGAGAGTGTCTGAGAGTGTCTGAGAGTGTCAGAGAGTGGTAGAGACAGTCTGACAGTGTCAGTGAGTGATAGAGAGTGATAGAGAGGCTCTGAGAGTGTCAGAGAGTGTCAGAGAGCGATAGATAATGTCAGAGAGTGATAGAGAGTGACAGAGAGGGTCTGAGAGTGTCAGAGAGTGTCAGAGTGTGTCAGAGAGTGACAGAGAGTGATAGAGAGTGTCAGAGAGTGTCATAGAGTGATAGAGAGTGTCTGAGAGTGTCTGAGAGTGTCAGAGAGTGGTAGAGAGTGTCTGACAGTGTCAGTGAGTGATAGAGAGTGATAGAGAGCCTCTGAGAGTGTCAGAGAGATTCAGAGAGTGATAGAGAGTGTCAGAGAGTGATAGTGAGTGGCAGAGAGTGTCTGAGAGTGTCAGTGAGTGTCAGAGAGTGATAGAGAGTGTCAGAGAGTGATAGAGAGTGATAGAGAGTGTCAGAGCGAGTCAGAGAGTGATAGAGAGTGATGGAGAGTGATGGAGAGTGTCAGAGTGTGTCAGAGAGTTTCAGAGAGTCATAGAGAGTCATAGAGAGTGTCACAGAGTGTCATTGATTAATAGAGAGTGTCAGAGAGTGTCCGAGATTGATACGGAGTGTGATAGAGTGTGTCAGAGAGTGTCAGAGAGTGATGGAGAGTGATAAAGAGTGTCACAGAGGGTCATTGAGTGATAGAGAGTGTCAGAGAGTGTCAGAGAGTGATAGAGAGTGTCAGAGAGTGTCAGAGAGTGATACGGAGTGTGATAGAGTGTGTCAGAGAGTGTCAGAGAGTGATGGAGAGTGATAGAGAGTGTCACAGAGGGTCATTGAGTGATAGAGAGTGTCAGAGAGTGTCAGAGAGTGATAGAGAGTGTCAGAGAGCGTCAGAGAGTGATAGAGAGTGTCAGAGAGTGTCAGAGAGTGATAGGGAGTGTCAGAGAGTGACAGAGAGATTCTGAGAATGTCAGAGAGTGATAGAGAATGTCAGAGAGTGAAAGAGAGTGATAGAGAGTCTCTGAGAGTGTCAGAGAGTATCAGAGAGTGAGAGAGAGTGATAGAGAGTCTCTGAGAGTGTCAGAGAGTGTCAGAGAGCGAAAGAGAGTGTCAGTGAGTGATAGAGAGTGTCCGAGAGTGATAGAGAGTGATAGAGAGTGTCAGAGAGTGTCAGAGAGTGACAGAGAGTGTCTGAGAGTGACAGCGAGTGTCTGAGAGTGTCAGTGAGTGTCAGAGAGTGATAGAGAGTGATAGGGAGTGATAGACAGTTTCAGAGTGTGTCATTGAGTGATAGAGAGTGTCAAAGAGTGTCAGAGTGTGATAGAGAGTGTCAGAGAGTGTCAGAGAGTGATAGAGAGTGTAAGAGAGTGATAGAGAGTGATAAAGAGTGTCAGAGATTGATAGAGAGTGACAGAGAGTGACAGAGAGTGTCTCAGAGTGTCAGAGAGAGTCAGAGTGTGTCAGAGAGTGATAGAGAGTGATAGAGAGTGTCAGAGAGTGTCATAGAGTGATAGAGAGTGTCAGAGTGTTTCAGAGAGTGATAGAGAGTGATTGAGTGTGTCAGAGAGTGTCAGAGAGCGATAGAGAGTGTCAGAGAGTGATAGAGATTGTCAGAGAGAGATAGAGAGTGTCTGAGAGTGTCTGAGAGTGACAGAGAGTGAAAGAGAGTGTCTGAGAGTGTCAGTGAGTGTCAGAGACTGATAGAGAGTGTCTGAGAGTGTCAGTGAGTGATAGAGAGTGATAGAGACCCTCTGAGAGTGTCAGAGAGTGTCAGAGAGTGATAGAGAGTGTCAGAGAGTGTCAGAGAGTGATAGAGAGTGACAGAGAGTGATGGAGAGTGATAGAGAGCCTATGAGAGTGTCAGAGAGTGTCAGAGTGTGTCAGAGGGTGTCAGAGAGTGTCAGAGAGTGATAGAGAGTGATAGAGAGTTTCAGAGAGTGTCAGAGAGTGATGGAGATTGTCAGAGAGTGTCCGAAAGTGATAGAGAGTGATAGAGAGTCTCTGAGAGTGTCAGAGAGTGTCAGAGAGCGAAAGAGAGTGTCAGTGTGTGATAGAGAGTGTCAGAGAGTGATAGAGAGTGTCAGAGAGTGTCAGAGAGTGACAGAGAGTGTCTGAGAGTGACAGCGAGTGTCTGAGAGTGTCAGTGAGTGTCAGAGAGTGATAGAGAGTGATAGGGAGTGATAGACAGTTTCAGAGTGTGTCATTGAGTGATCGAGAGTGTCAGAGAGTGTCAGAGTCTGATAGAGAGTGTCAGAGAGTGTCAGAGAGTGATAGAGAGTGTAAGAGAGTGTCAGAGATTGATAGAGAGCGACAGAGAGTGTCTGAGAGTGTCTGAGAGTGTCAGAGTGTGTCAGAGAGTGATGGAGAGTGATAGAGAGTGTCAGAGAGTGTCATAGAGTGATAGAGAGTGTCAGAGTGTTTCAGAGAGTGATTGAGTGTGTCAGAGAGTGTCAGAGAGCGATAGAGAGTGTCAGAGAGTGATAGAGAGTGTCAGAGAGTGAAAGAGAGTGTCTGAGAGTGTCAGTGAGTGTCAGAGACTGATAGAGAGTGTCTGAGAGTGTCAGTGAGTGGTAGAGAGTGATAGAGACCCTCTGAGAGTGTCAGAGAGTGTCAGAGAGTGATAGAGAGTGTCAGAGAGTGATAGAGAGTGACAGAGAGTGATGGAGAGTGACAGAGAGTGATGGAGAGTGATAGAGAGCCTATGAGAGTGTCAGAAAGTGTCAGAGTGTGTCAGAGGGTGTCAGAGAGTGTCAGAGAGTGATAGAGAGTGATAGAGAGTTTCAGAGAGTGTCAGAGAGTGATGGAGAGTGTCAGAGAGTGTCACAGAGTGTCAGAGAGTGATAGAGAGTGATAGAGAGTGATAGAGAGTGTCAGAGTGTGTCAGAGAGTGTCAGAGAGTGATAGAGAGTGATAGATAGCGTCAGAGAGTGTCATAGAGTGATAGAGAGGGATAGAGAGTGTCACAGACTGTCATTGAGTAATAGAGAGTGTCAGAAAGTGTCAGAGAGTGATAGAGAGTGTCAGAGAGTGTCAGAGAGTGTCAGAGAGTGATACGGAGTGTGATTGAGAGTGTCTGAGAGTGTTAGAGTGTGTCAGAGAGTTTCAGAGAGTGATGAAGAGTGATAGAGAGTGTCATTGAGTTATAGAGAGTGTCAGAGAGTGTCAGAGAGTGATAGAGAGTGATAGAGAGTGTCAGAGAGTGTCAGAGAGCGATAGAGAGTGATAGAGAGTGTCAGAGAGTGATAGAGAGTTTCAGAGAGTGATCGAGAGTGATAGAGAGCTTCAGAGAGTGTCAGAGAGTGATAGAGAGTGGTAGGGAGTGTCAGAGAGTGTCAGAGAGTGTCAGAGAGTGATAAAGAGTGATAGAGTGTGTCTGAGAGTGTCAGAGAGTGTCTGAGAGTGTCTGAGTTTGTCAGAGAGTGTCAGAGAGTGTCAGAGAGTGATAGACAGTGATAGAGATTTTCAGAGAGTGTCATTGAGTGATAGAGAGTGTCAGAGAGTGATAGAGAGTGTCAGATAGTGCCAGAGTGTGTGAGAGTGTCAGAGAGCGACAGAGAGTGTCAGAGAGTGTCAGAGAGTCTCAGAGAGTGATGGAGAGTGTCAGAGGGTGATAGAGAGTGTCTGAGCGTGTCTGAGAGTGACAGAGAGTGACAGAGAGTGATAGAGAGTGTCTCAGAGTGTCAGAGTGTGTCAGAGAGTGATGAAGAATGTTAGAGCGTTTCAGAGAGTGTCTGAGAGCGTCAGAGAGTTTCAGAGTGTGATAGAGAGTGTCTGAGAGTGATAGAAAGAGTCTGAGAGTGTCTGAGAGCGTCAGAGAGTGTCAGAGAATTTTTGAGAGCATCAGAGAGTGTCACAGAGTGTCTGAGTCCGTCAGAGAGTGTCTGAGATCGTCAAAGAGCGTTAGAGTGTGATAGAGAGTGTCTGAGAGTGACAGAGAGTGTCTGAAAGTGTCAGAGAGTGATAGAGAGTGTCAGATAGTGCCAGAGTGTGTGAGAGTGTCAGAGAGCGACAGAGAGTGTCAGAGAGTGTCAGAGAGTCTCAGAGAGTGATGGAGAGTGTCAGAGGGTGATAGAGAGTGTCTGAGCGTGTCTGAGAGTGACAGAGAGTGACAGAGAGTGATAGAGAGTGTCTCAGAGTGTCAGAGAGTGTCTGAGAGTGTCTGAGAGTGTCAGAGAGTGATAGAGAGTGATAGAGAGTGTCTGAGAGTGTCAGAGAGTGTCAGAGAGTGATAGAGAGTGATAGAGAGTGTCAGAGAGTGTCAGAGAGTGTCAGAGAGTGATAGAGAGTGATAGAGAGTGATAGTGCGTGTCAGAGAGTGTCATAGAGTGATAGAGCGTGTCAGAGAGTGTCAGAGAGTGATAGAGAGTGATAGAGAGTGTCAGAGTGTGTCAGAGAGTGTCATGGAGTGATAGAGAGTGTCAGAGTGTGTCACAGAATGTCTGAGAGTGTCAGAGAGTGTCAGAGTGTGATAGAGAGTGATAGCGAGTGCCTGAGAGTGTCAGAGTGTGTCAGAGAGAGTCAGAGAATGATAGAGAGTGATAGAGGGTGTCATAGAGTGTCATTGAGTGATAGAGAGTTTCAGAGAGTGTCAAAGAGTGACAGAGTGTGTCAGAGAGTGATGAAGAATGTTAGAGCGTTTCAGAGAGTGTCTGCGAGCGTCAGAGAGTGTCAGAGTGTGATAGAGAGTGTCTGAGAGTGATAGAGAGAGTCTGAGAGTGTCTGAGAGCGTCAGAGTGTGTCAGAGAGTGTCTGAGAGCGTCAGAGAGTGTCACAGAGTGTCTGAGTGCGTCAGAGAGTGTCTGAGAGCGTCAACGAGCGTTAGAGTGTGATAGAGAGTGTCTGAGAGTGACAGAGAGTGTCTGAGAGTGTCAGAGAGTGATAGAGAGTGTCAGATAGTGCCAGAGTGTGTGAGAGTGTCAGAGAGCGACAGAGAGTGTCAGAGAGTGTCAGAGAGTCTCAGAGAGTGATGGAGAGTGTCAGAGGGTGATAGAGAGTGTCTGAGCGTGTCTGAGAGTGACAGAGAGTGACAGAGAGTGATAGAGAGTGTCTCAGAGTGTCAGTGAGTGTCAGTGAGTGTCAGAGAGTGTCTGAGAGTGTCTGAGAGTGTCAGAGAGGGATAGAGAGAGATAAAGAGTGTCTGAGAGTGTCAGAGAGTGTCAGTGAGTGATAGAGAGTGATAGATAGTGTCAGAGAGTGTCAGAGAATGTCAGAGAGTGATAGAGAGTGATAGAGAGTGATAGAGCGTGTCAGAGAGTGTCATAGAGTGATAGAGAGTGTCAGAGAGTGTCAGAGAGTGATAGAGAGTGACAGAGAATGTCAGAGTGCTGCAGTGAGTGTCATAGAGTGATAGAGAGTGTCAGAGTGTGTCACAGATCGTCTGAGAGTGTCAGAGAGTGTCAGAGAGTGATCGAGAGTGTCAGAGAGAGATAGAGAGTGTCAAAGAGTGACAGAGAGTGTCAGAGAGTGATAGAGAGTGATAGAGAGTGTCACAGAGTGATTAAGAGTGTCAGAGAGTGTTCGAGAGTGATACAGAGTGATAGAGAGTATCTGAGAGTGTCTGTGAGTGTCAGAGAGCGTCAGAGAGTGTCAGAGAGCGTCAGAGAGTGTCAGAGAGCGTCAGAGAGTGTCAGAGTGTGTCAGAGAGTGAGATAGAGTGATAGAGATGTCAGAGAGTGTCATTGAGTGATGGAGAGTGCCAGAGAGTTTCAGAGAGTGATAGAGAGTGTCAGAGAGTGATGGAAAGTGTCAGACAGTGATAGAGAGTGATAGAGATTGTCAGAGAGTGATCGAGAGAGATAGAGAGTGTCAGAAAGTGTCAGAGAGTGATAGAGAGTGATAGAGAGTATCAGAGAGTGTCAGAGAGTGATAGAGCGTGATAGAGAGTGTCAGAGAGTGATAGAGAGTGTCAGAGAGTGATAGACAGTGATAGAGAGCGTCAGAGAGTGTCTGAGAGTGACAGAGAGTGTCAGAGAGTGATAGAGAGAGATAGAGAGAGTCTGAGAGTGTCAGAGAGTGTCAGAGAGTGACAGAGAGCGATAGGGAGTGTCAGAGAGTGTCATTGAGTGTCAGAGAGTGATAGAGAGTGTCAGAAAGTGTCAGAGAGTGATAGAGAGTGATAGAGAGTGTCAGAGAGTGATAGAGAGTGTCAGAAAGTGTCAGAGAGTGATAGAGAGTGATAGAGAGTATCAGAGAGTGTCAGAGAGTGATAGAGAGTGATAGAGAGTGTCAGAGAATGATAGAGAGTGTCAGAGAGTGATGGAGAGTGATAGAGAGCGTCAGAGAGTGTCATAGAGTGATAGACAGTGTCAGAGTGCGTCACAGACTATCTGAGTGTGTCAGAGAGTGTCAGAGGGTGATGGAGAGTGATAGAGAGTGTCACAGAGTTGTCATTGAGTGATAGAGAGTGTCAGAGTGTGTCAGAAAGTGATAAAGAGTGATATAGAGTTTCAGAGAGTGTCAGAGAGTGATAGAGAGTGATAGAGAGTGTCAGAGAGTGATAGAGAGTGTCAGAGCGTGATATTGAGTGATAGAGAGCCTCAGAGAGTGTCAGAGAGTGATAGAGTGTGATAGAGAGTGTCAGAGAGTGTCAGAGAGTGATATAGGGTGATAGAGAATGTCAGAGAGTGATAGAGAGTGTCATAGAGTGTCAGGGAGTGATAAAGAGTGATAGAGAGTGTCTCAGATTGTCAGAGAGTGTCTGAGAGTTTCAGAGTGTGTCAGAGAGTGTCGGAGAGTGTCAGAGAATGATGGAGAGTGATAGAGATTTTCAGAGAGTGTCACTGAGTGATAGAGAGTGTCAGAGAGTTATAGAGAGTGATAGAGAGTGTCTGAGAGTGTCAGAGAGTGATGAAGAATGTTAGAGAGTGTCAGAGAGTGTCAGAGAGTGATAGAGAGTGTCTGAGTGTGTCAGAGAGTGTCAGAGAGTGATAGAGAGTGATAGAGATGTCAGAGAGTGTCATTGAGGGATGGAGAGTGTCAGAGAGTTTCAGAGAGTGATAGAGAGTGTCAGAGAGTGATAGAGAGTGTCAGAGAGTGATAGAGAGTGTCAGACAGTGATAGAGAGTGATAGAGATTGTCAGAGACTGATAGAGAGAGATAGAGAGAGTCTGAGAGTGTTAGAGAGTGTCAGAGAGTGATAGAGTGTGATAGAGAGTGTCAGAGAGTATCAGAGAGTGATATAGAGTGATAGAGAGTGTCAGAGAGTGTCAGAGAGTGATAGAGAGTGTTAGAGAGTGTCAGAGAGTGACAGAGAGTGTCAGAAAGTGTCAGAGAGTGATAGAGAGTGTCAGAGAGTGATAGACAGTGATAGAGTGCGTCAGAGAGTGTCTGAGAGTGACAGAGAGTGTCTGAGAGTGTCATTGAGTGTCAGAGAGTGAGAAAGAGTGATAGAGAGTGTCTGAGAGTGTCATTGAGTGTCAGAGAGTGTCAGAGAGTGATAGAGAGTGATAGAGAGTGTCAGAGAGTGTCATTGAGTGATGGAGAGTGTCAGAGAGTGATAGAGAGTGTCTGAGAGCGATAGAGAGTGTCAGACAGTGATAGAGAGTGATAGAGAGTGTCAGAGAGTGATAGAGAGTGTCTGAGCGTGTCTGAGAGTGACAGAGAGTGACAGAGAGTGACAGAGAGTGTCTCAGAGTGTCAGTGAATGTCAGAGAGTGATAGAGAGTGATAGAGAGTGTCTGAGAGTGTCAGGGAGTGTCAGAGAGTGATAGAGAGTGATAGAGAGTGTCAGAGAGTGTCAGAGAGTGACAGAGAGTGATAGAGCGTGTCAGAGAGTGTCATAGAGTGATAGAGAGAGTCAGAGAGTGTCAGAGAGTGTCAGAGAGTGATAGTGAGGGACAGAGAGTGTCAGAGTGTGTCAGTGAGAGTCATTCGAGTGATAGAGAGTGTCAGAGTGTGTCACAGAAAGTCTGAGAGTGTCAGAGTGTGTCAGAGAGTGATCGAGTGTGTCAGAGAGTGATAGAGTGTGTCAGAGAGTGATAGAGAGTGTCAGAGAGTGATAGAGAGTGATAGAGAGTGTCACAGAGTGATTAAGAGTGTCAGAGAGTGTTAGAGAGTGATACAGAGTGATAGAGAGTATCTGAGAGTGTCAGAGAGTGTCAGAGAGTGATCGAGAGTGTCAGAGAGAGATAGAGAGTGTCAAAGAGTGACAGAGAGTGTCAGAGAGTGATAGAGAGTGATAGAGAGTGTCACAGAGTGATTAAGAGTGTCAGAGAGTGTTCGAGAGTGATACAGAGTGATAGAGAGTATCTGAGAGTGTCTGTGAGTGTCAGAGAGCGTCAGAGAGTGTCAGAGAGCGTCAGAGAGTGTCAGAGAGCGTCAGAGAGTGTCAGAGTGTGTCAGAGAGTGAGATAGAGTGATAGAGATGTCAGAGAGTGTCATTGAGTGATGGAGAGTGCCAGAGAGTTTCAGAGAGTGATAGAGAGTGTCAGAGAGTGATGGAAAGTGTCAGACAGTGATAGAGAGTGATAGAGATTGTCAGAGAGTGATCGAGAGAGATAGAGAGTGTCAGAAAGTGTCAGAGAGTGATAGAGAGTGATAGAGAGTATCAGAGAGTGTCAGAGAGTGATAGAGCGTGATAGAGAGTGTCAGAGAGTGATAGAGAGTGTCAGAGAGTGATAGACAGTGATAGAGAGCGTCAGAGAGTGTCTGAGAGTGACAGAGAGTGTCAGAGAGTGATAGAGAGAGATAGAGAGAGTCTGAGAGTGTCAGAGAGTGTCAGAGAGTGACAGAGAGCGATAGGGAGTGTCAGAGAGTGTCATTGAGTGTCAGAGAGTGATAGAGAGTGTCAGAAAGTGTCAGAGAGTGATAGAGAGTGATAGAGAGTGTCAGAGAGTGATAGAGAGTGTCAGAAAGTGTCAGAGAGTGATAGAGAGTGATAGAGAGTATCAGAGAGTGTCAGAGAGTGATAGAGAGTGATAGAGAGTGTCAGAGAATGATAGAGAGTGTCAGAGAGTGATGGAGAGTGATAGAGAGCGTCAGAGAGTGTCATAGAGTGATAGACAGTGTCAGAGTGCGTCACAGACTATCTGAGTGTGTCAGAGAGTGTCAGAGGGTGATGGAGAGTGATAGAGAGTGTCACAGAGTTGTCATTGAGTGATAGAGAGTGTCAGAGTGTGTCAGAAAGTGATAAAGAGTGATATAGAGTTTCAGAGAGTGTCAGAGAGTGATAGAGAGTGATAGAGAGTGTCAGAGAGTGATAGAGAGTGTCAGAGCGTGATATTGAGTGATAGAGAGCCTCAGAGAGTGTCAGAGAGTGATAGAGTGTGATAGAGAGTGTCAGAGAGTGTCAGAGAGTGATATAGGGTGATAGAGAATGTCAGAGAGTGATAGAGAGTGTCATAGAGTGTCAGGGAGTGATAAAGAGTGATAGAGAGTGTCTCAGATTGTCAGAGAGTGTCTGAGAGTTTCAGAGTGTGTCAGAGAGTGTCGGAGAGTGTCAGAGAATGATGGAGAGTGATAGAGATTTTCAGAGAGTGTCACTGAGTGATAGAGAGTGTCAGAGAGTTATAGAGAGTGATAGAGAGTGTCTGAGAGTGTCAGAGAGTGATGAAGAATGTTAGAGAGTGTCAGAGAGTGTCAGAGAGTGATAGAGAGTGTCTGAGTGTGTCAGAGAGTGTCAGAGAGTGATAGAGAGTGATAGAGATGTCAGAGAGTGTCATTGAGGGATGGAGAGTGTCAGAGAGTTTCAGAGAGTGATAGAGAGTGTCAGAGAGTGATAGAGAGTGTCAGAGAGTGATAGAGAGTGTCAGACAGTGATAGAGAGTGATAGAGATTGTCAGAGACTGATAGAGAGAGATAGAGAGAGTCTGAGAGTGTTAGAGAGTGTCAGAGAGTGATAGAGTGTGATAGAGAGTGTCAGAGAGTATCAGAGAGTGATATAGAGTGATAGAGAGTGTCAGAGAGTGTCAGAGAGTGATAGAGAGTGTTAGAGAGTGTCAGAGAGTGACAGAGAGTGTCAGAAAGTGTCAGAGAGTGATAGAGAGTGTCAGAGAGTGATAGACAGTGATAGAGTGCGTCAGAGAGTGTCTGAGAGTGACAGAGAGTGTCTGAGAGTGTCATTGAGTGTCAGAGAGTGAGAAAGAGTGATAGAGAGTGTCTGAGAGTGTCATTGAGTGTCAGAGAGTGTCAGAGAGTGATAGAGAGTGATAGAGAGTGTCAGAGAGTGTCATTGAGTGATGGAGAGTGTCAGAGAGTGATAGAGAGTGTCTGAGAGCGATAGAGAGTGTCAGACAGTGATAGAGAGTGATAGAGAGTGTCAGAGAGTGATAGAGAGTGTCTGAGCGTGTCTGAGAGTGACAGAGAGTGACAGAGAGTGACAGAGAGTGTCTCAGAGTGTCAGTGAATGTCAGAGAGTGATAGAGAGTGATAGAGAGTGTCTGAGAGTGTCAGGGAGTGTCAGAGAGTGATAGAGAGTGATAGAGAGTGTCAGAGAGTGTCAGAGAGTGACAGAGAGTGATAGAGCGTGTCAGAGAGTGTCATAGAGTGATAGAGAGAGTCAGAGAGTGTCAGAGAGTGTCAGAGAGTGATAGTGAGGGACAGAGAGTGTCAGAGTGTGTCAGTGAGAGTCATTCGAGTGATAGAGAGTGTCAGAGTGTGTCACAGAAAGTCTGAGAGTGTCAGAGTGTGTCAGAGAGTGATCGAGTGTGTCAGAGAGTGATAGAGTGTGTCAGAGAGTGATAGAGAGTGTCAGAGAGTGATAGAGAGTGATAGAGAGTGTCACAGAGTGATTAAGAGTGTCAGAGAGTGTTAGAGAGTGATACAGAGTGATAGAGAGTATCTGAGAGTGTCTGTGAGTGTCAGAGAGTGTCAGAGAGCGTCAGAGAGGGGCAGAGAGCGTCAGAGAGTGTCAGAGAGCGTCAGAGAGTGTCAGAGAGTGATGGACATTGATAGAGAGTGTCAGAGAGTGTCATTGAGTGATGGAGAGTGTCAGAGAGATTCAGAGAGATTCAGAGAGTGTCAGAGAGTGTCAGAGAGTGATAAAGAGTGATGAAGAGTGATAGAGAGTGTCTGAGTGTGTCAGAGAGTGTCAGAGAGTGATAGAGAGTGATAGAGATGTCAGAGAGTGTCATTGAGGGATGGAGAGTGTCAGAGAGTTTCAGAGAGTGGTAGAGAGTGTCAGAGAGTGATAGAGAGTGTCAGAGAGTGATAGAGAGTGTCAGACAGTGATAGAGAGTGATAGAGATTGTCAGAGACTGATAGAGAGAGATAGAGAGAGTCTGAGAGTGTTAGAGAGTGTCAGATAGTGATAGAGTGTGATAGAGTGTCAGAGAGTATCAGAGAGTGATATAGAGTGATAGAGAGTGTCAGAGAGTGTCAGAGAGTGATAGAGAGTGTTAGAGAGTGTCAGAGAGTGATAGAGAGTGTCAGAAAGTGTCAGAGAGTGATAGAGAGTGTCAGAGAGTGATAGACAGTGATAGAGTGCGTCAGAGAGTGTCTGAGAGTGACAGAGAGTGTCTGAGAGTGTCATTGAGTGTCAGAGAGTGAGAAAGAGTGATGGAGAGTGTCTGAGAGTGTCATTGAGTGTCAGAGAGTGTCAGAGAGTGATAGAGAGTGATAGAGAGTGTCAGAGAGTGTCATTGAGTGATGGAGAGTGTCAGAGAGTGATAGAGAGTGTCTGAGAGTGATAGAGAGTGTCAGACAGTGATAGAGAGTGATAGAGAGTGTCAGAGAGTGATAGAGAGAGATAGAGAGAGTCTCTGAGAGTGTCAGAGAGTGTCAGAGAGTGATAGAGAGCGATAGGGAGTGTCAGAGATTGTCATTTAGTGTCATTTAGTGTCAGAGAGTTTCAGAGAGTGAAAGAGACTGTCAGAGAGTGTCAGAGAGTGATAGAGAGTGTCAGAAAGTGTCAGAGAGTGATAGAGAGTGATAGAGAGTATCAGAGAGTGCCAGAGAGTGATAGACAGTGATAGAGAGTGTCAGAGAGTGATAGAGAGTGTCAGAGAGTGTTAGCGAGTGTCAGAGAGTGATGGAGAGTGATAGAGAGCGTCAGAGAGTTTCATAGAGTGATAGAGAGTGTCAGAGTGCGTCACAGAGTATCTGAGTGTGTCAGAGAGAGTCAGAGAAAGATGGAGAGTGATAGAGAGTGTCACAGAGTGTCATTGAGTGATAGAGAGTGTCAGAGTGTGTCAGAAAGTGCTAGAGAGTGATATAGAGTTTCAGAGAGTGTCAGAGAGTGATAGAGAGTGATAGAGAATGTCAGAAAATGTCAGAGAGTGATAGAGTGTGTCAGAGTGTCAGGGAGTGATAAACAGTGATAGAGAGTGTCTGAGATTGTCAGAGAGTGTCTGAGAGTGTCAGAGTGTGTCAGAGAGTGTCAGAGAGTGTCAGAGAGTGTCAGAGTATGATAGAGAGTGATAGAGATTTTCAGAGAGTTTCACTGAGTGATAGAGAGTGTCAGAGAGTTATGGAGAGTGATAGAGAGTGTCAGAGAGTGTCAGAGAGTGATAGAGAGTGATTGAGTGTGTCTGAGAGCGTCAGAGAGTGTCAGAGAGTGATAGAGAGCGTCTGAGAGTGTTAGAGAGTGTCTGAGAGTGTCTGAGAGCGTCAGAGATTGTCAGAGAGCATCTGAGAGCGCAGAGAGTGTCTGAGTGCGTCAGAGAGTGTCTGAGAGCGTCAAAGAGCGTTAGAGTGTGATAGAGAGTGATAGAGAGAGTCTGAGAGTGTCTGAGAGTGACAGAGAGTGTCTGAGAGAGTCAGTGAGTGTCAGAGAGTGATCGAGAGTGTCAGAGAGTGTCTGAGAGTGACAGGGAGTGTCAGAGAGTGATAGAGTGTCTCAGAGAGTGAGGGAGAGTTTCTGTGAGTGCCAGATAGTGTCAGAGAGTGATAGAGAGTGTCTGAGAATGTCAGAGAGTGATAGAGAGTGTCTGAGAGTCTCAGAGAGTGAGAGATAGCTTCTGTGAGAGTCAGATAGTGTCAGAGAGTGATAGAGAGTGATAGAGAGTGTCTGAGAGTGTCAGAGAGTGTCAGAGTATGTGAGAGTGTCAGAGAGCGATAGAGAGTGTCAGAGAGTGATAGAGAGTGTCAGAGAGTGATAGAGAGTGTCAGAGAGTGATAGAGAGTCTGAGCGTGTCAGTGAGTGTCAGAGAGTGATAGAGAATGTCTGAGAGTGTCAGAGAGTGATAGAGAGTGTTAGACAGTGTCTGAGACAGTCAGAGAGTGTCAGAGAGTGATAGAGAGTGACAGAGAGTGTCAGAGAGTGTCAGAATGTGTCAGAGAGTGATAGAGAGTGATAGAGCGTGTCAGAGAGTGTCATAGAGTGATAGAGAGTGTCAGAGAGTCTCAGAGAGTGTCAGAGAGCGATAGAGAGTGATAGCGAGTGTCTGAGAATGTCAGAGTGCGTCAGAGAGCGCCAGAGAATGATAGAGAGTGTCATAGATTGTCATTGAGTGATAGAGAGTTTCAGAGAGTGCAGAGAGTGATCGGGAGTGTCATAGTGTGCTAGAGTGTGTCAGAGAGTGATAGAGAGTGTCAGAGAGTGATAGAGAGTGATAGAGAGTGTCAGAGAGTGATTACGTGTGTCAGAGAGTGTTGGAGAGTGATACAGAGTGATAGAGAGTATCTGAGACTGTCTGTGAGTGTCAGAGAGTCTCAGAGAGTGTCAGAGAGTGACAAAGGGTGATAGAAAGTTTCTGAGAGTGTCAGAGAGTGTCAGAGATTGTCATAGAATGATAGAGAGTGTCAGAGTGTGTCACAGAGTGTCTGAGTGTGTCTGAGTGTGTCAGAGAGTGTCAGAGAGTGATAGAGAGTTACAGAGAGTGTCAGAGAGTGTCAGAGAGTGATAGAGAGTGTCAGAGAGTGATAGAGAGTGATAGAGAGTGACAGAGAGTGACAGAGAGTTTCAGAGTGTGTCATGGAGTGATCGAGAGTGTCAGAGGGTGTCAGAGTGTGATAGAGAGTGTCAGAGAATGTCAGAGAGTGATAGTGAGTGTCAGAGAGTGATAGAGAGAGATAGAGAGTGTCAGAGAGTGTCAGAGAGTGTCAGAGAGTGACAGAGAGTGATGAAGAATGTTAAAGAGTGTCAGAGAGTGATAGAGATTGATTGAGTGTGTCTGAGAGCGTCAGAGAGTGTCAGAGCGTGATAGAGCATGTCTGAGAGTGATAGAGAGTGTCTGAGAGTGTCTGAGAGCGTCAGTGAGTGTCAGAGAGTGATAGAGAGTGATAGAGAGCGTCAGAGAGTGTCATACAGTGATAGAGAGTGTCAGAGTGTGTCACAGAGTGTCTGAGTGTGTCAGAGAGTGTCAGAGAGTGATAGAGAGTGATAGCGAGTGTCACAGAGTGTCATTGAGTGATAGAGAGTGTCAGAGAGTGTCAGAGAGTGATAGAGAGTGTCTGAGAGTGTCTGAGAGTGTCAGAGAGCGATAGAGAGTGTCAGAGAGTAATATAGATTGTCAGAGAGTGACAGAGAGTGTCTGAGAGTGACTGAGAGTGACAGAGAGTGAAGGAGAGTGTCTGAGAGTGTCAGTGAGTGTCAGAGATTGATAGAGAGTTTTTGAGTGTGTCAGTGAGTGATTGAGAGTGATAGAGGGCCTCTGAGAGTGTCAGGGAGTGTCAGAGGGAGATAGAGAGTGATAGAGAGTGATAGAGAGTGTCAGAGAGTGATAGAGAGTGTCTGAGAGTAACAGAGAGTGAAAGAAAGTGTCAGAGAGTGTCACTGAGTGTCAGAGAGTGATAGAGAGTGTCTGAGAGTGTCAGAGAGTGATAGAGAGTTATAGAGAGCCTCTGAGATTGTCAGAGAGTGTCAGAGAGTGATAGAGTTTGATAGAGAGTGTCAGAGAGTGTCAGATTGTGTCAGAGTGTGTCAGAGGGTGTCAGAGAGTGTAAGAGCGTGATAGAGAGTGATAGAGAGTGTCAGAGAGAGTCAGACAGTGTCATCGAGTGTCAGAGAGTGATAGAGAGTGATAGCGAGCGTCTGAGAGTGCCATAGAGTGTCTGAGAGTGTCAGAGAGCGATAGAGAGTGTCAGAGAGTAATATAGATTGTCAGAGAGTGATAAAGTGTCTCTGAGAGTGTCAGAGAGTGATAGAGTGTGATAGAGAGCCTCTGAGATTGTCAGAGAGTGTCAGAGAGTGTTAGAGAGTGATAGAGAGTGTCAGAGAGTGTCAGAGAGTGTCAGATTGTGTCAGAGTGTGTCAGAGGGTGTCAGAGTGTGTAAGAGCGTGATAGAGAGTGATAGAGAGTGTCAGAGAGAGTCCGACAGTGTCATAGAGTGTCAGAGAGTAATAGAGAGTGATAGCGAGCGTCTGAGAGTGCCATAGAGTGACAGAGAGTGTCAGAGTGTGTCACAGAGTATCTGAGTGTGTCAGAGAGTGTCAGAGAGTGATAGAGTGTGATGGAGAGTGTTACAGAGTGTCATTGAGTGATAGAGAGTGTCAGAGAGTGTCAGAGAGTGATAGAGAGTGATAGAGAGAGTCTGAGAGTGACAGAGAGCGTCTGAGAGTGTCAGTGAGTGTCAGAGAGTGATAGAGAGTGTCAGAGAGTGTCAGAGAGTGATAGAGAGTGTCAGAGAGTGATAGAGAGTGTCTGAGAATGTCAGAGAGCGATCGAGAGTGTCAGAGAGTGATAGAGAGTGTCTGAGAGTGTCAGAGAGTGAGAGAGAGATTCTGAGAGTGTCAGAGAGTGTCAGAGAGTGATAGAGAGTGATCGAGAGTGTCTGAGAGTGTCTGAGAGTGACAGCGAGTGTCTGAGAGTGTCAGTGAGTGTCAGAGAGTGATCGAGAGTGATAGAGAGTGATAGAGAGTGATAAAGAGTGATAGAGAGTTTCAGAGTGTGTCATTGAGTGATAGAGAGTGTCAGACAGTCTCAGAGTGTGATAGAGTGTGTCAGAGAGTGTCAGAGAGTGAAAGAGAGTGTAAGAGAGAGATAGAGAACGAGAGTGTCAGAGTGTGTCAGAGAGTGATAGAGAGTGATAGAGAGTGTCAGAGAGTGTCATAGAGTGATAGAGAGTGTCAGAGTGTGTCAGAGAGTGATAGAGTGTGATTGAGTGCGTCAGAGAGTGTCAGAGAGCGATTGAGAGTGTCAGAGAGTGATAGAGAGTGTCAGAGAGTGATAGAGAGCATCTGAGAAAGTCTGAGAGTGACAGAGAGTGAAAGAGAGTTTCTGAGAGTGTCAGTGAGTGTCAGAGCGTGATAGTGAGTGTCTGAGAGTGTCAGTGAGTTATAGAGAGTGAAAGAGAGCCTCTGAGAATGTCAGAGAGTGTCACAGAGTGATAGAGAGTGTCAGAGAGAGTTAGAGAGTGACAGAGAGTGTCAGTGAGTGTCAGAGAGTGATAGAGTGTGTCAGACAGTGATAGAGAGTGATAGAGAGTGTCAGACAGTGATAGAGAGTGATAGAGAGTGTCTGAGAGTGTCAGAGAGTGTCAGAGTATGTGAGAGTGTCAGAGAGCGATAGAGAGTGTCAGAGAGTGATAGAGAGTGTCAGAGAGTGATAGAGAGAGTCAGAGAGTGATAGAGAGAATCTGAGCGTGTCTGAGAGTGACAGAGAGTGACAGAGAGTGTCTGAGAGTGTCAGTGAGTGTCAGAGAGTGATAGAGAGTGTCCGAGAGTGTCTGAGAGTGACAGAGAGTGATAGACAGTGTCTGAGACAGTCAGAGAGTGTCAGAGTGTGATAGAGAGTGATAGAGAGTGTCAGAGAGTGTAAGAGCGTGATAGAGAGTGATAGAGAGTGTCAGAGAGAGTCAGACAGTGTCATAGAGTGTCAGAGAGTGATAGAGAGTGATACCGAGCGTCAGAGAGTGCCATCGAGTGAGAGAGAGTGTCAGAGTGCGTCACAGAGTGTATGAGTGTGTCAGAGAGTGATAGAGTGTGATAGAGAGTGTCAGAGAGTGTCAGAGAGTGTCAGATTGTGTCAGAGTGTGTCAGAGAGTGTAAGAGTGTGATGGAGAGTGGCAGAGAGTGTCAGAGAGAGTCAGACAGTGTCATAGAGTGTCAGAGAGTGATAGAGAGTGATAGCGAGCGTCTGAGAGTGCCATAGAGTGACAGAGAGTGTCAGAGTGTGTCACAGAGTGTCTGAGTGTGTCAGAGAGTGTCAGAGAGTGATAGAGTGTGATGGAGAATGTTACAGAGTGTCATTGAGTGATAGAGAGTGTCAGAGAGTGTCAGAGAGTGATAGAGAGAGTCTGAGAGTGACAGAGAGCGTCTGAGAGTGTCAGTGAGTGTCAGAGAGTGATAGAGAGTGTCAGAGAGTGTCAGAGAGTGATAGAGAGAGTCTGAGAGTGACAGAGAGCGTCTGAGAGTGTCAGTGAGTGTCAGAGAGTGATAGAGAGTGTCAGAGAGTGTCAGAGAGTGATAGAGAGTGTCAGAGAGTGATAGAGAGTGTCTGAGAATGTCAGAGAGTGATAGAGAGTGTCAGAGAGTTATAGAGAGTGTCTGAGAGTGTCAGAGAGTGAGAGAGAGATTCTGAGAGTGTCAGAGAGTGTCAGAGAGTGATAGAGAGTGATCGAGAGTGTCTGAGAGTGTCAGAAAGTTTCAGAGAGTGATAGAGAGTGTCAGAGAGTGTCAGAGAGTGATAGAGAGTGTCAGAGAGTGATAGAGAGTGTCTGAGAATGTCAGAGAGTGTTAGAGAGTGATAGAGAGTGTCTGAGAGTTTCAGAGAGTGAGAGAGAGATTCTGAAAGTGTCAGAGAGTTTCAGAGAGCAAAAGAGAGTGTCAGAGAGTGATAGAGTGTTTCAGAGAGTGATAGAGAGTGTCTGAGAGTGTCTGAGAGTGACAGAGAGTGTCTGAGAGTGACAGCGATTGTCTGAGAGTGTCAGTGAGTGTCAGAGAGTGATAGAGAGTGATAGAGCATGATAAAGAGTGATAGAGAGTTTCAGAGTGTGTCATTGAGTGATAGAGAGTGTCAGACAGTGTCAGAGTGTGATAGAGTGTGTCAGAGAGTCATAGAGAGAGTCAGAGAGTGATAGAGAGAATCTGAGCGTGTCTGAGAGTGACAGAAAGTGACAGAGAGTGTCTGAGAGTGTCAGTGAGTGTCCGAGAGTGATAGAGAGTGTCTGAGAGTGTCTGAGAGTGACAGAGAGTGATGGACAGTGTCTGAGACAGTCAGAGAGTGTCAGAGTGTGATGGAGAGTGATAGAGAGTGTCAGAGAGTGTCACAGAGTGTAAGAGCGTGATAGAGAGTGATAGCGAGCGTCAGAGAGTGCCTTAGAGTGACAGAGAGTGTCAGAGTGTGTCACAGAGTGTCTGAGTGTGTCAGACAGTGATAGAGTGTGATAGAGAGTGTCACAGACTGTCATTGAGTGACAGAGAGTGTCAGAGGGTGTCAGAGAGTGATAGAGAGTGATAGAGAGTGTCAGAGAGTGATATAGAGTGTCCGAGAATGTCAGAGAGTGATAGAGAGTGTCAGAGAGTGTCTGAGAGTGTCTGAGAGTGTCAGAGAGTGATAGAGAGATTCTGAGAGTGTCAGAGAGTGTCAGAGAGTGATAGAGAGTGATAGAGAGTGTCTGAGAGTGTCAGAAAGTGTCAGAGAGTGATAGAGAGTGATAGAGAGTGTCAGAGAGTGTAAGAGCGTGATAGAGAGTGATAGAGAGTGTCAGAGAGAGTCAGACAGTGTCATAGAGTGTCAGAGAGTGATAGAGAGTGATACCGAGCGTCAGAGAGTGCCATCGAGTGAGAGAGAGTGTCAGAGTGCGTCACAGAGTGTATGAGTGTGTCAGAGAGTGATAGAGTGTGATAGAGAGTGTCAGAGAGTGTCAGAGAGTGTCAGATTGTGTCAGAGTGTGTCAGAGAGTGTAAGAGTGTGATGGAGAGTGATAGAGAGTGTCAGAGAGAGTCAGACAGTGTCATAGAGTGTCAGAGAGTGATAGAGAGTGATAGCGAGCGTCTGAGAGTGCCATAGAGTGACAGAGAGTGTCAGAGTGTGTCACAGAGTGTCTGAGTGTGTCAGAGAGTGTCAGAGAGTGATAGAGTGTGATGGAGAATGTTACAGAGTGTCATTGAGTGATAGAGAGTGTCAGAGAGTGTCAGAGAGTGATAGAGAGAGTCTGAGAGTGACAGAGAGCGTCTGAGAGTGTCAGTGAGTGTCAGAGAGTGATAGAGAGTGTCAGAGAGTGTCAGAGAGTGATAGAGAGAGTCTGAGAGAGACAGAGAGCGTCTGAGAGTGTCAGTGAGTGTCAGAGAGTGATAGAGAGTGTCAGAGAGTGTCAGAGAGTGATAGAGAGTGTCAGAGAGTGATAGAGAGTGTCTGAGAATGTCAGAGAGTGATAGAGAGTGTCAGAGAGTTATAGAGAGTGTCTGAGAGTGTCAGAGAGTGAGAGAGAGATTCTAAGAGTGTCAGAGAGTGTCAGAGAGTGATAGAGAGTGATCGAGAGTGTCTGAGAGTGTCAGAAAGTTTCAGAGAGTGATAGAGAGTGTCAGAGAGTGTCAGAGAGTGATAGAGAGTGTCAGAGAGTGATAGAGAGTGTCTGAGAATGTCAGAGAGTGTTAGAGAGTGTCAGAGAGTGATAGAGAGTGTCTGAGAGTTTCAGAGAGTGAGAGAGAGATTCTGAAAGTGTCAGAGAGTTTCAGAGAGCAAAAGAGAGTGTCAGAGAGTGATAGAGTGTGTCAGAGAGTGATAGAGAGTGTCTGAGAGTGTCTGAGAGTGACAGAGAGTGTCTGAGGGTGACAGCGATTGTCTGAGAGTGTCAGTGAGTGTCAGAGAGTGATAGAGAGTGATAGAGAGTGATAGAGCATGATAAAGAGTGATAGAGAGTTTCAGAGTGTGTCATTGAGTGATAGAGAGTGTCAGACAGTGTCAGAGTGTGATAGAGTGTGTCAGAGAGTCATAGAGAGAGTCAGAGAGTGATAGAGAGAATCTGAGCGTGTCTGAGAGTGACAGAAAGTGACAGAGAGTGTCTGAGAGTGTCAGTGAGTGTCCGAGAGTGATAGAGAGTGTCTGAGAGTGTCTGAGAGTGACAGAGAGTGATGGACAGTGTCTGAGAAAGTCAGAGAGTGTCAGAGTGTGATGGAGAGTGATAGAGAGTGTCAGAGAGTGTCACAGAGTGTAAGAGCGTGATAGAGAGTGATAGCGAGCGTCAGAGAGTGCCTTAGAGTGACAGAGAGTGTCAGAGTGTGTCACAGAGTGTCTGAGTGTGTCAGACAGTGATAGAGTGTGATAGAGAGTGTCACAGACTGTCATTGAGTGACAGAGAGAGTCAGAGGGTGTCAGAGAGTGATAGAGAGTGATAGAGAGTGTCTGAGAGTGACAGAAAGCGTCTGAGAGTGTCAGTGAGTGTCAGAGAGTGATAGAGAGTGTCAGAGAGTGTCAGAGAGTGATAGAGAGTGATAGAGAGTGTCAGAGAGTGATACAGAGTGTCCGAGAATGTCAGAGAGTGATAGAGAGTGTCAGAGAGTGTCTGAGAGTGTCTGAGAGTGTCAGAGAGTGATAGAGAGATTCTGAGAGTGTCAGAGAGTGTCAGAGAGTGATAGAGAGTGATAGAGAGTGTCTGAGAGTGTCAGAAAGTGTCAGAGAGTGATAGAGAGTGTCAGAGAGTGTCAGAGAGTGATAGAGAGTGTCAGAGAGTGATAGAGAGTGTCTGAGAATGTCAGAGAGGGATAGAGAGTGTCAGAGAGTGATAGAGAGTGTCTGAGAGTTTCAGAGAGTGAGAGAGAGATTCTGAGAGTGTCAGAGAGTGTCAGAGAGTGATAGAGAGTGATAGAGAGTGTCAGAGAGTGTCAGAGAATGTCTGAGCGTGTCAGAGAGTGTCAGAGCGTGTCAGAGAGTGTCAGAGAGCGAAAGAGAGTGTCAGAGAGTGATGGAGAGTGTCTGAGAGTGTCTGAGAGTGACAGCGAGTGTCTGAGAGTGCCAGTGAGTGTCAGAGAGTGATAGAGAGTGATAGAGAGTGCTGGAGAGTGATAAAGAGTGATAGAGAGTTTCAGAGTGTGTCATTGAGCGATAGAGAGTGTCAGACAGTGTCAGAGTGTGACAGAGTGTGTCAGAGAGTGTCAGAGAGTGATAGAGAGTGTAAGAGAGTGATAGAGAGTGAAAGAGAGTGTCTGAGAGTGTCAGAGAGTGTCAGAGTGTGTCAGAGAGTGATAGAGAGTGATAGAGAGTGTCAGAGAGTGTCATAGAGTGATAGAGAGTGTCAGAGTGTGTCAGAGAGTGATAGAGAGTGATTGAGTGTGTCAGTGAGTGTCAGAGAGCGATTGAGAGTGTCAGAGAGTGATAGAGAGTGTCAGAGAGTGATAGAGAGCGTCTGAGAGAGTCTGAGAGTCTCAGAGAGTGAAAGAGAGTTTCTGAGAGTGTCAGTGAGTGTCAGAAAGTGATAGTGAGTGTCTGAGAGTGTCAGTGAGTTATAGAGAGTGATAGAGAGCCTCTGAGAATGTCAGAGAGTGATAGAGAGTGTCAGACAGTGATAGAGAGTGTCAGAGAGTTATAGAGAGTGTCAGAGAGTGATAGAGAGAGTCAGAGAGTGATAGAGAGAATCTGAGCGTGTCTGAGAGTGTCAGAGAGTGTCAGAGTATGTGAGAGTGTCAGAGAGCGATAGAGAGTGTCAGAGGGTGATAGAGAGTGTCAGAGAGTGATAGAGAGAGTCAGAGAGTGATAGAGAGAATCTGAGCGTGTCTGAAAGTGACAGAGAGTGACAGAGAGTGACAGAGAGTGTCAGCGAGTGTCAGTGAGTGTCAGAGAGTGATAGAGAGTGATAGAGAGTGTCAGAGAGTGTCAGAGAGTGTCAGAGAGTGATAGAGTGTGATAGAGCGTGTCAGAGAGTGTTAGAGAGTGATAGACAGTGTCTGAGACAGTCAGAGAGTGTCAGAGAGTGATAGAGAGTGATAGAGAGTGTCAGAGAGTGTCAGAGAGTGTCAGAGAGTGATAGAGAGTGATAGAGCGTGTCAGAGAGTGTCAAAGAGTGATAGAGAGTGTCAGAGAGTGTCAGAGAGTGATAGAGAGTGTCAGAGAGTGTCAAAGAGTGATAGAGAGTGTCAGAGAGTGTCAGAGAGTGTCAGAGAGTGTCAGAGTGTGATAGAGAGTGATAGAAAGTGTCTGAGAGTGTCAGAGTGTGTCAGAGAGAGTCAGAGAATGATAGAGAGTGATAGAGAGTGATAGAGAGTGTCAGAGAGTGATAGAGAGTGTCTGAGAGTAACAGAGAGTGAAAGAGAGTGTCAGAGAGTGTCACTGAGTGTCAGAGAGTGATAGAGAGTGTCTGAGAGTGTCGGAGAGTGATAGAGAGTTATAGAGAGCCTCTGAGATTGTCAGAGAGTGTCAGAGAGTGATAGAGTTTGATAGAGAGTGTCAGAGAGTGTCAGAGAGTGTCAGATTGTGTCAGAGTGTGTCAGAGGGTGTCAGAGAGTGTAAGAGCGTGATAGAGAGTGATAGAGAGTGTCAGAGAGAGTCAGACAGTGTCATCGAGTGTCAGAGAGTGATAGAGAGTGATAGCGAGCGTCTGAGAGTGCCATAGACTGTCTGAGAGTGTCAGAGAGCGATAGAGAGTGTCAGAGAGTAATATAGATTGTCAGAGAGTGATAAAGTGTCTCTGAGAGTGTCAGAGAGTGATAGAGTGTGATAGAGAGCCTCTGAGATTGTCAGAGAGTGTCAGAGAGTGATAGAGAGTGATAGAGAGTGTCAGAGAGTGTCAGAGAGTGTCAGATTGTGTCAGAGTGTGTCAGAGGGTGTCAGAGTGTGTAAGAGCGTGATAGAGAGTGATAGAGAGTGTCAGAGAGAGTCAGACAGTGTCATAGAGTGTCAGAGAGTAATAGAGAGTGATAGCGAGCGTCTGAGAGTGCCATAGAGTGACAGAGAGTGTCAGAGTGTGTCACAGAGTATCTGAGTGTGTCAGAGAGTGTCAGAGAGTGATAGAGTGTGATGGAGAGTGTTACAGAGTGTCATTGAGTGATAGAGAGTGTCAGAGAGTGTCAGAGAGTGATAGAGAGTGATAGAGAGAGTCTGAGAGTGACAGAGAGCGTCTGAGAGTGTCAGTGAGTGTCAGAGAGTGATAGAGAGTGTCAGAGAGTGTCAGAGAGTGATAGAGAGTGTCAGAGAGTGATAGAGAGTGTCTGAGAATGTCAGAGAGCGATCGAGAGTGTCAGAGAGTGATAGAGAGTGTCTGAGAGTGTCAGAGAGTGAGAGAGAGATTCTGAGAGTGTCAGAGAGTGTCAGAGAGTGATAGAGAGAGATCGAGAGTGTCTGAGAGTGTCTGAGAGTGACAGCGAGTGTCTGAGAGTGTCAGTGAGTGTCAGAGAGTGATCGAGAGTGATAGAGAGTGATAGAGAGTGATAAAGAGTGATAGAGAGTTTCAGAGTGTGTCATTGAGTGATAGAGAGTGTCAGACAGTCTCAGAGTGTGATAGAGTGTGTCAGAGAGTGTCAGAGAGTGAAAGAGAGTGTAAGAGAGAGATAGAGAACGAGAGTGTCAGAGTGTGTCAGAGAGTGATAGAGAGTGATAGAGAGCATCAGAGAGTGTCATAGAGCGATAGAGAGTGTCAGAGTGTGTCAGAGAGTGATAGAGTGTGATTGAGTGCGTCAGAGAGTGTCAGAGAGCGATTGAGAGTGTCAGAGAGTGATAGAGAGTGTCAGAGAGTGATAGAGAGCTTCTGAGAAAGTCTGAGAGTGACAGAGAGTGAAAGAGAGTTTCTGAGAGTGTCAGTGAGTGTCAGAGCGTGATAGTGAGTGTCTGAGAGTGTCAGTGAGTTATAGAGAGTGAAAGAGAGCCTCTGAGAATGTCAGAGAGTGTCAGAGAGTGATAGAGAGTGCCAGAGAGAGTTAGAGAGTGACAGAGAGTGTCTGAGAGTGTCAGTGAGTGTCAGAGAGTGATAGAGTGTGTCAGACAGTGATAGAGAGTGATAGAGAGTGTCAGACAGTGATAGAGAGTGATAGAGAGTGTCTGAGAGTGTCAGAGAGTGTCAGAGTATGTGAGAGTGTCAGAGAGCGATAGAGAGTGTCAGAGAGTGATAGAGAGTGTCAGAGAGTGATAGAGAGAGTCAGAGAGTGATAGAGAGAATCTGAGCGTGTCTGAGAGTGACAGAGAGTGACAGAGAGTGTCTGAGAGTGTCAGTGAGTGTCAGAGAGTGATAGAGAGTGTCCGAGAGTGTCTGAGGGTGACAGAGAGTGATAGACAGTGTCTGAGACAGTCAGAGAGTGTCAGAGTGTGATGGAGAGTGATAGAGAGTGTCAGAGAGTGTAAGAGCGTGATAGAGAGTGATAGAGAGTGTCAGAGAGAGTCAGACAGTGTCATAGAGTGTCAGAGAGTGATAGAGAGTGATACCGAGCGTCAGAGAGTGCCATCGAGTGAGAGAGAGTGTCAGAGTGTGTCACAGAGTGTATGAGTGTGTCAGAGAGTGATAGAGTGTGATAGAGAGTGTCAGAGAGTGTCAGAGAGTGTCAGATTGTGTCAGAGTGTGTCAGAGAGTGTAAGAGTGTGATGGAGAGTGATAGAGAGTGTCAGAGAGAGTCAGACAGTGTCATAGAGTGTCAGAGAGTGATAGAGAGTGATAGCGAGCGTCTGAGAGTGCCATAGAGTGACAGAGAGTGTCAGAGTGTGTCACAGAGTGTCTGAGTGTGTCAGAGAGTGTCAGAGAGTGATAGAGTGTGATGGAGAATGTTACAGAGTGTCATTGAGTGATAGAGAGTGTCAGAGAGTGTCAGAGAGTGATAGAGAGAGTCTGAGAGTGACAGAGAGCGTCTGAGAGTGTCAGTGAGTGTCAGAGAGTGATAGAGAGTGTCAGAGAGTGTCAGAGAGTGATAGAGAGTGTCAGAGAGTGATAGAGAGTGTCTGAGAATGTCAGAGAGTGATAGAGAGTGTCAGAGAGTGATAGAGAGTGTCTGAGAGTGTCAGAGAGTGAGAGAGAGATTCTGAGAGTGTCAGAGAGTGTCAGAGAGTGATAGAGGGTGATCGAGAGTGTCTGAGAGTGTCAGAAAGTTTCAGAGAGTGATAGAGAGTGTCAGAGAGTGTCAGAGAGTGATAGAGAGTGTCAGAGAGTGATAGAGAGTGTCTGAGAATGTCAGAGAGTGTTAGAGAGTGTCAGAGAGTGATAGAGAGTGTCTGAGAGTTTCAGAGAGTGAGAGAGAGATTCTGAAAGTGTCAGAGAGTTTCAGAGAGCAAAAGAGATTGTCAGAGAGTGATAGAGTGTGTCAGAGAGTGATAGAGAGTGTCTGAGAGTGTCTGAGAGTGACAGAGAGTGTCTGAGAGTGATAGAGAGTGTCTGAGAATGTCAGAGAGTGTTAGAGAGTGTCAGAGAGTGATAGAGAGTGTCTGAGAGTTTCAGAGAGTGAGAGAGAGATTCTGAAAGTGTCAGAGAGTTTCAGAGAGCAAAAGAGAGTGTCAGAGAGTGATAGAGTGTGTCAGAGAGTGATAGAGAGTGTCTGAGAGTGTCTGAGAGTGACAGAGAGTGTCTGAGAGTGACAGCGATTGTCTGAGAGTGTCAGTGAGTGTCAGAGAGTGATAGAGAGTGTCAGACAGTGTCAGAGTGTGATAGAGTGTGTCAGAGAGTCATAGCGAGAGTCAGAGAGTGATAGAGAGAATCTGAGCGTGTCTGAGAGTGACAGAAAGTGACAGAGAGTGTCTGAGAGTGTCAGTGAGTGTCCGAGAGTGATAGAGAGTGTCTGAGAGTGTCTGAGAGTGACAGAGAGTGATGGACAGTGTCTGAGACAGTCAGAGAGTGTCAGAGTGTGATGGAGAGTGATAGAGAGTGTCAGAGAGTGTCACAGAGTGTAAGAGCGTGATATAGAGTGATCGTGAGCGTCAGAGAGTGCCTTAGAGTGACAGAGAGTGTCAGAGTGTCTCACAGAGTGTCTGAGTGTGTCAGACAGTGATAGAGTGTGATAGAGAGTGTCACAGACAGTCATTGAGTGATAGAGAGTGTCTGAGAGTTTCAGAGAGTGAGAGAGAGATTCTGAGAGTGTCAGAGAGTGTCAGAGAGTGATAGAGAGTGATAGAGAGTGTCAGAGAGTGTCAGAGAGTGTCAGAGTGTGTCAGAGAGTGTCAGAGCGTGTCAGAGAGTGTCAGAGAGCGAAAGAGAGTGTCAGAGAGTGATGGAGATTGTCTGAGAGTGTCTGAGAGTGACAGCGAGTGTCTGAGAGTGCCAGTGAGTGTCAGAGAGTGATAGAGAGTGATAGAGAGTGCTGGAGAGTGATAAAGACTGATAGAGAGTTTCAGAGTGTGTCATTGAGCGATAGAGAGTGTCAGACAGTGTCAGAGTGTGACAGAGTGTGTCAGAGAGTGTCAGAGAGTGATAGAGAGTGTAAGAGAGTGATAGAGAGTGAAAGAGAGTGTCTGAGAGTGTCAGAGAGTGTCAGAGTGTGTCAGAGAGTGATAGAGAGTGATAGAGAGTGTCAGAGAGTGTCATAGAGTGATAGAGAGTGTCAGAGTGTGTCAGAGAGTGATAGAGAGTGATTGAGTGTGTCAGTGAGTGTCAGAGAGCGATTGAGAGTGTCAGAGAGTGATAGAGAGTGTCAGAGAGTGATAGAGAGCGTCTGAGAGAGTCTGAGAGTCTCAGAGAGTGAAAGAGAGTTTCTGAGAGTGTCAGTGAGTGTCAGAGAGTGATAGTGAGTGTCTGAGAGTGTCAGTGAGTTATAGAGAGTGATAGAGAGCCTCTGAGAATGTCAGAGAGTGTCAGAGAGTGATAGAGAGTGTCAGACAGTGATAGAGAGTGACGGAGAGTGTCTGAGAGTGACAGAGAGTGTCTGAGAGTGTCGGTGAGTGCCAGAGAGTGATAGAGTGTGTCAGACAGTGATAGAGAGTGTCAGAGAGTGATAGAGAGTGTCAGAGAGTGATAGAGAGAGTCAGAGAGTGATAGAGAGAATCTGAGCGTGTCTGAGAGTGTCAGAGAGTGTCAGAGTATGTGAGAGTGTCAGAGAGCGATAGAGAGTGTCAGAGGGTGATAGAGAGTGTCAGAGAGTGATAGAGAGAGTCAGAGAGTGATAGAGAGAATCTGAGCGTGTCTGAGAGTGACAGAGAGTGACAGAGAGTGACAGAGAGTGTCAGAGAGTGTCAGTGAGTGTCAGAGAGTGATAGAGAGTGATAGAGAGTGTCAGAGAGTGTCAGAGAGTGTCAGAGAGTGATAGAGTGTGATAGAGCGTGTCAGAGAGTGATAGAGAGTGATAGACAGTGTCTGAGACAGTCAGAGAGTGTCAGAGAGTGATAGAGAGTGATAGAGAGTGTCAGAGAGTGTCAGAGAGTGTCAGAGAGTGATAGAGAGTGATAGAGCGTGTCAGAGAGTGTCAAAGAGTGATAGAGAGTGTCAGAGAGTGTCAGAGAGTGATAGAGAGTGTCAGAGTGTGTCACAGAATGTCTGAGAGTGTCAGAGAGTGTCAGAGTGTGATAGAGAGTGATAGAAAGTGTCTGAGAGTGTCAGAGTGTGTCAGAGAGAGTCAGAGAATGATAGAGAGTGATAGAGAGTGATAGAGAGTGTCAGAGAGTGATAGAGAGTGTCTGAGAGTAACAGAGAGTGAAAGAGAGTGTCAGAGAGTGTCACTGAGTGTCAGAGAGTGATAGAGAGTGTCTGAGAGTGTCAGAGAGTGATAGAGAGTTATAGAGAGCCTCTGAGATTGTCAGAGAGTGTCAGAGAGTGATAGAGTTTGATAGAGAGTGTCAGAGAGTGTCAGAGAGTGTCAGATTGTGTCAGAGTGTGTCAGAGGGTGTCAGAGAGTGTAAGAGCGTGATAGAGAGTGATAGAGAGTGTCAGAGAGAGTCAGACAGTGTCATCGAGTGTCAGAGAGTGATAGAGAGTGATAGCGAGCGTCTGAGAGTGCCATAGAGTGTCTGAGAGTGTCAGAGAGCGATAGAGAGTGTCAGAGAGTAATATAGATTGTCAGAGAGTGATAAAGTGTCTCTGAGAGTGTCAGAGAGTGATAGAGTGTGATAGAGAGCCTCTGAGATTGTCAGAGAGTGTCAGAGAGTGTCAGAGAGTGATAGAGAGTGATAGAGAGTGTCAGAGAGTGTCAGAGAGTGTCAGATTGTGTCAGAGTGTGTCAGAGGGTGTCAGAGTGTGTAAGAGCGTGATAGAGAGTGATAGAGAGTGTCAGAGAGAGTCAGACAGTGTCATAGAGTGTCAGAGAGTAATAGAGAGTGATAGCGAGCGTCTGAGAGTGCCATAGAGTGACAGAGAGTGTCAGAGTGTGTCACAGAGTATCTGAGTGTGTCAGAGAGTGTCAGAGAGTGATAGAGTGTGATGGAGAGTGTTACAGAGTGTCATTGAGTGATAGAGAGTGTCAGAGAGTGTCAGAGAGTGATAGAGAGTGATAGAGAGAGTCTGAGAGTGACAGAGAGCGTCTGAGAGTGTCAGTGAGTGTCAGAGAGTGATAGAGAGTGTCAGAGAGTGTCAGAGAGTGATAGAGAGTGTCAGAGAGTGATAGAGAGTGTCTGAGAATGTCAGAGAGCGATCGAGAGTGTCAGAGAGTGATAGAGAGTGTCTGAGAGTGTCAGAGAGTGAGAGAGAGATTCTGAGAGTGTCAGAGAGTGTCAGAGAGTGATAGAGAGTTATCGAGAGTGTCTGAGAGTGTCTGAGAGTGACAGCGAGTGTCTGAGAGTGTCAGTGAGTGTCAGAGAGTGATCGAGAGTGATAGAGAGTGATAGAGAGTGATAAAGAGTGATAGAGAGTTTCAGAGTGTGTCATTGAGTGATAGAGAGTGTCAGACAGTCTCAGAGTGTGATAGAGTGTGTCAGAGAGTGTCAGAGAGTGAAAGAGAGTGTAAGAGAGAGATAGAGAACGAGAGTGTCAGAGTGTGTCAGAGAGTGATAGAGAGTGATAGAGAGTGTCAGAGAGTGTCATAGAGTGATAGAGAGTGTCAGAGTGTGTCAGAGAGTGATAGAGTGTGATTGAGTGCGTCAGAGAGTGTCAGAGAGCGATTGAGAGTGTCAGAGAGTGATAGAGAGTGTCAGAGAGTGATAGAGAGCATCTGAGAAAGTCTGAGAGTGACAGAGAGTGAAAGAGAGTTTCTGAGAGTGTCAGTGAGTGTCAGAGCGTGATAGTGAGTGTCTGAGAGTGTCAGTGAGTTATAGAGAGTGAAAGAGAGCCTCTGAGAATGTCAGAGAGTGTCAGAGAGTGATAGAGAGTGCCAGAGAGAGTTAGAGAGTGACAGAGAGTGTCTGAGAGTGTCAGTGAGTGTCAGAGAGTGATAGAGTGTGTCAGACAGTGAAAGAGAGTGATAGAGAGTGTCAGACAGTGATAGAGAGTGATAGAGAGTGTCTGAGAGTGTCAGAGAGTGTCAGAGTATGTGAGAGTGTCAGAGAGCGATAGAGAGTGTCAGAGAGTGATAGAGAGTGTCAGAGAGTGATAGAGAGAGTCAGAGAGTGATAGAGAGAATCTGAGCGTGTCTGAGAGTGACAGAGAGTGACAGAGAGTGTCTGAGAGTGTCAGTGAGTGTCAGAGAGTGATAGAGAGTGTCCGAGAGTGTCTGAGAGTGACAGAGAGTGATAGACAGTGTCTGAGACAGTCAGAGAGTGTCAGAGTGTGATGGAGAGTGATAGAGAGTGTCAGAGAGTGTAAGATCGTGATAGAGAGTGATAGAGAGTGTCAGAGAGAGTCAGACAGTGTCATAGAGTGTCAGAGAGTGATAGAGAGTGATACCGAGCGTCAGAGAGTGCCATCGAGTGAGAGAGAGTGTCAGAGTGTGTCACAGAGTGTATGAGTGTGTCAGAGAGTGATAGAGTGTGATAGAGAGTGTCAGAGAGTGTCAGAGAGTGTCAGATTGTGTCAGAGTGTGTCAGAGAGTGTAAGAGTGTGATGGAGAGTGATAGAGAGTGTCAGAGAGAGTCAGACAGTGTCATAGAGTGTCAGAGAGTGATAGAGAGTGATAGCGAGCGTCTGAGAGTGCCATAGAGTGACAGAGAGTGTCAGAGTGTGTCACAGAGTGTCTGAGTGTGTCAGAGAGTGTCAGAGAGTGATAGAGTGTGATGGAGAATGTTACAGAGTGTCATTGAGTGATAGAGAGTGTCAGAGAGTGTCAGAGAGTGATAGAGAGAGTCTGAGAGTGACAGAGAGCGTCTGAGAGTGTCAGTGAGTGTCAGAGAGTGATAGAGAGTGTCAGAGAGTGTCAGAGAGTGATAGAGAGAGTCTGAGAGTGACAGAGAGCGTCTGAGAGTGTCAGTGAGTGTCAGAGAGTGATAGAGAGTGTCAGAGAGTGATAGAGAGTGTCTGAGAGTGATAGAGAGTGTCTGAGAATGTCAGAGAGTGATAGAGAGTGTCAGAGAGTGAGAGAGAGATTCTGAGAGTGTCAGAGAGTGTCAGAGAGTGATAGAGAGTGATCGAGAGTGTCTGAGAGTGTCAGAAAGTTTCAGAGAGTGATAGAGAGTGTCAGAGAGAGTCAGAGAGTGATAGAGAGTGTCAGAGAGTGATAGAGAGTGTCTGAGAATGTCAGAGAGTGTTAGAGAGTGTCAGAGAGTGATAGAGAGTGTCTGAGAGTTTCAGAGAGTGAGAGAGAGATTCTGAAAGTGTCAGAGAGTTTCAGAGAGCAAAAGAGAGTGTCAGAGAGTGATAGAGTGTGTCAGAGAGTGATAGAGAGTGTCTGAGAGTGTCTGAGAGTGACAGAGAGTGTCTGAGAGTGACAGCGATTGTCTGAGAGTGTCAGTGAGTGTCAGAGAGTGATAGAGAGTGATAGAGAGTGATAGAGCGTGATAAAGAGTGATAGAGAGTTTCAGAGTGTGTCATTGAGTGATAGAGAGTGTCAGACAGTGTCAGAGTGTGATAGAGTGTGTCAGAGAGTCATAGAGAGAGTCAGAGAGTGATAGAGAGAATCTGAGCGTGTCTGAGAGTGACAGAAAGTGACAGAGAGTGTCTGAGAGTGTCAGTGAGTGTCCGAGAGTGATAGAGAGTGTCTGAGAGTGTCTGAGAGTGACAGAGAGTGATGGACAGTGTCTGAGACAGTCAGAGAGTGTCAGAGTGTGATGGAGAGTGATAGAGAGTGTCAGAGAGTGTCACAGAGTGCAAGAGCGTGATATACAGTGATAGCGAGCGTCAGAGAGTGCCTTAGAGTGACAGAGAGTGTCAGAGTGTGTCACAGAGTGTCTGAGTGTGTCAGATAGTGATAGAGTGTGATAGAGAGTGTCACAGACTGTCATTGAGTGACAGAGAGTGTCAGAGGGTGTCAGAGAGTGATAGAGAGTGATAGAGAGTGTCTGAGAGTGACAGAAAGCGTCTGAGAGTGTCAGTGAGTGTCAGAGAGTGATAGAGAGTGTCAGAGAGTGTCAGAGAGTGATAGAGAGTGATAGAGAGTGTCAGAGAGTGATATAGAGTGTCCGATAATGTCAGAGAGTGATAGAGAGTGTCAGAGAGTGTCTGAGAGTGTCTGAGAGTGTCAGAGAGTGATAGAGAGATTCTGAGAGTGTCAGAGACTGTCAGAGAGTGATAGAGAGTGTCTGAGAGTGTCAGAAAGTGTCAGAGAGTGATAGAGAGTGTCAGAGAGTTTCAGAGAGTGATAGAGAGTGTCAGAGAGTGATAGAGAGTGTCTGAGAATGTCAGAGAGGGATAGAGAGTGTCTGAGAGTGTCAGAGAGTGATAGAGAGTGATAGAGAGTGTCAGAGAGTGTCAGAGAGTGTCAGAGCGTGTCAGAGAGTGTCAGAGCGTGTCAGAGAGTGTCAGAGAGCGAAAGAGAGTGTCAGAGAGTGATGGAGAGTGTCTGAGAGTGTCTGAGCTTGACAGCGAGTGTCTGAGAGTGCCAGTGAGTGTCAGAGAGTGATAGAGAGTGATAGAGAGTGCTGGAGAGTGATAAAGAGTTATAGAGAGTTTCAGAGTGTGTCATTGAGCGATAGAGAGTGTCAGACAGTGTCAGAGTGTGACAGAGTGTGTCAGAGAGTGTCAGAGAGTGATAGAGAGTGTAAGAGAGTGATAGAGAGTGAAAGAGAGTGTCTGAGAGTGTCAGAGAGTGTCAGAGTGTGTCAGAGAGTGATAGAGAGTGATATAGAGTGTCAGAGAGTGTCATAGAGTGATAGAGAGTGTCAGAGTGTGTCAGAGAGTGATAGAGAGTGATTGAGTGTGTCAGAGAGTGTCAGAGAGCGATTGAGAGTGTCAGAGAGTGATAGAGAGTGTCAGAGAGTGATAGAGAGCGTCTGAGAGAGTCTGAGAGTCTCAGAGAGTGAAAGAGAGTTTCTGAGAGTGTCAGTGAGTGTCAGAGAGTGATAGTGAGTGTCTGAGAGTGTCAGTGAGTTATAGAGAGTGATAGAGAGCCTCTGAGAATGTCAGAGAGTGTCAGAGAGTGATAGAGAGTGTCAGACAGTGATAGAGAGTGATGGAGAGTGTCTGAGAGTGTCGGTGAGTGTCAGAGAGTGATAGAGTGTGTCAGACAGTGATAGAGAGTGTCAGAGAGTGATAGAGAGTGTCAGAGAGTGATAGAGAGAGTCAGAGAGTGATAGAGAGAATCTGAGCGTGTCTGAGAGTGTCAGAGAGTGTCAGAGTATGTGAGAGTGTCAGAGAGCGATAGAGAGTGTCAGAGGGTGATAGAGAGTGTCAGAGAGTGATAGAAAGAGTCAGAGAGTGATAGAGAGAATCTGAGCGTGTCTGAGAGTGACAGAGAGTGACAGAGAGTGACAGAGAGTGTCTGAGAGTGTCAGTGAGTGTCAGAGAGTGATAGAGAGTGATAGAGAGTGTCAGAGAGTGTCAGAGAGTGTCAGAGAGTGATAGAGTGTGATAGAGCGTGTCAGAGAGTGATAGAGAGTGATAGACAGTGTCTGAGACAGTCAGAGAGTGTCAGAGAGTGATAGAGAGTGATAGAGAGTGTCAGAGAGTGTCAGAGAGTGTCAGAGAGTGTCAGAGAGTGATAGAGAGTGATAGAGCGTGTCAGAGAGTGTCAAAGAGTGATAGAGAGTGTCAGAGAGTGTCAGAGAGTGATAGAGAGTGTCAGAGTGTGTCACAGAATGTCTGAGAGTGTCAGAGAGTGTCAGAGTGTGATAGAGAGTGATAGAAAGTGTCTGAGAGTGTCAGAGTGTGTCAGAGAGAGTCAGAGAATGATAGAGAGTGATGGAGAGTGTCATAGAGTGCCATTGAGTGATAGAGAGTTTCAGAGAGTGTCAGAGAGTGATCGAGAGTGTCAGGGAGTGCTAGAGTGTGTCAGAGAGTGATAGAGAGTGTCAGCGAGTGATAGAGAGTGATAGAGAGTGATTAAGTGTGTCAGAGAGTGATAGAGAGTGTCAGAGTGTGTCACAGAATGTCTGAGAGTGTCAGAGAGTGTCAGAGTGTGATAGAGAGTGATAGAAAGTGTCTGAGAGTGTCAGAGTGTGTCAGAGAGAGTCAGAGAATGATAGAGAGTGATGGAGAGTGTCATAGAGTGCCATTGAGTGATAGAGAGTTTCAGAGAGTGTCAGAGAGTGATCGAGAGTGTCAGGGAGTGCTAGAGTGTGTCAGAGAGTGATAGAGAGTATCTGAGAGTGTCTGTGAGTGTCAGAGAGTGTCAGAGAGTGTCAGAGAGAGACAAAGGGTGATAGAAAGTGTCTGAGAGTGTCAGAGAATGTCAGAGAGTGTCTGAGTGTGTCAGAGAGTGTCAGAGAGTGATAGAGAGTGTCAGAGAGTGTCAGAGAGTGATAGAGAGTGATAGAGAGTGTCAGAGAGTGTCAGAGAGTGATAGAGAGTGATAGAGAGTGTCTGAGAGTGTCAGAGATTGTCTGAGAGTGTCACAGAGTGTCAGAGAGTGAGAGAGAGTGTATGAGAGTGTCTGAGAGTGTCAGTGAGTGTCAGAGAGTGATAGAGAGTGATAGAGAGTGACAGAGAGTTTCAGAGTGAGTCATTGAGTGATAGTGAGTGTCAGAGAGTGTCAGAACAAAGAACAAAGAACAAAGATAATTACAGCACAGGAACAGGCCCTTCGGCCCTCCAAGCCTGCGCCGATCCAGATCCTCTCTCTAAACATGTCGCCTATTTTCTAAGCTTCTGTATCTCTTTTCTTCCTGCCCATTCATGTATCTGTCTAGATACATCTTAAAAGACTCCATCGTGCCCGCATCTAGCACCTCCGCTGGCAATGCGTTCCAGGTGCCCACCACCCTCTGCGTAAAGAACTTTCCACGCATATCCCCCCTAAACTTTTCCCCTTTCACTTTGAACTCGTGTCCTCTAGTAATTGAAACCCCCACTCTGGGAAAAAGCTTCTTGCTATCCACCCTGTCTATACCTCTCATGATTTTGTACATCTCAATCAGGTCCCCCCTCAACCTCTGTCTTTCTAATGAAAATAATCCTAATCTACTCAACCTCTCTTCATAGCTAGCGCCCTCCATACCAGGCAACATCCTGGTGAACCTCCTCTGCACCCTTTCCAAAGCATCCACATCCTTTTGATAATGTGGCGACCAGAACTGTACGCAGTATTCCAAATGTGGCCGAACCAAAGTCCTATACAACTGTAACATGACCTGCCAACTCTTGTACTCAATGTCCCGTCCGATGAAGGAAAGCATGCCGTATGCCTTCTTGACCACTCTATTTACCTGCGTTGCCACCTTCAGGGAACAGTGGACCTGAACACCCAAATCTCTCTGGACATCAATTTTCCCCAGGACTTTTCCATTTACTGTATAGTTCACTCTTGAATTGGATCTTCCAAAATGCATCACCTCGCATTTGCCCTGATTGAACTCCATCTGCCATTTCTCTGCCCAACTCTCCAATCTATCTATATTCTGCTGTATTCTCTGACAGTCCCCTTCACTATCTGCTGCTCCACCAATCTTAGTGTCGTCTGCAAATTTGCTAATCAGTCCACCTATACTGTCCTCCAAATCATTAATATATATCACAAACAACAGTGGTCCCAGCACGGATCCCTGTGGAACACCACTGGTCACACGTCTCCATTTTGAGAAACTCCCTTCTACTGCTACTCTCTGTCTCCTGTTGCCCAGACAGTTCTTTATCCATCTAGCTAGTACACCTTGGACCCCAAGCGCCTTCACTTTCTCCATCAGTCTGCCATGGGGAACCTTATCAAACGCCTTACTGAAGTCCATGTATATGACATCGACAGCCCTTCCGTCATCAATCAACTTTGTCACTTCCTCAAAGAATTCTATTAAGTTGGTAAGACATGACCTTCCCTGCACAAAACCATGTTGCCTATCACTGATGAGCCCATTTTCTTCCAAATGGGAATAGATCCTATCCCTCAGTATCTTCTCCAGCAGCTTCCCTACCACTGACGTCAGGCTCACCGGTCTATAATTACCTGGATTATCCCTGCTACCCTTCTTAAACAAGGGGACAACATTAGCAATTCTCCAGTCCTCCGGGACCTCACCCGTGTTTAAGGATGCTGCAAAGATATCTGTTAAGGCCCCAGCTATTTCCTCTCTCGCTTCCCTCAGTAACCTGGGATAGATCCCATCCAGACCTGGGGACTTGTCCACCTTAATGCCCTTTGGAATACCCAACACTTCCTCCCTCCTTATGCCGACTTGACCTAGAGTAATCAAACATCTGTTCCTAACCTCAACATCCGTCATGTCCCTCTCCTCGGTGAATACCGATGCAAAGTACTCGTTTAGAATCTCACCCATTTTCTCTGAGTCCAAGCATAACATTCCTCCTTTGTCCTTTAGTGGGCCAATCCTTTCTCTAGTTACCCTCTTTCTCCTTATATATGAATAAAAGGCTTTGGGATTTTCCTTAACCCTGTTTGCTAAAGATATTTCATGACCCCTTTTAGCCCTCTTAATTCCTCGTTTCAGATTGGTCCTACATTCCCGATATTCTTTCAAAGCTTCGTCTTTCATCAGCCGCCTAGACCTTATGTATGCTTCCTTTTTCCTCTTAGCTAGTCTCACAAATTCACCTGTCATCCATGGTTCCCTAATCTTGCCATTTCTATCCCTCATTTTCACAGGAACATGTCTCTCCTGCACGCTCATCAACCTCTCTTTAAAAGCCTCCCACATATCACATGTGGATTTACCTTCAAACAGCTGCTCCCAATCTACATTTCCCAGCTCCTGCCGAATTTTGGTATAGTTGGCCTTCCCCCAATTTAGCACTCTTCCTTTAGGACCACTCTCGTCTTTGTCCATGAGTATTTTAAAGCTTACGGAATTGTGATCACTATTCCCAAAGTAGTCCCCTACTGAAACTTCAAGAACCTGGCCGGGCTCATTCCCCAACAGAGTGTGATAGAGAGTGTCAGAGAGTGATAGAGAGTGATAGAGAGTGTCTGAGAGCCTCAGAGAGTGTCAGAGAGTGATAGAGAGTGTCAGAGTGTGTCACAGAGTGTCTGAGTATGTCAGAGAGTGTCAGATAGTGATAGAGAGTGATAGAGAGTTTCACAGAGTGTCATTGAGTGATTGAGAGTGTCAGAGAGTGTCAGAGAGTGATAGAGAGTGATAGAGAGTGTCTGAGAGTGTCAGAGAGCGATAGAGAGTGTCAGAGAGTGATATAGATTGTCAGAGAGTGATAGAGAGTGTCTGTGAGTGTCTGAGAGTGACAGATAGCGAAAGAGAGTGTCAGAGAGTGATAGAGAGTGTCAGAGAGTGTCAGAGAGTGTCAGAGTGTGTCAGGGAGTGATGAAGAATGTTAGAGAGTGTCAGAGAGTGTCAGAGAGTGATGGAGAGTGATTGAGTGTGTCTGAGAGCGTCAGAGAGTGTCAGAGCGAGATAGAGAGTGTCTGAGAGTGATGGAGAGTGTCTGAGAGTGTCTGAGAGCGTCAGAGAGTGTCAGAGAGTGATAGAGAGTGATAGAGAGTGATAGAGAGCGTCAGAGAGTGTCATAGAGTGATAGAGAGTGTCAGAGTGTGTCACAGAGTGTCTGAGTATGTCAGAGAGTGTCAGATAGTGATAGAGAGTGATAGAGAGTGTCACAGAGTGTCATTGAGTGATAGAGATTGTCAGAGAGTGTCAGAGAGTGATAGAGAGTGATTGAGAGTGTCTGAGAGTGTCAGAGAGCGATAGAGAGTGTCAGAGAGTGATATAGATTGTCAGAGAGTGATAGAGAGTGTCTGTGAGTGTCCGAGAGTGTCAGAGAGCGAAAGAGAGTGTCTGAGAGTGTCAGTGAGTGTCAGAGAGTGATAGAGAGTTTTTGAGTGTGTCAGTGAGTGATAGAGAGTGATAGAGAGCCTCTGAGAGTGTCAGGGGGTGTCAGAGGGAGATAGAGAGTGATAGAGAGTGTCTGAGAGTGTCTGAGAGTGACAGAGTGTGACAGAGAGTGTCTGAGAAAGTCAGTGAGTGTCAGAGAGTGATAGAGAGTGTCTGAGAGTGTCAGAGAGTGATAGAGAGTGTCAGAGATTGTCAGTGAGTGATAGAGAGTGATAGAGAGCCTCTGAGAGTGTCAGAGAGTGTCAGAGAGTGATAGAGAGTGATGGAGAGTGTCTGAGAGGATCTGAGAGTGACAGATAGAGTCAGAGAGTGTCTGAGAGTGTCAGTGAGTTTCAGAGAGTGATAGAGAGTCTCTGAGAGTGTCAGAGAGTGATAGAGTGTGATAGAGAAGCTTTGAGATTGTCAGAGAGTGTCAGAGAGTGATAGAGAGTGTCTGAGAGTGTCAGAGAGTGTCAGATTGTGTCAGAGGGTGTCAGATAGTGTAAGAGCGTGATATAGAGTGATAGAGTGTGTGAGAGAGAGTCAGACAGTGTCATAGAGTGTCAGAGAGTGATAGAGAGTTATAGAGAGTGTCAGAGAGTGTCATAGAGTGACAGAGAGCGTCAGAGTGTGTCACAGAGTGTCTGAGTTTGTCAGAGAGAGACAGAGAGTGATAGAGAGTGATAGAGAGTGTCACAGAGTATCTTTGAGTGATAGAGAGTGTCAGAGAGTGTCAGAGAGTGATAGAGAGTGATAGAGAGTGTCTGAGAGTGTCAGAGAGCGATAGAGAGTGTCAGAGAGTGATATAGATTGTCAGAGAGTGATAGAGAGTGTCTGTGAGTGTCTGAGACTGACAGAGAGCGAACGAGAGTGTCAGAGAGTGATAGAGAGTGATTGAGTGTGTCTGAGAGCGTCAGAGAGTGTCAGAGCGTGATTGAGAGTGTCTGAGAGTGATAGAGAGTGATGGAGAGTGTCTGAGAGCGTCAGAGAGTGTCAGAGAGTGATAGAGAGTGATAGAGAGCGTCAGAGAGTGTCATAGAGTGATAGAGAGTGTCAGAGTGTGTCACAGAGTGTCTGAGTATGTCAGAGAGTGTCAGATAGTGATAGAGAGTGATAGAGAGTGTCTGAGAGTTTGAGAGAGTGAGAGAGAGATTCTGAGAGTGTCAGAGAGTTTCAGAGAGAGAAAGAGATTGTCAGAGAGTGATAGAGTGTGTCAGAGTGTGATAGAGAGTGTCTGAGAGTGTCTGAGAGTGACAGAGAGTGTCTGAGAGTGACAGCGAAAGTCTGAGAGTGTCAGTGAGAGTCAGAGAGTGATAGAGAGTGATAGAGAGTGATAGAGAGTTTCAGAGTGTGTCATTGAGTGATAGAGAGTGTCAGACAGTGTCAGAGTGTGATAGAGTGTGTCAGAGAGTGTCAGAGAGTGAAAGAGAGTGTAAGAGAGTGATAGAGAGCGAGAGAGTGTGTCAGAGTGTGTCAGAGATTGATAGAGAGTGATAGAGAGTGCCAGAGAGTGTCATAGAGTGATAGAGAGTGTCAGAGTGTGTCAGAGAGTGATAGAGAGTGATTGAGTGCGTCAGAGAGTGTCAGAGAGCGATTGAGAGTGTCAGAGAGTGATAGAGAGTGTCAGAGAGTGATAGAGAGCGTCTGAGAGAGTCAGTGAGTGTCAGAGAGTGATAGTGTGTGTCTGAGAGTGTCAGTGAGTTATAGAGAGTTATAGAGAGCCTCTGAGAATGTCAGAGAGTGTCAGAGAGTGATAGAGAGTGTCAGAGAGCGATAGAGAGTGTCAGAGAGAGTTAGAGAGGGACAGAGAGTGTCTGAGAGTGTCAGAGTGTGTCAGAGAGTGATAGAGAGTGATAGAGAGTGTCAGAGAGTGTCATAGTGTGATAGATAGTGTCAGAGTGTGTCAGAGAGTGACAGAGAGTGATTGAGGGTGTCAGAGAGTGTCAGAGAGCGATTGAGATTGTCAGAGAGTGATAGAGAGTGATAGAGAGTTTCTGAGAGAGTCTGAGAGTGACAGAGAGTGAAAGAGAGTTTCTGAGAGTGTCAGTGAGTGTCAGAGAGTGATAGTGAGTGTCTGAGAGTGTCAGTGAGTTATAGAGAGTGATAGAGAGCCTCTGAGATTGTCAGAGAGTGTCAGAGAGTGATAGAGAGTGTCAGAGAGAGTTAGAGAGTGACAGAGAGTGTCTGAGAGTGTCAGTGAGTCAGAGAGTGATAGAGTGTGTCAGACAGTGATAGAGAGTGATAGAGAGTGTCTGAGAGTGTCAGAGAGTGTCAGAGTATGTGAGAGTGTCAGAGAGCGATAGAGAGTGTCAGAGAGTGATAGAGAGTGTCAGAGAGTGATAGAGAGAGTCAGAGAGTGATAGAGAGAATCTGAGCGTGTCTGAGAGTGACAGAGAGTGACAGAGAGTGTCAGTGAGTGTGAGAGAGTGATAGAGAGTGTCTGAGAGTGTCTGAGAGTGATAGAGAGTGATAGACAGTGTCTGAGACAGTCAGGCAGTGTCAGAGAGTGATAGAGAGTGTCAGAGAGTGATAGAGAGTGATAGAGAGTGATCGAGCGTGTCAGAGAGTGTCAAAGAGTGATAGAGTGTGTCAGAGAGTGTCAGAGAGTGTCAGAGAGTGATAGAGAGTGTCAGAGTGTGTCACAGAATGTCTGAGAGTGTCAGAGAGTGTCAGAGTGATAGAGAGTGATAGAGAGTGTCTGAGAGTGTCAGAGTGTGTCAGAGAGAGTCAGAGAATGATAGAGAGTGATAGAGAGTGTCATAGAGTGCCATTGAGTGATCGAGAGTGTCAGGGAGTGCTAGAGTGTGTCAGAGAGTGATAGAGAGTGTCAGCGAGTGATAGAGTGTGATAGAAAGTGATTAAGTGTGTCAGAGAGTGTTCGAGAGAGATACAGAGTGATAGAGAGTATCTGAGAGTGTCTGTGAGTGTCAGAGAGTGTCAGAGAGTGTCAGAGAGAGTCAGAGAGAGACAAAGGGTGATAGAAAGTGTCTGAGAGTGTCAGAGAGTTTCAGAGAGTGTCAAAGAATGATAGAGAGAGTCAGAGTGTGTCACAGAGTGTCTGAGTGTGTCAGAGAGTGTCAGAGAGTGATAGAGAGTTAAAGAGAGTGTCAGAGAGTGTCAGAGAGTGACAGAGAGTGATAGAGAGTGTCAGAGAGTGTCAGAGAGTGATAGAGAGTGATAGAGAGTGTCTGAGAATGACAGAGAGTGTCTGAGAGTGTCACAGATTGTCAGAGTGTGAGAGAGAGTGAGAGAGAGTGTATGAGAGTGTCTGAGAGTGTCAGTGAGTGTCAGAGAGTGATAGAGAGTGATAGAGAGTGACAGAGAGTTTCAGAGTGAGTCATTGAGTGATAGTGAGTGTCAGAGAGTGTCAGAGTGTGATAGAGAGTGTCAGAGAGTGATAGAGAGTGATAGAGAGTGTCAGAGAGTGTCAGAGTGTGTCAGAGTGTGTCAGGGAGTCATGAAGAATGTTAGAGAGTGTCAGAGAGTGTCAGAGAGTGATAGAGAGTGATTGAGTGTGTCTGAGAGCGTCAGAGAGTGTCAGAGCGTGATAGAGAGTGTCTGAGAGTGATAGAAAGTGTCTGAGAGTGTCTGAGAGCGTCCGAGAGTGTCAGAGAGTGATAGAGTGTGAAAGAGAGCGTCAGAGAGTGTCATCGAGTGATAGAGAGTGTCAGAGTGTGTCACAGAGTGTCTGAGTATGTCAGAGAGTGTCAGATAGTGATAGAGAGTGATAGAGAGTGTCACAGAGTGTCATTGAGTGATAGAGATTGTCAGAGAGTGTCAGAGAGTGATAGAGAGTGATAGAGAGTGTCTGAGAGTGTCAGAGAGCGATAGAGAGTGTCAGAGAGTGATATAGATTGTCAGAGAGTGATAGAGAGTGTCTGTGAGTGTCTGAGAGTGACAGAGAGCGAAAGAGAGTCTCTGAGAGTGTCAGTGAGTGTCAGAGAGTGATAGAGAGTTTTTGAGTGTGTCAGTGAGTGATAGAGAGTGATAGAGAGCCTCTGAGAGTGTCAGGGGGTGTCAGAGGGAGATAGAGAGTGATAGAGAGTGTCTGAGAGTGTCTGAGAGTGACAGAGTGTGACAGAGAGTGTCTGAGAAAGTCAGTGAGTGTCAGAGAGTGATAGAAAGTGTCTGAGAGTGTCAGAGAGTGATAGAGAGTGTCTGAGATTGTCAGTGAGTTATAGAGAGTGATAGAGAGCCTCTGAGAGTGTCAGAGAGTGTCAGAGAGTGATAGAGAGTGATGGAGAGTGTCTGAGAGGATCTGAGAGTGACAGATAGAGTCAGAGAGTGTCTGAGTGTGTCAGTGAGTTTCAGAAAGTGATAGAGAGTCTCTGAGAGTGTCAGAGAGTGATAGAGTGTGATAGAGAAGCTTTGAGATTGACAGAGAGTGTCAGTGAGTGTGAGAGAGTGATAGAGAGTGTCTGAGAGTGTCTGAGAGTGTCTGAGAGTGATAGAGAGTGATAGACAGTGTCTGAGACAGTCAGGCAGTGTCAGAGAGTGATAGAGAGTGTCAGAGAGTGTCAGAGAGTGTCAGAGAGTGATAGAGAGTGATAGAGAGTGATCGAGCATGTCAGAGAGTGTCAAAGAGTGATAGAGAGTGTCAGAGAGTGTCAGAGAGTGATAGAGAGTGTCAGAGTGTGTCACAGAATGTCTGAGAGTGTCAGAGAGTGTCAGAGTGATAGAGAGTGATAGAGAGTGTCTGAGAGTGTCTGAGAGTGTCAGAGTGTGTCAGAGAGAGTCAGAGAATGATAGAGAGTGATAGAGAGTGTCATAGAGTGCCATTGAGTGATCGAGAGTGTCAGGGAGTGCTAGAATGTGTCAGAGAGTGATAGAGAGTGTCAGCGAGTGATAGAGTGTGATAGAAAGTGATTAAGTGTGTCAGAGAGTGTTCGAGAGAGATACAGAGTGATAGAGAGTATCTGAGAGTGTCTGTGAGTGTCAGAGAGTGTCAGAGAGAGTCAGAGAGAGACAAAGGGTGATAGAAAGTGTCTGAGAGTGTCAGAGAGTTTCAGAGAGTGTCAAAGAATGATAGAGAGAGTCAGAGTGTGTCACAGAGTGTCTGAGTGTGTCAGAGAGTGTCAGAGAGTGATAGAGAGTGTCAGAGAGTGTCAGAGAGTGTCAGAGAGTGTCAGAGAGTGTCAGAGAGTGTCAGAGAGTGATAGAGAGTTAAAGAGAGTGTCAGAGAGTGACAGAGAGTGATAGAGAGTGTCAGAGAGTGTCAGAGAGTGTCAGAGAGTGTCAGAGAGTGTCAGAGAGTGTCAGAGAGTGAGAGAGAGTGTCTGAGAGTGACAGAGAGTGTCTGAGAGTGTCACAGATTGTCAGAGTGTGAGAGAGAGTGAGAGAGAGTGTATGAGAGTGTCTGAGAGTGTCAGTGAGTGTCAGAGAGTGATAGAGAGTGATAGAGAGTGACAGAGAGTTTCAGAGTGAGTCATTGAGTGATAGTGAGTGTCAGAGAGTGTCAGAGTGTGATAGAGAGTGTCAGAGAGTGATAGAGAGTGATAGAGAGTGTCAGAGAGTGTCAGAGAGTGTCAGAGTGTGTCAGAGTGTGTCAGGGAGTCATGAAGAATGTTAGAGAGTGTCAGAGAGTGTCAGAGAGTGATAGAGAGTGATTGAGTGTGTCTGAGAGCGTCAGAGAGTGTCAGAGCGTGATAGAGAGTATCTGAGAGTGATGGAAAGTGTCTTAGAGTGTCTGAGAGCGTCCGAGAGTGTCAGAGAGTGATAGAGTGTGAAAGAGAGCGTCAGAGAGTGTCATCGAGTGATAGAGAGTGTCAGAGTGTGTCACAGAGTGTCTGAGTATGTCAGAGAGTGTCAGATAGTGATAGAGAGTGATAGAGAGTGTCACAGAGTGTCATTGAGTGATAGAGATTGTCAGAGAGTGTCAGAGAGTGATAGAGAGTGATAGAGAGTGTCTGAGAGTGTCAGAGAGCGATAGAGAGCGTCAGAGAGTGATATAGATTGTCAGAGAGTGATAGAGAGTGTCTGTGAGTGTCTGAGAGTGACAGAGAGCGAAAGAGAGTGTCTGAGAGTGTCAGTGAGTGTCAGAGAGTGATAGAGAGTTTTTGAGTGTGTCAGTGAGTGATAGAGAGTGATAGAGAGCCTCTGAGAGTGTCAGGGGGTGTCAGAGGGAGATAGAGAGTGATAGAGAGTGTCTGAGAGTGTCTGAGAGTGACAGAGTGTGACAGAGAGTGTCTGAGAAAGTCAGTGAGTGTCAGAGAGTGATAGAGAGTGTCTGAGAGTGTCAGAGAGTGATAGAGAGTGTCTGAGATTGTCAGTGAATGATAGAGAGTGATAAAGAGCCTCTGAGAGTGTCAGAGAGTGTCAGAGAGTGATAGAGAGTGATGGAGAGTGTCTGAGAGGATCTGAGAGTGACAGATAGAGTCAGAGAGTGTCTGAGAGTGTCAGTGAGTTTCAGAGAGTGATAGAGAGTCTCTGAGAGTGTCTGAGAGTGATAGAAAGTGTCTGAGAGTGTCTGAGAGCGTCCGAGAGTGTCAGAGAGTGATAGAGTGTGAAAGAGAGCGTCAGAGAGTGTCATCGAGTGATAGAGAGTGTCAGAGTGTGTCACAGAGTGTCTGAGTATGTCAGAGAGTGTCAGATAGTGATAGAGAGTGATAGAGAGTGTCACAGAGTGTCATTGAGTGATAGAGATTGTCAGAGAGTGTCAGAGAGTGATAGAGAGTGATAGAGAGTGTCTGAGAGTGTCAGAGAGCGATAGAGAGCGTCAGAGAGTGATATAGATTGTCAGAGAGTGATAGAGAGTGTCTGTGAGTGTCTGAGAGTGAAAGAGAGCGAAAGAGAGTGTCTGAGAGTGTCAGTGAGTGTCAGAGAGTGATAGAGAGTTTTTGAGTGTGTCAGTGAGTGATAGAGAGTGATAGAGAGCCTCTGAGAGTGTCAGGGGGTGTCAGAGGGAGATAGAGAGTGATAGAGAGTGTCTGAGAGTGTCTGAGAGTGACAGAGTGTGACAGAGAGTGTCTGAGAAAGTCAGTGAGTGTCAGAGAGTGATAGAGAGTGTCTGAGAGTGTCAGAGAGTGATAGAGAGTGTCTGAGATTGTCAGTGAGTGATAGAGAGTGATAGAGAGCCTCTGAGAGTGTCAGAGAGTGTCAGAGAGTGATAGAGAGTGATGGAGAGTGTCTGAGAGGATCTGAGAGTGACAGATAGAGTCAGAGAGTGTCTGAGAGTGTCAGTGAGTTTCAGAGAGTGATAGAGAGTCTCTGAGAGTGTCAGAGAGTGATAGAGTGTGATAGAGAAGCTTTGAGATTGACAGAGAGTGTCAGTGAGTGTGAGAGAGTGATAGAGAGTGTCTGAGAGTGTCTGAGAGTGATAGAGAGTGATAGACAGTGTCTGAGACAGTCAGGCAGTGTCAGAGAGTGATAGAGAGTGTCAGAGAGTGTCAGAGAGTGTCAGAGAGTGATAGAGAGTGATAGAGAGTGATCGAGCATGTCAGAGAGTGTCAAAGAGTGATAGAGAGTGTCAGAGAGTGTCAGAGAGTGATAGAGAGTGTCAGAGTGTGTCACAGAATGTCTGAGAGTGTCAGAGAGTGTCAGAGTGATAGAGAGTGATAGAGAGTGTCTGAGAGTGTCTGAGAGTGTCAGAGTGTGTCAGAGAGAGTCAGAGAATGATAGAGAGTGATAGAGAGTGTCATAGAGTGCCATTGAGTGATCGAGAGTGTCAGGGAGTGCTAGAATGTGTCAGAGAGTGATAGAGAGTGTCAGCGAGTGATAGAGTGTGATAGAAAGTGATTAAGTGTGTCAGAGAGTGTTCGAGAGAGATACAGAGTGATAGAGAGTATCTGAGAGTGTCTGTGAGTGTCAGAGAGTGTCAGAGAGTGTCAGAGAGAGTCAGAGAGAGACAAAGGGTGATAGAAAGTGTCTGAGAGTGTCAGAGAGTTTCAGAGAGTGTCAAAGAATGATAGAGAGAGTCAGAGTGTGTCACAGAGTGTCTGAGTGTGTCAGAGAGTGTCAGAGAGTGATAGAGAGTTAAAGAGAGTGTCAGAGAGTGTCAGAGAGTGACAGAGAGTGATAGAGAGTGTCAGAGAGTGTCAGAGAGTGATAGAGAGTGTCTGAGAGTGACAGAGAGTGTCTGAGAGTGTCACAGATTGTCAGAGTGTGAGAGAGAGTGAGAGAGAGTGTATGAGAGTGTCTGAGAGTGTCAGTGAGTGTCAGAGAGTGATAGAGAGTGATAGAGAGTGACAGAGAGTTTCAGAGTGAGTCATTGAGTGATAGTGAGTGTCAGAGAGTGTCAGAGTGTGATAGAGAGTGTCAGAGAGTGATAGAGAGTGATAGAGAGTGTCAGAGAGTGTCAGAGAGTGTCAGAGTGTGTCAGAGTGTGTCAGGGAGTCATGAAGAATGTTAGAGAGTGTCAGAGAGTGTCAGAGAGTGATAGAGAGTGATTGAGTGTGTCTGAGAGCGTCAGAGAGTGTCAGAGCGTGATAGAGAGTGTCTGAGAGTGATAGAAAGTGTCTGAGAGTGTCTGAGAGCGTCCGAGAGTGTCAGAGAGTGATAGAGTGTGAAAGAGAGCGTCAGAGAGTGTCATCGAGTGATAGAGAGTGTCAGAGTGTGTCACAGAGTGTCTGAGTATGTCAGAGAGTGTCAGATAGTGATAGAGAGTGATAGAGAGTGTCACAGAGTGTCATTGAGTGATAGAGATTGTCAGAGAGTGTCAGAGAGTGATAGAGAGTGATAGAGAGTGTCTGAGAGTGTCAGAGAGCGATAGAGAGCGTCAGAGAGTGATATAGATTGTCAGAGAGTGATAGAGAGTGTCTGTGAGTGTCTGAGAGTGACAGAGAGCGAAAGAGAGTGTCTGAGAGTGTCAGTGAGTGTCAGAGAGTGATAGAGAGTTTTTGAGTGTGTCAGTGAGTGATAGAGAGTGATAGAGAGCCTCTGAGAGTGTCAGGGGGTGTCAGAGGGAGATAGAGAGTGATAGAGAGTGTCTGAGAGTGTCTGAGAGTGACAGAGTGTGACAGAGAGTGTCTGAGAAAGTCAGTGAGTGTCAGAGAGTGATAGAGAGTGTCTGAGAGTGTCAGAGAGTGATAGAGAGTGTCTGAGATTGTCAGTGAGTGAAAGAGAGTGATAAAGAGCCTCTGAGAGTGTCAGAGAGTGTCAGAGAGTGATAGAGAGTGATGGAGAGTGTCTGAGAGGATCTGAGAGTGACAGATAGAGTCAGAGAGTGTCTGAGAGTGTCAGTGAGTTTCAGAGAGTGATAGAGAGTCTCTGAGAGTGTCAGAGAGTGATAGAGTGTGATAGAGAAGCTTTGAGATTGTCAGAGAGTGTCAGAGAGTGTCAGATTGTGTCAGAGGGTGTCAGATAGTGTAAGAGCGTGATAGAGAGTGATAGAGTGTGTGAGAGAGAGTCAGACAGTGTCATAGAGTGTCAGAGAGTGATAGAGAGTTATAGAGAGTGTCAGAGAGTGTCATAGAGTGACAGAGAGCGTCAGAGTGTGTCACAGAGTGTCTGAGTTTGTCAGAGAGAGACAGAGAGTGATAGAGAGTGATAGAGAGTGTCACAGAGTGTCTTTGAGTGATAGAGAGTGTCGGAGAGTGTCAGAGAGTGATAGAGAGTGACAGAGAGAGGCTGAGAGTGACAGAGAGCGTCTGAGAGTGTCAATGAGTGTCAGAGAGTGATAGAGAGTGTCAGAGAGTGTCAGAGAGTGTCAGAGAGTGATAGAGAGTGTCAGAGAGTGATAGAGTGTATCTGAGAATGCCAGAGAGTGATAGAGAGTGTCAGAGAGTGATAGAGAGTGTCTGAGAGTGTCTGAGAGTGATAGAGAGTGTCTGAGAGTGACAGTGAGTGTCTGAGAGTGTCAGTGAGTGTCAGAGTTTGATAGAGAGAGATAGAGAGTGATAGAGAGTTTCAGAGTGTGTCATTGAGTGATGGAGAGTGTCAGACAGTGTCAGAGTGTGATAGAGTGCGTCAGAGAGTGTTAGAGAGTGTAAGATAGTGATAGAGAGTGATAGAGAGTGTCAGAGAGTGATAGAGAGAGTCAGAGAGTGATAGAGAGTGACAGAGAATGTCTAAGAGTGTCAGAGAGTGTCAGTGTGTCAGAGAGTGATAGAGAGTGATAGAGAGTGTCAGAGAGTGTCATAGAGTGATAGACAGTGTCAGAGTGCGTCAGAGAGTGATAGAGAGTGATTGAGTGTGTCAGAGAGTTTCAGAGTGCGATTGAGAGTGTCAGAGAGTGATAGAGAGTGTCAGAGAGTTATAGAGAGCGTCTGAGAGAGTCTGAGATTGACAGAGAGTGAAAGAGAGTGTCTGAGAGTGTCAGTGAGTGTCAGAGAGTGATAGTGAGCGTCTGAGAGTGTCAGTGAGTGATAGAGAGTGTCAGAGAGTGATAGAGAGTGTCAGAGAGTGATAGAGAGTGTAAGAGAGTGATAGAGAGTGATAGAGAGTGTCAGAGAGTGATAGAGAGTGTCAGAGAGTGACAGAGAGTGACAGAGAGTGTCTGAGAGTGTCAGAGAGTGTCAGAGTGTGTCAGAGAGTGATAGAGAGTGATAGAGAGTGTCAGAGAGTGTCATAGAGTGATAGAGAGTGTCAGAGAGTGATAGAGAGTGTCAGAGAGTGATCGAGAGTGTCTGAGAGTGTCTGAGAGTGACAGAGAGTGAAAGCGAGTGTCTGAGAGTGTCAGTGAGTGTCAGAGAGTGATAGAGAGTGTCAGAGAGTGTCAGAGAGTGACAGAGAGTGAAAGCGAGTTTCTGAGAGTGTCAGTGAATGAAAGTGAGTGTCTGAGAGTGTCAGTGAGTGTCAGAGAGTGATAGAGAGTGTCAGAGAGTGTCAGAGAGTGACAGAGAGTGAAAGCGAGTGTCTGAGAGTGTCAGTGAGCGAAGGAGAGTGATCGAGAGTGATGGAGAGTGTCAGAGAGTGATAGAGAGTGTCTGAGAGTGTCTGACAGTGACAGAGAGCGAAAGAGAGTGTCAGAGAGTGATAGAGAGTGATTGAGTGTGTCTGAGAGCGTCAGAGAGTGTCAGAGCGTGATAGAGAGTGTCTGAGAGTGATAGAGAGTGTCTGAGAGTGATAGAGAGTGTCTGAGAATGTCAGAGAGTGATAGAGAGTGTCAGAGAGTGATAGAGAGTGTCTGAGAGTGTCAGAGAATGAGAGAGAGATTCTGAGAGTGTCAGAGAGTGTCATGGAGTGATAGAGAGTGACAGAGAGTGACAGAGAATGTCTGAGAGTGTCAGAGAGTGTCAGAGTGTGTCATAGAGTGATAGAGAGTGTCAGAGTGTGTCACAGAGTGTCTGAGTATGTCAGAGAGTGTCAGATAGTGATAGAGAGTGATAGAGAGTGTCACAGAGTGTCATTGAGTGATAGAGAGTGTCAGAGAGTGTCAGAGAGTGATAGAGAGTGTCTGTGAGTGTCTGAGAGTGACAGAGAGCGAAAGAGAGTGTCAGAGAGTGATAGAGAGTGATTGAGTGTGTCTGAGAGCGTCAGAGAGTGTCAGAGCGTGATAGAGAGTGTCTGAGAGTGATAGAGAGTGTCTGAGAGTGTCTGAGAGCGTCAGAGATTGTCAGAGAGTGATAGAGAGTGATAGAGTGTCAGAGAGTGTCATAGAGTGATAGAGAGTGTCAGAGTGTGTCACAGAGTGTCTGAGTATGTCAGAGAGTGTCAGATAGTGATAGAGTGTGATAGAGAGTGTCTGAGAGTTTCAGAGAGTGAGAGAGAGATTCTGAGAGTGTCAGAGAGTTTCTGAGAGCGAAAGAGAGTGTCAGAGAGTGATAGAGTGTGTCAGAGAGTGATAGAGAGTGTCTGAGAGTGTCTGAGAGTGACAGAGAGTGTCTGAGAGTGACAGCGAGTGTCTGAGAGTGTCAGTGAGTGTCAGAGAGTGATAGAGAGTGATAAAGAGTGATAGAGAGTTTCAGAGTGTGTCATTGAGTGATAGAGAGTGTCAGACAGTGTCAGAGTGTGATAGAGTGTGTCAGAGAGTGTCAGAGAGAGAAAGAGAATGTAAGAGAGTGATAGAGAGCGAGAGAGAGTGTCAGAGTGTGTCAGAGAGTGATAGAGAGTGTCAGAGTGTGTCAGAGAGTGATAGAGAGTGATTGAGTGCGTCAGAGAGTGTCAGAGAGCGATTGAGAGTGTCAGAGAGTGATGGAGAGTGTCAGAGAGTGAAAGAGAGCGTCTGAGAGAGTCTGAGAGTGACAGAGAGTGAAAGAGAGTTTCTGAGAGTGTCAGTGAGTGTCAGAGAGTGACAGTGAGTGTCTGAGAGTGTCAGTGAGTTATAGAGAGTGATAGAGAGCCTCTGAGAATGTCAGAGAGTGACAGAGAGTGTCAGAGAGAGTTTAGAGAGTGATAGAGAGTGATAGAGAGAATCTGAGAGTGTCTGAGAGTGACAGAGAGTGACAGAGAGTGTCTGAGAGTGTCAATGAGTGTCAGAGATTGATAGAGAGTGTCTGAGAGTGTCTGAGAGTGACAGAGAGTGATAGACAGTGTCTGAGACAGTCAGAGAGTGTCAGAGTGTGATAGAGAGTGATAGAGAGAATCTGAGCGTGTCTGAGAGTGACAGAGAGTGACAGAGAGTGTCTGAGAGTGTCACTGAGTGTCAGAGAGTAATAGAGAGTGTCTGAGAGTGTCTGAGAGTGACAGAGAGTGATAGACAGTGTCTGAGACAGTCAGAGAGTGTCAGAGTGTGATAGAGAGTGATAGAGAGTGTCAGAGAGTGTAAGAGCGTGATAGAGAGTGATAGAGAGTGTCAGAGAGAGTCAGACAGTGTCATAGAGTGTCAGAGAGTGATAGAGATTGATAGCGAGCGTCAGAGAGTGCCATAGAGTGACAGAGAGTGTCAGAGTGTGTCACAGAGTGTCTGAGTGTGTCAGAGAGTGATAGAGTGTGATAGAGAGTGTCACAGAGTGTCATTGAGTGATAGAGAGTGTCGGAGAGTGTCAGAGAGTGATAGAGAGTGATAGAGAGAGTCTGAGAGTGACAGAGAGCGTCTGAGAGTGTCAGTGAGTGTCAGAGAGTGATAGAGAGTGTCAGAGAGTGACAGAGAGTGATAGAGAGTGTCAGAGAGTGATAGTGTCTGAGAGTGTCAGAGAGTGATAGAGAGTGTCTGAGAGTGTCAGAGAGTGATAGAGATATTCTGAGAGTGTCAGAGAGTGTCAGAGAGTGATAGAGAGTGTCTGAGAGTGTCAGACAGTGTCAGAGAGTGATAGAGAGTGTCAGAGAGTGTCAGAGAGTGATAGAGATGTCGGAGAGTGATAGAGAGTGTCTGAGAATGTCAGAGAGTGATAGAGAGTGTCAAAGAGTGATAGAGAGTGTCTGAGAGTTTCAGAGAGTGAGAGAGAGATTCTGAGAGTGTCAGAGAGTGATAGAGAGTGATAGAGAGTGTCAGAGAGTGATAGAGAGTGTCTGAGAGTGTCAGAGAGCGAAATAGAGTGTCAGAGAGTGATAGAGAGTGTCAGAGAGTGATAGAGAGTGTCTGAGAGTGACAGCGAGTGTCTGAGAGTGTCAGTGAGTGTCAGAGAGTGACAGAGAGTGATAGAGAGTGATGGAGAGTGATAAAGATTGATAGAGAGTTTCAGAGAGTGTCATTGAGTGATAGAGAGTGTCAGACAGTGTCAGAGTTTGACAGAGTGTGTCAGAGAGTGATAGAGAATGTAAGAGAGTGATAGAGAGTGATAGAGTGTGTCTGAGAGTGTAAGAGTGTGTCAGAGAGTGTCAGAGAGCGATTGAGAGTGTCAGAGTGTGTCACAGAGAGTCTGAGTGTGTCAGAGAGTGATAGAGTGTGATAGAGAGTGTCACAGAGTGTCATTGAGTGATAGAGAGTGTCGGAGAGTGTCAGAGAGTGTTAGAGAGTGATAGAGAGAGTCTGAGAGTGACAGAGAGCGTCTGAGAGTGTCAGTGAGTGTCAGAGAGTGATAGAGAGTGTCAGAGAGTGACAGAGAGTGATAGTGAGTGTCAGAGTGTGATAGAGAGTGTCTGAGAATGTCAGAGAGTGATAGAGAGTGTCAGAGAGTGATAGAGAGTGTCTGAGAGTGTCAGAGAGTGATAGAGATATTCTGAGAGTGTCAGAGAGTGTCAGAGAGTGATAGAGAGTGATAGAGAGTGTCTGAGAGTGTCAGACAGTGTCAGAGAGTGATAGAGAGTGTCAGAGAGTGTCAGAGAGTGATAGAGATGTCGGAGAGTGATAGAGAGTGTCTGAGAATGTCAGAGAGTGATAGAGAGTGTCAAAGAGTGATAGAGAGTGTCTGAGAGTTTCAGAGAGTGAGAGAGAGATTCTGAGAGTGCCAGAGAGTGATAGAGAGTGATAGAGAGTGTCTGAGAGTGTCAGAGAGTGTCAGAGCGTGTCAGAGAATGTCAGAGAGTGATAGAGAGTGTCAGAGAGTGATAGAGAGTGTCTGAGAGTGTCAGAGAGTGATAGAGATATTCTGAGAGTGTCAGAGAGTGTCAGAGAGTGATAGAGAGTGATAGAGAGTGTCTGAGAGTGTCAGACAGTGTCAGAGAGTGATAGTGAGTGTCAGAGAGTGTCAGAGAGTGATAGAGATGTCGGAGAGTGATAGAGAGTGTCTGAGAATGTCAGAGAGTGATAGAGAGTGTCAAAGAGTGATAGAGAGTGTCTGAGAGTTTCAGAGAGTGAGAGAGAGATTCTGAGAGTGTCAGAGAGTGATAGAGAGTGATAGAGAGTGTCAGAGAGTGATAGAGAGTGTCTGAGAGTGTCAGAGAGCGAAATAGAGTGTCAGAGAGTGATAGAGAGTGTCAGAGAGTGATAGAGAGTGTCTGAGAGTGACAGCGAGTGTCTGAGAGTGTCAGTGAGTGTCAGAGAGTGACAGAGAGTGATAGAGAGTGATGGAGAGTGATAAAGATTGATAGAGAGTTTCAGAGAGTGTCATTGAGTGATAGAGAGTGTCAGACAGTGTCAGAGTTTGACAGAGTGTGTCAGAGAGTGATAGAGAATGTAAGAGAGTGATAGAGAGTGATAGAGTGTGTCAAAGAGTGTCAGAGAGTGATAGAGAGTGATAGAGAGAGTCTGAGAGTGACAGAGAGCGTCTGAGAGTGTCAGTGAGTGTCAGAGAGTGATAGAGAGTGTCAGAGAGTGACAGAGAGTGATAGAGAGTGTCAGAGAGTGATAGAGAGTGTCTGAGAATGTCAGAGAGTGATAGAGAGTGTCAGAGAGTGATAGAGAGTGTCTGAGAGTGTCAGAGAGTGATAGAGATATTCTGAGAGTGTCAGAGAGTGTCAGAGAGTGATAGAGAGTGATAGAGAGTGTCTGAGAGTGTCAGACAGTGTCAGAGAGTGATAGAGAGTGTCAGAGAGTGTCAGAGAGTGATAGAGATGTCGGAGAGTGATAGAGAGTGTCTGAGAATGTCAGAGAGTGATAGAGAGTGTCAAAGAGTGATAGAGAGTGTCTGAGAGTTTCAGAGAGTGAGAGAGAGATTCTGAGAGTGTCAGAGAGTGATAGAGAGTGATAGAGAGTGTCTGAGAGTGTCAGAGAGTGTCAGAGCGTGTCAGAGAGTGTCAGAGAGCGAAATAGAGTGTCAGAGAGTGATAGAGAGTGTCAGAGAGTGATAGAGAGTGTCTGAGAGTGTCTGAGAGTGACAGAGAGTGTCTGAGAGTGTCAGTGAGTGTCAGAGAGTGACAGAGAGTGATAGAGAGTGATGGAGAGTGATAAAGACTGATAGAGAGTTTCAGAGAGTGTCATTGAGTGATAGAGAGTGTCAGACAGTGTCAGAGTGTGACAGAGTGTGTCAGAGAGTGATAGAGAATGTAAGAGAGTGATAGAGAGTGATAGAGTGTGTCTGAGAGTGTAAGAGTGTGTCAGAGAGTGTCAGAGAGCGATTGAGAGTGTCAGAGAGTGATAGAGAGTGTCAGAGCGTGATAGAGAGCGTCTGAGAGAGTCTGAGAGTGACAGAGAGTGAAAGAGAGTTTCTGAGAGTGTCAGTGAGTTATAGAGAGTGATAGAGAGCCTCTGAGAATGTCAGAGAGGGTCAGAGAGTGATAGAGAGTGTCAGAGAGTGTCAGAGAGTGTCAGAGTATGTGAGAGCGTCAGAGAGCGATAGAGAGTGTCTGATAGTGTTAGAGAGTGTCAGAGAGTGATAGAGAGAGTCAGATAGTGATAGAGAGAATCTGAGCGTGTCTGAGAGTGACAGAGAGTGACAGAGAGTGTCTGAGAGTGTCAGTGAGTGTCAGAGAGTGATAGAGAGTCTCTGAGAGTGTCTGAGAGTGATAGAGAGTGATAGACAGTGTCTGAGACAGTCAGAGAGTGTCATGGAGTGATAGAGAGTGATAGAGAGTGTCAGAGAGTGTCAGAGAGTGTCAGAGAGTGATAGAGAGTGATAGAGCGTGTCAGAGAGTGTCAAAGTGTGATAGAGAGTGTCAGAGAGTGTCAGAGAGTGTCAGAGTCTGATAGAGAGTGATAGAGAGTGTCTGAGAGTGTCTGAGAGTGTCAGTGTGTGTCAGAGAGAGTCCGAGAATGATAGAGAGTGATAGAGAGTGTGATAGAGTGCCATTGAGTGATAGAGAGTTTCTGAGAGTGTCAGAGAGTGTCAGAGAGTGATAGAGAGTGATAGAGAGTGTCTGAGAGTGTCAGAAAGTGTCGGAGAGTGATAGAGAGTGTCAGAGAGTGTCAGAGAGTGATAGAGAGTGTCAGAGAGTGATAGACAGTGTCTGAGAATGTCAGAGAGTGATAGAGAGTGTCTGAGAGTTTCAGAGAGTGAGAGAGAGATTCTGAGATTGTCAGAGAGTGTCAGAGAGTGATAGAGAGTGATAGAGAGTGTCTGAGAGTGTCAGAGAGTGTCAGAGCGTGTCAGAGCGTGATAGAGAGTGATAGAGAGTGTCAGAGAGAGTCAGACAGTGTCATAGAGTGTCAGAGAGTGATAGAGAGTGATAGCGAGCGTCAGAGAGTGCCATAGAGTGACAGAGATTGTCAGAGTGTGTCACAGAGTGTCTGAGTGTGTCAGAGAGTGATAGAGTGTGATAGAGAGTGTCACCGAGTGTCATTGAGTGATAGAGCGTGTCAGAGAGTGTCAGAGAGTGATAGAGAGAGTCTGAGAGTGACAGAGAGCGTCTGAGAGTGTCAGTGAGTGTCAGTGAGTGTCAGAGAGTGATAGAGTGTGTCAGAGAGTGACAGAGAGTGATAGAGCGTGTCAGAGAGTGATAGAGAGTGTCTGAGAATGTCATTGAGTGATAGAGAGTGTCAGACAGTGTCAGAGTGTGACAGAGTGTGTCAGAGAGTGTCAGAGAGTGATAGAGAGTGTAAGAGAGTGATAGAGAGTGATAGAGAGTGTCTGAGAGTGTAAGAGTGTGTCAGAGAGTGTCAGAGAGCGATTGAGAGTGTCAGAGAGTGTTAGAGAGTGTCAGAGAGTGATAGAGAGCGTCTGAGAGAGTCTGAGAGTGACAGAGAGTGAAAGAGAGTTTCTGAGAGTGTCAGTGAGTGTCAGAGAGTGATAGTGAGTGTCTGAGAGTGTCAGTGAGTTATAGAGAGTGATTGAGAGCCTCTGAGAATATCAGAGAGGGTCAGAGAGTGATAGAGAGTGTCAGAGAGAGTTAGAGAGTGACAGAGAGTGTCTGAGAGTGTCAGTGAGTGTCAGAGAGTGATAGAGTGTGTCAGACAGTGATAGAGAGTGTCTGAGAGTGTCAGAGAGTGTCAGAGTATGTGAGAGCGTCAGAGAGCGATAGAGAGTGTCTGAGAGTGATAGAGAGTGTCAGAGAGTGATAGAGAGAGTCAGAGAGTGATAGAGAGAATCTGAGCGTGTCTGAGAGTGACAGAGAGTGACAGAGAGTGTCTGAGAGTGTCAGTGAGTGTCAGAGAGTGATAGAGAGTCTCTGAGAGTGTCTGAGAGTGATAGAGAGTGATAGACAGTGTCTGAGACAGTCAGAGAGTGTCATGGAGTGATAGAGAGTGATAGTGAGTGTCAGAGAGTGTCAGAGAGTGTCAGAGAGTGATAGAGAGTGATAGAGCGTGTCAGAGAGTGTCAAAGTGTGACAGAGAGTGTCAGAGAGTGTCAGAGAATGTCAGAGTCTGATAGAGAGTGATAGAGAGTGTCTGAGAGTGTCTGAGAGTGTCAGTGTGTGTCAGAGAGAGTCAGAGAATGATAGAGAGTGATAGAGAGTGTGATAGAGTGCCATTGAGTGATAGAGAGTTTCTGAGAGTGTCAGAGATTGTCAGAGAGTGATAGAGAGTGATAGAGAGTGTCTGAGAGTTTCAGAGAGTGAGAGAGAGATTCTGAGATTGTCAGAGAGTGTCAGAGAGTGATAGAGAGTGTCAGAGAGTGATAGAGAGTGTCTGAGAATGTCAGAGAGTGATAGAGAGTGTCAGAGAGTGATAGAGAGTGTCTGAGAGTTTCAGAGAGTGAGAGAGAGATTCTGAGATTGTCAGAGAGTGTCAGAGAGTGTCTGAGAGTGTGAGAGAGTGTCAGAGCGTGTCAGAGAGTGTTAGAGAGCGAAAGAGAGTGTCAGAGAGTGATAGAGAGTGTTTGAGAGTGATAGAGAGTGTCTGAGAGTGTCAGAGAGTGTCGGAGCGTGTCAGAGAGTGTCAGAGAGCGAAATAGAGTGTCAGAGAGTGATAGAGAGTGTCAGAGAGTGATAGAGAGTGTCTGAGAGTGTCTGAGAGTGACAGAGAGTGTCTGAGAGTGTCAGTGAGTGTCAGAGAGTGACAGAGAGTGATAGAGAGTGTCAGAGAGTGATAGAGAGTGTCATTGAGTGATAGAGAGTGTCAGACAGTGTCAGAGTGTGACAGAGTGTGTCAGAGAGTGTCAGAGAGTGATAGAGAGTGTAAGAGAGTGATAGAGAGTGATAGAGAGTGTCTGCGAGTGTAAGAGTGTGTCAGAGAGTGTCAGAGAGCGATTGAGAGTGTCAGAGAGTGATAGAGAGTGTCAGAGAGTGATAGAGAGCGTCTGAGAGTGTCTGAGAGTGATAGAGAGTGTATGAGAGCGTCAGAGAGTGTCAGAGAGTGATAGAGAGTGATAGAGAGCGTCAGAGAGTGTCATAGAGCGATAGAGAGTGTCAGAGTGTGTCACAGAGTGTCTGAGTGTGTCAGAGAGTGTCAGATAGTGATAGAGAGTGATAGAGAGTGTCACAGAGTGTCATTGAGTGATGGAGAGTGTCAGAGAGTGTCAAAGAGTGATAGAGAGTGATAGAGAGTGTCAGAGAGTGTCAGAGAGTGATAGAGAGTGATAGAGAGTGATAGAGAGAGTCAGAGAGTGTCATAGAGTGATAGAGAGTGTCAGAGAGTGTCAGAGAGTGATAGAGAGTGATAGAGAGTGATAGAGAGCGTCAGAGAGTGTCATAGAGCGATAGAGAGTGTCAGAGTGTGTCACAGAGTGTCTGAGTGTGTCAGAGAGTGTCAGATAGTGATAGAGAGTGATAGAGAGTGTCACAGAGTGTCATTGAGTGATGGAGAGTGTCAGAGAGTGTCAGAGAGTGATAGAGAGTGATAGAGAGTGTCAGAGAGTGTCAGAGAGTGATAGAGAGTGATAGAGAGTGATAGAGAGAGTCAGAGAGTGTCATAGAGTGATAGAGAGTGTCAGAGAGTGATATAGAGTGTCTGATAGTGTCTGAGAGTGACAGAGAGTGAAAGCGCGTGTCTGAGAGAGTCAGTGAATGTCAGAGAGTGATAGAGAGTGTCTGAGTGTGTCAGTGAGTGAAAGAGAGTGATAGAGAGCCTCTGAGAGTGTCAGAGAGTGTCAGAGAGTGATATAGATTGTCAGAGAGTGATAGAGAGCGACAGAGAGTGTCTGAGAGTGTCAGTGAGTGTCAGAGAGTGATAGAGAGTGTCAGAGTGTGTCAGAGTGTGTCAGAGGGTGTCAGAGAGTGTCAGAGAGTGTCAGAGAGTGATACAGAGTGATAGAGAGTGTCAGATAGTGTCATAGAGTGATGGAGAGTGTCAGAGAGTGTAAGAGAGTGTTAGAGAGTGATAGAGAGTGATAGAGAGTGTCAGAGGGTGTCAGAGAGTGTCAGAGAGTGATAGAGAGTGATAGAGAGTGATAGAGAGTGTCAGAGAGTGTCATTGAGTGATGGAGAGTGTCAGAGAGTGTCAGAGAGTGTCAGACAGTGATAGAGAGTGATAGAGAGTGATAGAGAGTGTCAGAGTGTTTCAGCGTGTGTCAGAGAGTGATAGAGAGTGATAGAGAGCGTCAGAGAGTGTCATAGAGTGATAGAGAGGGATAGAGAGTGTCACAGAGTGTCATTGAGTAAGCGAGAGTGTCAGAGAGTGTCAGAGAATGATAGAGAGTGTCAGAGAGTGATACAGAGTGATGGAGAGTGTCAGAGTGTGTCAGATAGTGTCAGAGCGTTTCAGAGTTTGTCAGAGTGTGTCAGAGGGTGTCAGAGAGTGTCAGAGAGTGATAGAGAGTGATCAAGAGTGTCAGAGAGTGTCATGGAGTGATGGAGAGTGTCAGAGAGTGTCAGAGCGTGATAGAGAATGATAGAGAGTGATAGAGAGTGTCAGAGAGTGTCAGAGTGTGTCAGAGAGTGATGAAGAATGTTAGAGAGTGCCAGAGAGTGGTAGAGAGTGATTGAGTGTGTCTGAGAGCGTCAGAGAGTGTCAGAGCGTGATAGAGAGTGTCTGAGAGTGATAGAGAGTGTATGAGAGCGTCAGAGAGTGTCAGAGAGTGATAGAGAGTGATAGAGAGCGTCAGAGAGTGTCATAGAGCGATAGAGAGTGTCAGAGTGTGTCACAGAGTGTCTGAGTGTGTCAGAGAGTGTCAGATAGTGATAGAGAGTGATAGAGAGTGTCACAGAGTGTCATTGAGTGATGGAGAGTGTCAGAGAGTGTCAGAGAGTGATAGAGAGTGATAGAGAGTGTCAGAGAGTGTCAGAGAGTGATAGAGAGTATTAGAGAGTGATAGAGAGAGTCAGAGAGTGTCATAGAGTGATAGAGAGTGTCAGAGAGTGATATAGAGTGTCTGATAGTGTCTGAGAGTGACAGAGAGTGAAAGTGCGTGTCTGAGAGAGTCAGTGAATGTCAGAGAGTGATAGAGAGTGTCTGAGTGTGTCAGTGAGTGAAAGAGAGTGATAGAGAGCCTCTGAGAGTGTCAGAGAGTGATATAGATTGTCAGAGAGTGATAGAGAGCGACAGAGAGTGTCTGAGAGTGTCAGTGAGTGTCAGAGAGTGTCAGAGTGTGTCAGAGTGTGTCAGATGGTGTCAGAGAGTGTCAGAGAGTGTCAGAGAGTGATACAGAGTGATAGAGAGTGTCAGAGAGTGTCATAGAGTGATGGAGAGTGTCAGAGAGTGTAAGAGAGTGTTAGAGAGTGATAGAGAGTGATAGAGAGTGTCAGAGGGTGACAGAGAGTGTCAGAGAGTGATAGAGAGTGATAGAGAGTGATAGAGAGTGTCAGAGAGTGTCATTGAGTGATGGAGAGTGTCAGAGAGTGTCAGAGAGTGTTAGACAGTGATAGAGAGTGATAGAGAGTGATACAGAGTGTCAGAGTGTTTCAGCGTGTGTCAGAGAGTGATAGAGAGTGATAGAGAGCGTCAGAGAGTGTCATAGAGTGATAGAGAGGGATAGAGAGTGTCACAGAGTGTCATTGAGTAAGCGAGAGTGTCAGAGAGTGTCAGAGAATGTCAGAGAGTGTCAGAGTGTGTCAGAGAGTGATAGAGAGTGTAAGAGAGTGATAGAGAGTGTAAGAGAGTGATAGAGAGTGAAAGAGAGTGTCAGAGAGTGATAGAGAGTGTCAGAGAGTGATAGAGAGTGACAGAGAGTGTCTGAGAGTGTCAGAAAGTGTCAGAGTGTGTCAGCGAGTGATAGAGAGTGATAGAGAGTGACAGAGAGTGTCATAGAGTGATAGAGAGTGTCAGAGAGTGATATAGAGTGTCTGATAGTGTCTGAGAGTGACAGAGAGTGAAAGCGAGTGTCTGAGAGTGTCAGTGAGTGTCAGAGAGTGATAGAGAGTGTCTGAGTGTGTCAGTGAGTGAAAGAGAGCGATGGAGAGCCTCTGAGAGTGTCAGAGAGTGTCAGAGAGTGATATAGATTGTCAGAGAGTGATAGAGAGCGACAGAGAGTTTCTGAGAGTGTCAGTGCGTGTCAGAGAGTGATAGAGAGTGTCAGAGAGTGTCAGAGTGTGTCAGAGTGTGTCAGATGGTGTCAGAGAGTGTCAGAGAGTGTCAGAGAGTGATACAGAGTGATAGAGAGTGTCAGAGAGTGTCAGAGAGTGATAGAGAGTGTCAGAGGGTGTCAAAGAGTGTCAGGGAGAGATAGAGAGTGTCAGAGAGTGTCATTGAGTGATGGAGAGTGTCAGAGAGTGTCACAGAGTGTCAGTGAGTGTCAGAGAGTGATAGAGAGTGATAGAGAGTGACAGAGAGTTTCAGAGTGTGTCAGAGAGTGATAGAGAGTGATAGAGAGCGTCAGAGAGTGTCATAGAGTGATAGAGAGGGATAGAGAGTGTCACAGAGTGTCATTGAGTAAGAGAGAGTGTCAGAGAGTGTCAGAGAATGTCAGAGAGTGTCAGAGTGTGTCAGAGAGTGATAGAGAGTGTAAGAGAGTGATAGAGAGTGTAGGAGAGTGATAGAGAGTGAAAGAGAGTATCAGAGAGTGATAGAGAGTGTCAGAGAGAGATAGAGAGTGACAGAGAGTGTCTGAGAGTGTCAGAAAGTGTCAGAGTGTGTCAGAGAGTGATAGAGAGTGATAGAGAGTGACAGAGAGTGGCATAGAGTGATAGAGAGTGTCAGAGAGTGATATAGAGTGTCTGATAGTGTCTGAGAGTGACAGAGAGTAAAAACGAGTGTCTGAGTGTCAGTGAGTGTCAGAGAGTGATAGAGAGTGTCTGAGTGTGTCAGTGAGTGAAAGAGAGAGATAGAGAGCCTCTGAGAGTGTCAGAGAGTGTCAGAGAGTGATATAGATTGTCAGAGAGTGACAGAGAGCGACAGAGAGTGTCTGAGAGTGTCAGTGCGTGTCAGAGAGTGATAGAGAGTGTCAGAGAGTGTCAGAGTGTGTCAGTGGGTGTCAGAGAGTGTCAGAGAGCGTCAGAGAGTGATACAGAGTGATAGAGAGTGTCAGAGAGTGTCATAGAGTGATGGAGAGTGTCAGAGAGTGATAGAGAGTGTCAGAGGGTGTCAAAGAGTGTCAGGGAGAGATAGAGAGTGTCAGAGAGTGTCATTGAGTGATGGAGAGTGTCAGAGAGTGTCACAGAGTGTCAGTGAGTGTCAGAGAGTGATAGAGAGTGATAGAGAGTGACAGAGAGTTTCAGAGTGTGTCATTGAGTGATAGAGAGTGTCAGAGAGTGTCAGATTGTGATAGAGCGTGATAGAGAGTGTCTGAGAGTGATAGAGAGCGTCTGAGAGTGTATGAGAGCGTCAGAGAGTGTCAGAGAGTGATAGAGAGTGATAGAGAGCGTCAGAGAGTGTCATAGCGTGATTGGGAGTGTCAGAGTGTGTCACAGAGTGTCTGAGTGTGTCAGAGAGTGTCAGATAGTGATAGAGAGTGATAGAGAGTGTCACAGAGTGTCATTGAGTGATGGAGAGTGTCAGAGAGTGTCTGAGAGTGATAGAGAGTGATAGAGAGTGTCAGAGAGTGTCAGAGAGTGATAGAGAGCGATAGAGAGAGTCAGAGAGTGTCACAGAGTGATAGAGAGTGTCAGAGAGTGATATAGAGTGTCTGATAGTGTCTGAGAGTGACAGAGAGTGAAAGCGAGTGTCTGAGAGTGTCTGAGAGTGACAGAGAGTGAAAGCGAGTGTCTGAGAGTGTCAGTGAGTGTCAGTGAATGTCAGAGAGTGATAGAGAGTGTCTGAGTGTGTCAGTGAGTGAAAGAGAGTGATAGAGAGCCTCTGAGAGTGTCAGAGAGTGTCAGAGAGTGATATAGATTGTCAGAGAGTGATAGAGAGCGACAGAGAGTGTCTGAGAGTGTCAGTGCGTGTCAGAGAGTGATAGAGAGTGTCAGAGAGTGTCAGAGTGTGTCAGAGTGTGTCAGATGGTGTCAGAGAGTGTCAGAGAGTGTCAGAGAGTGATACAGAGTGATAGAGAGTGTCAGAGAGTGTCATAGAGTGATGGAGAGTGTCAGAGAGTGATAGAGAGTGTCAGAGGGTGTCAAAGAGTGTCAGGGAGAGATAGAGAGTGTCAGAGAGTGTCATTGAGTGATGGAGAGTGTCAGAGAGTGTCACAGAGTGTCAGTGAGTGTCAGAGAGTGATAGAGAGTGATAGAGAGTGACAGAGTGTTTCAGAGTGTGTCAGAGAGTGATAGAGAGTGATAGAGAGCGTCAGAGAGTGTCATAGAGTGATAGAGAGGGATAGAGAGTGTCACAGAGTGTCATTGAGTAAGAGAGAGTGTCAGAGAGTGTCAGAGAATGTCAGAGAGTGTCAGAGTGTGTCAGAGAGTGATAGAGAGTGGCAGAGAGTGATAGAGAGTGTAGGAGAGTGATAGAGAGTGAAAGAGAGTGTCAGAGAGTGATAGAGAGTGTCAGAGAGAGATAGAGAGTGACAGAGAGTGTCTGAGAGTGTCAGAAAGTGTCAGAGTGTGTCAGAGAGTGATAGAGAGTGATAGAGAGTGACAGAGAGTGGCATAGAGTGATATAGAGTGTCAGAGAGTGATATAGAGTGTCTGATAGTGTCTGAGAGTGACAGAGAGTAAAAACGAGTGTCTGAGAGTGTCAGTGAGTGTCAGAGAGTGATAGAGAGTGTCTGAGTGTGTCAGTGAGTGAAAGAGAGTGATCGAGAGCCTCTGAGAGTGTCAGAGAGTGTCAGAGAGTGATATAGATTGTCAGAGAGTGATAGAGAGCGACAGAGAGTGTCTGAGAGTGTCAGTGCGTGTCAGAGTGTGATAGAGAGTGTCAGAGAGTGTCAGAGTGTGTCAGTGGGTGTCAGAGAGTGTCAGAGAGTGTCAGAGAGTGATACAGAGTGATAGAGAGTGTCAGAGAGTGTCATAGAGTGATGGAGAGTGTCAGAGAGTGATAAAGAGTGTCAGAGGGTGTCAAAGAGTGTCAGGGAGAGATAGAGAGTGTCAGAGAGTGTCATTGAGTGATGGAGAGTGTCAGAGAGTGTCACAGAGTGTCAGTGAGTGTCAGAGAGTGATAGAGAGTGATAGAGAGTGACAGAGAGTTTCAGAGTGTGTCATTGAGTGATAGAGAGTGTCAGAGAGTGTCAGATTGTGATAGAGCGTGATAGAGAGTGTCTGAGAGTGATAGAGAGTGTCTGAGAGTGTATGAGAGCGTCAGAGAGTGTCAGAGAGTGATAGAGAGTGATAGAGAGCGTCAGAGAGTGTCATAGAGTGATTGAGAGTGTCAGAGTGTGTCACAGAGTGTCTGAGTGTGTCAGAGAGTGTCAGATAGTGATAGAGAGTGATAGAGAGTGTCACAGAGTGTCATTGAGTGATGGAGAGTGTCAGAGAGTGATATAGAGTGTCTGATAGTGTCTGAGAGTGACAGAGAGTGTCAGAGAGTGTCTGAGAGTGATAGAGAGTGATAGAGAGTGTCAGAGAGTGTCAGAGAGTGATAGAGAGCGATAGAGAGAGTCAGAGAGTGTCACAGAGTGATAGAGAGTGTCAGAGAGTGATATAGAGTGTCTGATAGTGTCTGAGAGTGACAGAGAGTGAAAGCGAGTGTCTGAGAGTGTCAGTGAGTGTCAGTGAATGTCAGAGAGTGATAGAGAGTGTCTGAGTGTGTCAGTGAGTGAAAGAGAGTGATAGAGAGCCTCTGAGAGTGTCAGAGAGTGTCAGAGAGTGATATAGATTGTCAGAGAGTGATAGAGAGCGACAGAGAGTGTCTGAGAGTGTCAGTGAGTGTCAGAGAGTGATGGAGAGTGTCAGAGAGTGTCAGAGTGTGTCAGAGAGTGTCAGAGGGTGTCAGAGAGTGTCAGAGAGTGTCAGAGAGTGATACAGAGTGATAGAGAGTGTCAGAGAGTGTCATAGAGTGATGGAGAGTGTCAGAGAGTGTAAGAGAGTGTTAGAGAGTGATAGAGAGTGATGGAGAGTGTCAGAGGGTGTCAGAGAGTGTCAGAGAGTGATAGAGAGTGATAGAGAGTGTCAGAGAGTGTCATTGAGTGATGGAGAGTGTCAGAGAATGTCAGAGAGTGTCAGAGAGTGATAGAGAGGGATAGAGAGTCATGGAGAGTGTCAGAGTGTTTCAGAGTGTGTCAGAGAGTGATAGAGAGTGATAGAGAGCGTCAGAGAGTGTCATAGAGTGATAGAGAGGGATAGAGAGTGTCACAGAGTGTCATTGAGTAAGAGAGAGTGTCAGAGAGTGTCAGAGAATAAAAGAGAGTGATAGAGAGTGTCAGAGAGTGTCAGAGAGTGAGAGAGAGTGTCAGGGAGTGTCACAGAGTGATAGAGAGTGATAGAGAGTGTCACAGAGTGTCAGAGAGTGATACGGAGTGTGAAAGAGAGTGTCTGAGAGTGTCAGAGTGTGTCAGAGTGTGTCAGAGAGTGATGGAGAGTGATAGAGAGTGTCACAGAGTGTCATTGAGAGATAGAGAGTGTCAGAGAGCGTCAGAGAGTGATAGAGAGTGATAGAGAATGTCAGAGAGTGTCAGAGAGTGATAGAGCGTGATAGAGAGTGTCAGAGAGTGATAGAGAGTGTCAGAGAGTAAGAGAGAGTGTATGAGAGTGTCTGAGAGTGTCAGTGAGTGTCAGTGAGTGATAGAGAGTGATAGAGAGTGACAGAGAGTTTCAGAGTGTGTCATTGAGTGAAAGAGAGTGTCAGAGAGTGTCAGAGAGTGTCAGAGTGTGATAGAGAGTGTCAGAGAATGTCAGAGAGTGATAGAGAGTGTCAGAGAGTGATAGAGAGTGATAGAGAGTGATAGAGAGTGTCAGAGAGTGTCAGAGAGTGATAGAGAGTGTCAGACAGTGTCAGAGAGTGATAGTGAGTGTCTGAGAGTGTCAGTGAGTGTCAGAGAGTGATACAGAGTGATAGAGAGTGTCAGAGAGTGTCATAGAGTGATGGAGAGTGTCAGAGAGTGATAGAGAGTGTCAGAGGGTGTCAAAGAGTGTCAGGGAGAGATAGAGAGTGTCAGAGAGTGTCATTGAGTGATGGAGAGTGTCAGAGAGTGTCAGAGAGTGTCAGTGAGTGTCAGAGAGTGATAGAGAGTGATAGAGAGTGACAGAGTGTTTCAGAGTGTGTCAGAGAGTGATAGAGAGTGATAGAGAGCGTCAGAGAGTGTCATAGAGTGATAGAGAGGGATAGAGAGTGTCACAGAGTGTCATTGAGTAAGAGAGAGTGTCAGAGAGTGTCAGAGAATGTCAGAGAGTGTCAGAGAGTGTCAGAGAGTGATAGAGAGTGGCAGAGAGTGATAGAGAGTGTAGGAGAGTGATAGAGAGTGAAAGAGAGTGTCAGAGAGTGATAGAGAGTGTCAGAGAGAGATAGAGAGTGACAGAGAGTGTCTGAGAGTGTCAGAAAGTGTCAGAGTGTGTCAGAGAGTGATAGAGAGTGATAGAGAGTGACAGAGAGTGGCATAGAGTGATATAGAGTGTCAGAGAGTGATATAGAGTGTCTGATAGTGTCTGAGAGTGACAGAGAGTAAAAACGAGTGTCTGAGAGTGTCAGTGAGTGTCAGAGAGTGATAGAGAGTGTCTGAGTGTGTCAGTGAGTGAAAGAGAGTGATCGAGAGCCTCTGAGAGTGTCAGAGAGTGTCAGAGAGTGATATAGATTGTCAGAGAGTGATAGAGAGCGACAGAGAGTGTCTGAGAGTGTCAGTGCGTGTCAGAGTGTGATAGAGAGTGTCAGAGAGTGTCAGAGTGTGTCAGTGGGTGTCAGAGAGTGTCAGAGAGTGTCAGAGAGTGATACAGAGTGATAGAGAGTGTCAGAGAGTGTCATAGAGTGATGGAGAGTGTCAGAGAGTGATAGAGAGTGTCAGAGGGTGTCAAAGAGTGTCAGGGAGAGATAGAGAGTGTCAGAGAGTGTCATTGAGTGATGGAGAGTGTCAGAGAGTGTCACAGAGTGTCAGTGAGTGTCAGAGAGTGATAGAGAGTGATAGAGAGTGACAGAGAGTTTCAGAGTGTGTCATTGAGTGATAGAGAGTGTCAGAGAGTGTCAGATTGTGATAGAGCGTGATAGAGAGTGTCTGAGAGTGATAGAGAGTGTCTGAGAGTGTATGAGAGCGTCAGAGAGTGTCAGAGAGTGATAGAGAGTGATAGAGAGCGTCATAGAGTGTCATAGAGTGATTGAGAGTGTCAGAGTGTGTCACAGAGTGTCTGAGTGTGTCAGAGAGTGTCAGATAGTGATAGAGAGTGATAGAGAGTGTCACAGAGTGTCATTGAGTGATGGAGAGTGTCAGAGAGTGTCTGAGAGTGATAGAGAGTGATAGAGAGTATCAGAGAGTGTCAGAGAGTGATAGAGAGCGATAGAGAGAGTCAGAGAGTGTCACAGAGTGATAGAGAGTGTCAGAGAGTGATATAGAGTGTCTGAGTGTGTCATTGAGTGAAAGAGAGTGATAGAGAGCCTCTGAGAGTGTCAGAGAGTGTCAGAGAGTGATATAGATTGTCAGAGAGTGATAGAGAGCGACAGAGAGTGTCTGAGAGTGTCAGTGAGTGTCAGAGAGTGATGGAGAGTGTCAGAGAGTGTCAGAGTGTGTCAGAGAGTGTCAGAGGGTGTCAGAGAGTGTCAGAGAGTGTCAGAGAGTGATACAGAGTGATAGAGAGTGTCAGAGAGTGTCATAGAGTGATGGAGAGTGTCAGAGAGTGTAAGAGAGTGTTAGAGAGTGATAGAGAGTGATGGAGAGTGTCAGAGGGTGTCAGAGAGTGTCAGAGAGTGATAGAGAGTGATAGAGAGTGTCAGAGAGTGTCATTGAGTGATGGAGAGTGTCAGAGAGTGTCAGAGAGTGTCAGAGAGTGATAGAGAGGGATAGAGAGTGATGGAGAGTGTCAGAGTGTTTCAGAGTGTGTCAGAGAGTGATAGAGAGTGATAGAGAGCGTCAGAGAGTGTCATAGAGTGATAGAGTGGGATAGAGAGGGATAGAGAGTGTCACAGAGTGTCATTGAGTAAGAGAGAGTGTCAGAGAGTGTCAGAGAATAAAAGAGTGTGATAGAGAGTGTCAGAGAGTGTCAGAGAGTGAGAGAGAGTGTCAGGGAGTGTCACAGAGTGATAGAGAGTGATAGAGAGTGTCACAGAGTGTCAGAGAGTGATACGGAGTGTGAAAGAGAGTGTCTGAGAGTGTCAGAGTGTGTCAGAGAGTGTCAGAGAGTGATGGAGAGTGATAGAGAGTGTCACAGAGTGTCAGAGAGTGATAGAGAGCGATAGAGAGAGTCAGAGAGTGTCACAGAGTGATAGAGAGTGTCAGAGAGTGATATAGAGTGTCTGAGTGTGTCAGTGAGTGAAAGAGAGTGATAGAGAGCCTCTGAGAGTGTCAGAGAGTGTCAGAGAGTGATATAGATTGTCAGAGAGTGATAGAGAGCGACAGAGAGTGTCTGAGAGTGTCAGTGAGTGTCAGAGAGTGATGGAGAGTGTCAGAGAGTGTCAGAGTGTGTCAGAGAGTGTCAGAGGGCGTCAGAGAGTGTCAGAGAGTGTCAGAGAGTGATACAGAGTGATAGAGAGTGTCAGAGAGTGTCATAGAGTGATGCAGAGTGTCAGAGAGTGTAAGAGAGTGTTAGAGAGTGATAGAGAGTGATGGAGAGTGTCAGAGGGTGTCAGAGAGTGTCAGAGAGTGATAGAGAGTGATAGAGAGTGTCAGAGAGTGTCATTGAGTGATGGAGAGTGTCAGAGAGTGTCAGAGAGTGTCAGAGAGTGATAGAGAGGGATAGAGAGTGATGGAGAGTGTCAGAGTGTTTCAGAGTGTGTCAGAGAGTGATAGAGAGTGATAGAGAGCGTCAGAGAGTGTCATAGAGTGATAGAGAGGGATAGAGAGTGTCACAGAGTGTCATTGAGTAAGAGAGAGTGTCAGAGAGTGTCAGAGAATAAAAGAGTGTGATAGAGAGTGTCAGAGAGTGTCAGAGAGTGAGAGAGAGTGTCAGGGAGTGTCACAGAGTGATAGAGAGTGATAGAGAGTGTCACAGAGTGTCAGAGAGTGATACGGAGTGTGAAAGAGAGTGTCTGAGAGTGTCAGAGTGTGTCAGAGAGTGTCAGAGAGTGATGGAGAGTGATAGAGAGTGTCACAGAGTGTCATTCAGAGATAGAGAGTGTCAGAGAGCGTCAGAGAGTGATAGAGAGTGATAGAGAATGTCAGAGAGTGTCAGAGAGTGATAGAGCGTGATAGAGAGTGTCAGAGAGTGATAGAGAGTGTCAGAGAGTAAGAGAGAGTGTATGAGAGTGTCTGAGAGTGTCAGTGAGTGTCAGTGAGTGATAGAGAGTGATAGAGAGTGACAGAGAGTTTCAGAGTGTGTCATTGAGTGAAAGAGAGTGTCAGAGAGTGTCAGAGAGTGTCAGAGTGTGATAGAGAGTGTCAGAGAATGTCAGAGAGTGATAGAGAGTGTCAGAGAGTGATAGAGAGTGATAGAGAGTGATAGAGAGTGTCAGAGAGTGTCAGAGAGTGATAGAGAGTGTCAGACAGTGTCAGAGAGTGATAGTGAGTGTCTGAGAGTGTCAGTGAGTGTCAGAGAGTGATAGAGAGTTTTTGAGTGTGTCAGTGAGTGATAGAGAGTGATAGAGAGCCTCTGAGAGTGTCAGAGAGTGTCAGAGGGAGATAGAGAGTGATAGAGAGTGTCTGAGAGTGTCTGAGAGTGACAGAGTGTGACAGAGAGTGTCTGAGAGTGTCAGTGAGTGTCAGAGAGTGATAGAGAGTGTCTGAGAGTGTCAGAGAGTGATAGAGAGTGATAGAGAGCCTCTGAGATTGTCAGAGAGTGTCAGAGAGCGTTAGAGAGTGTCAGAGAGTGATATAGAGTGTCAGAGAGTGATAGAGAGTGTCTGAGAATAACAGAGAGTGAAAGAGAGTGTCAGAGAGTGATAGAGAGTGTCTGAGATTGTCAGTGAGTGATAGAGAGTAACAGGGAGCCTCTGAGAGTGTCAGAGAGTGTCAGAGAGTGATAGAGAGTGATAGAGAGTGTCTGAGAGTTTCTGAGAGTGACAGAGAGACACAAAGAGTGTCTGAGAGTGTCAGTGAGTTTCAGAGAGTGATAGAGAGTCTCTGAGAGTGTCAGAGAGTGATAGAGTGTGATAGAGAGCCTCTGAGATTGTCAGAGAGTGTCAGAGAGCGATAGAGAATGATAGAGAGTGTCAGAGAGTGTCAGAGAGTGTCAGATTGTGTCAGAGTGTGTCAGAGGGTGTCAGAGAGTGTATGAGCATGAAAGAGAGTGATAGAGTGTGTCAGAGAGAGTCAGACAGTGTCATAGAGTGTCAGAGAGTGATAGAGAGTGATAGAGAGTGATAGAGAGTGTCAGAGAGTGTCATAGAGTGACAGAGAGTGTCAGAGTGTGTCACAGATTGTCTGAGTTTGTCAGAGAGAGTCAGAGAGTGATAGATAGTGATAGAGAGTGTCACAGAGTGTCTTCGAGTGATAGAGAGTGTCAGAGAGTGTCAGAGAGTGATAGAGAGTGCTAGAGAGAGGTTCTGAGTGATAGAGAGTGTCAGAGAGTGTCAGAGAGTGATAGAGAGTGTCAGAGAGTGATAGAGAGTGTCTGAGAATGTCAGAGAGTGATAGAGAGTGTCTGAGAGTGTCAGAGAGTGAGAGAGAGATTCTGAGAGTGCAAGAGAGTGTCAGAGAGTGATAGAGAGTGATAGAGAGTGTCTGAGAGTGTCAGAGAGTGTTAGAAAGTGTCAGAGAGTGATAGAGAGTGTCTGAGAGTGTCTGAGAGTGACAGCGAGTGTCTGAGAGTGACAGCGAGTGTCTGAGAGTGACAGCCAGTGTCTGAGAGTGTCAGTGAGTGTCAGAGTTTAATAGAGAGTGATAGAGAGTGATAGAGAGTTTCAGAGTGTGTCATTGAGTGAAAGAGAGTGTCAGACAGTGTCAGAGTGTGATAGAGAGTCAGAGAGTGTCAGTGAGTGTCAGAGAGTGATAGAGAGTGTTTGAGTGTGTCAGTGAGTGATAGAGAGTGATAGAGAGCCTCTGAGAGTGTCAGAGAGTGTCAGAGGGAGATAGAGAGTGATAGAGAGTGTCTGAGAGGGTCTGAGAGTGACAGAGTGTGACAGAGAGTGTCTGAGAGTGTCAGTGAGTGTCAGAGAGTGATAGAGTGTCTGAGAGTGTCAGAGAGTGATAGAGAGTGATAGAGAGTGATAGAGAGCCTCTGAGATTGTCAGAGAGTGTCAGAGAGCGATAGAGAGTGTCAGAGAGTGATATAGAGTGTCAGAGAGTGTTAGAGAGTGTCTGAGAGTAACAGAGAGTGAAAGAGAGTGTCAGAAAGTGATAGAGAGTGTCTGAGATTGTTAGTGAGTGATAGAGAGTGACAGGGAGCCTCTGAGAGTGTCAGAGAGTGTCAGAGAGTGATAGAGAGTGATAGAGAGTGTCTGAGAGGGTCTGAGAGTGACAGAGAGAGACAGAGAGTGTCTGAGAGTGTCAGTGAGTTTCAGAGAGTGATAGAGAGTCTCTGAGAGTGTCAGAGAGTGATAGAGTGTGATAGAGAGCCTCTGAGATTGTCAGAGAGTGTCAGAGAGCGATAGAGAATGATAGAGAGTGTCAGAGAGTGTCAGAGAGTGTCAGATTGTGTCAGATTGTGTCACAGTGTGTCAGAGGGTGTCAGAGAGTGTAAGAGCGTGAAAGAGAGTGATAGAGTGTGTCAGAGAGAGTCAGACAGCGTCATAGAGTGTCAGAGAGTGATAGAGAGTGATAGAGAGTGTCAGAGAGTGTCATAGAGTGACAGAGAGTGTCAGAGTGTGTCACAGAGTGTCTGAGTTTGTCAGAGAGAGTCAGAGAGTGATAGAGAGTGATATAGAGTGTCACAGAGTGTCTTTGAGTGATAGAGAGTGTCAGAGAGTGTCAGAGAGTGATAGAGAGTGCTAGAGAGAGGCTCAGAGTGATAGAGAGTGTCAGAGAGTGTCAGAGAGTGATAGAGAGTGTCAGAGAGTGATAGAGAGTGTCTGAGAATGTCAGAGAGTGATAGAGAGTGTCTGAGAGTGTCAGAGAGTGAGAGAGAGATTCTGAGAGTGCAAGAGAGTGTCAGACAGTGATAGAGAGTGATAGAGAGTGTCTGAGAGTGTCAGAGAGTGTCAGAAAGTGTCAGAGAGTGATAGAGAGTGTCTGAGAGTGTCTGAGAGTGACAATGAGTGTCTGAGAGTGACAGCGAGTGTCTGAGAGTGTCAGTGAGTGTCAGAGTTTAATAGAGAGTGATAGAGAGTGATAGAGAGTTTCAGAGAGTGATAGAGTGTGTCAGAGAGTGTCAGTGAGTGTCAGAGAGTGATAGAGAGTTTTTGAGTGTGTCAGTGAGTGATAGAGAGTGATAGAGAGCCTCTGAGAGTGTCCGAGAGTGTCAGAGGGAGATAGAGAGTGATAGAGAGTGTCTGAGAGGGTCTGAGAGTGACAGAGTGTGACAGAGAGTATCTGAGAGTGTCAGTGAGTGTCAGAGAGTGATAGAGAGTGTCTGAGAGTGTCAGAGAGTGATAGAGAGTGATAGAGAGCCTCTGAGATTGTCAGAGAGTGTCAGAGAGCGATAGAGAGTGTCTGAGAGCTTCAGAGAGTGTCAGAGAGTGATAGAGAGCGTCAGAGAGTGTCATAGAGTGATAGAGAGTGTCAGAGAGTGTCACAGAGTGTCTGAGTATGTCAGAGAGTGTGAGATAGTGATAGAGAGTGATAGAGAGTGTCACAGAGTGTCATTGAGTGATAGAGAGTGTCAGAGAGTGTCAGAGAGTGATGGAGAGTGATAGAGAGTGTCTGAGAGTGTCAGAGAGCGATATAGAGTGTCAGAGAGTGATAGAGAGTGTCAGAGAGTGTCAGAGAGTGATAGTGAGTTTCAGAGAGTGTCAGAGAGTGTCTGAGAGTGTCAGAGAGTGATAGAGAGTGATAGAGAGTTTCAGAGAGTGTCAGAGAGTGTCTGAGAGTGTCAGAGAGTGATAGAGAGTGTCAGAGAGTGATAGAGAGTGTCACAGAGTGCCATTGAGTGATAGAGAGTGTCAGAGAGTGTCAGAGAGTGATGGAGAGTGATAGAGAGTGTCTGAGAGTGTCAGAGAGCGATAGAGAGTGTCAGAGAGTGATAGAGAGTGTCAGAGAGTGATAGAGAGTGATAGAGAGTGATAGAGAGCCTCTGAGATTGTCAGAGAGTGTCAGAGAGCGATAGAGAGTGTCAGAGAGTGATATAGAGTGTCAGAGAGTGTCTGAGAGTAACAGAGAGTGAAAGAGAGTGTCGGAGAGTGATAGAGAGTGTCTGAGATTGTCAGTGAGTGATAGAGAGTGACAGGGAGCCTCTGAGAATGTCAGAGAGTGTCAGAGAGTGATAGAGAGTGATAGAGAGTGTCTGAGAGTGTCTGAGAGTGACAGAGAGAGACAGAGAGTGTCTGAGAGTGTCAGTGCGTTTCAGAGAGTGATAGAGAGTCTCTGAGAGTGTCAGAGAGTGATAGAGTGTGATAGAGAGCCTCTGAGATTGTCAGAGAGTGTCAGAGAGCGATAGAGAATGATAGAGAGTGTCAGAGAGTGTCAGAGAGTGTTAGATTGTGTCACAGTGTGTCAGAGGGTGTCAGAGAGTGTAAGAGCGTGAAAGAGAGTGATAGAGTGTGTCAGAGAGAGTCAGACAGTGTCATAGAGTGTCAGAGAGTGATAGAGAGTGATAGAGAGTGTCAGAGAGTGTCATAGAGTGACAGAGAGTGTCAGAGTGTGTCACAGAGTGTCTGTGTTTGTCAGAGAGAGTCAGAGAGTGATAGAGAGTGTCACAGAGTGTCTTTGAGTGATAGAGAGTGTCTGAGAGTGTCTGAGAGTGACAGAGTGTGACAGAGAGTGTCTGAGAGTGTCAGTGAGTGTCAGAGAGTGATAGAGAGTGTCTGAGAGAGATAGAGAGTGTCTGAGAGTAACAGAGAGTGAAAGAGAGTGTCAGAGAGTGATAGAGAGTATCTGAGAGGGTCTGAGAGTGACAGAGAGAGACAGAGAGTGTCTGAGAGTGTCAGTGCGTTTCAGAGAGTGATAGAGAGTCTCTGAGAGTGTCAGACAGTGATAGAGTGTGATAGAGAGCCTCTGAGATTGTCAGAGAGTGTCAGAGAGCGATAGAGAATGATAGAGAGTGTCAGAGAGTGTCAGAGAGTGTTAGATTGTGTCACAGTGTGTCAGAGGGTGTCAGAGAGTGTAAGAGCGTGAAAGAGAGTGATAGAGTGTGTCAGAGAGAGTCAGACAGTGTCATAGAGTGTCAGAGAGTGATAGAGAGTGATAGAGAGTGTCAGAGTGTGTCATAGAGTGACAGAGAGTGTCAGAGTGTGTCACAGAGTGTCTGTGTTTGTCAGAGAGAGTCAGAGAGTGATAGAGAGTGATAGAGAGTGTCACAGAGTGTCTTTGAGTGATAGAGAGTGTCTGAGAGTGTCTGAGAGTGACAGAGTGTGACAGAGAGTGTCTGAGAGTGTCAGTGAGTGTCAGAGAGTGATAGAGAGTGTCTGAGAGAGATAGAGAGTGTCTGAGAGTAACAGAGAGTGAAAGAGAGTGTCAGAGAGTGATAGAGAGTATCTGAGAGGGTCTGAGAGTGACAGAGAGAGACAGAGAGTGTCTGAGAGTGTCAGTGCGTTTCAGAGAGTGATAGAGAGTCTCTGAGAGTGTCAGAGAGTGATAGAGTGTGATAGAGAGCCTCTGAGATTGTCAGAGAGTGTCAGAGAGCGATAGAGAATGATAGAGAGTGTCAGAGAGTGTCAGATTGTGTCACAGTGTGTCAGAGGGTGTCAGAGAGTGTAAGAGCGTGAAAGAGAGTGATAGAGTGTGTCAGAGAGAGTCAGACAGTGTCATAGAGTGTCAGAGAGTGATAGAGAGTGATAGAGAGTGTCAGAGAGTGTCATAGAGTGACAGAGAGTGTCAGAGTGTGTCACAGAGTGTCTGAGTTTGTCAGAGAGAGTCAGAGAGTGATAGAGAGTGATAGAGAGTGTCACAGAGTGTCTTTGAGTGATAGAGAGTGTCAGAGAGTGTCAGAGAGTGATAGAGAGTGCTAGAGAGAGGCTCAGAGTGATAGAGAGTGTCAGAGAGTGTCAGAGAGTGATAGAGAGTGTCAGAGAGTGATAGAGAGTGTCTGAGAATGTCAGAGAGTGATAGAGAGTGTCTGAGAGTGTCAGAGAGTGAGAGAAAGATTCTGAGAGTGCAAGAGTGTGTCAGAGAGTGATAGAGAGTGATAGAGAGTGTCTGAGAGTGTCAGAGAGTGTCAGAAAGTGTCAGAGAGTGATAGAGAGTGTCTGAGAGTGTCTGAGAGTGACAGAGAGTGTCTGAGAGTGACAGCGAGTGTCTGAGAGTGTCAGTGAGTGTCAGAGTTTGATAGAGAGTGATAGAGAGTGATAGAGAGTTTCAGAATGTGTCATTGAGTGAAAGAGAGTGTCAGACAGTGTCAGAGTGTGATAGAGTGTGTCAGAGAGTGTCAGTGAGTGTCAGAGAGTGATAGAGAGTTTTTGAGTGTGTCAGTGAGTGATAGAGAGTGATAGAGAGCCTCTGAGAGTGTCAGAGAGTGTCAGAGGGAGATAGAGAGTGATAGAGAGTGTCTGAGAGTGTCTGAGAGTGACAGAGTGTGACAGAGTGTCTGAGAGTGTCAGTGAGTGTCAGAGAGTGATAGAGAGTGTCTGAGAGTGATAGAGAGTGTCTGAGAGTAACAGAGAGTGAAAGAGAGTGTCAGAGAGTGATAGAGAGTGTCTGAGAGGGTCTGAGAGTGACAGAGAGAGACAGAGAGTGTCTGAGAGTGTCAGTGCGTTTCAGAGAGTGATAGAGAGTCTCTGAGAGTGTCAGAGAGTGATAGAGTGTGATAGTGAGCCTCTGAGATTGTCAGAGAGTGTCAGAGAGTGATAGAGAGTGATAGAGAGTGTCAGAGAGTGTCAGAGAGTGTCAGATTGTGTCAGAGTGTGTCAGAGGGTGTCAGAGAGTGTAAGAGCGTGAAAGAGAGTGATAGAGTGTGTCAGAGAGAGCCAGACAGTGTCATAGAGTGTCAGAGAGTGATAGAGTGTGATAGAGAGTGTCAGAGAGTGTCATAGAGTGACAGAGAGTGATAGAGGGTGTCACAGAGTGTCTTTGAGTGATAGAGAGTGTCAGAGAGTGATAGAGAGTGATAGAGAGAGGCTGAGAGTGATAGAGAGTGTCAGAGAGTGTCAGAGAGTGTCAGAGAGTGAGAGAGAGATTCTGAGAGTGCAAGAGAGTGTCAGAGACTGATAGAGAGTGATAGAGAGTGTCTGAGAGTGTCTGAGAGTGACAGCGAGTGTCTGAGAGTGTCAGTGAGTGTCAGAGTTTAATAGAGAGTGATAGAGAGTGATAGAGAGTTTCAGAGTGTGATAGAGTGTGTCAGAGAGTGTCAGTGAGTGTCAGAGAGTGATAGAGAGTTTTTGAGAGTGTCAGTGAGTGATAGAGAGTGATAGAGAGCCTCTGAGAGTGTCAGAGAGTGTCAGAGGGAGATAGAGAGTGATAGAGAGTGTCTGAGAGGGTCTGAGAGTGACAGAGTGTGACAGAGAGTGTCTGAGAGTGTCAGTGAGTGTCAGAGAGTGATAGAGAGTTTCTGAGAGTGTCAGAGAGTGATAGAGAGTGATAGAGAGCCTCTGAGATTGTCAGAGAGTGTCAGAGAGCGATAGAGAGTGTCTGAGAGCGTCAGAGAGTGTCAGAGAGTGATAGAGAGTATCAGAGAGTGTCATAGAGTGATAGAGAGTGTCAGAGTGTGTCACAGAGTGTCTGAGTATGTCAGAGAGTGTCAGATAGTGATAGAGAGCGATAGAGAGTGTCTGAGAGCTTCAGAGAGTGTCAGAGAGTGATAGAGAGCGTCAGAGAGTGTCATAGAGTGATAGAGAGTGTCAGAGAGTGTCACAGAGTGTCTGAGTATGTCAGAGAGTGTGAGATAGTGATAGAGAGTGATAGAGAGTGTCACAGAATGTCATTGAGTGATAGAGAGTGTCAGAGAGTGTCAGAGAGTGATGGAGAGTGATAGAGAGTGTCTGAGAGTGTCAGAGAGCGATAGAGAGTGTCAGAGAGTGATAGAGAGTGTCAGAGAGTGTCAGAGAGTGGTAGTGAGTTTCAGAGAGTGTCAGAGAGTGTCTGAGAGTGTCAGAGAGTGATAGAGAGTGATAGAGTGTTTCAGAGAGTGTCAGAGAGTGTCTGAGAGTGCCAGAGAGTGATAGAGAGTGATAGAGAGTGATAGAGAGTGTCACAGAGTGTCATTGAGTGATAGAGAGTGTCAGAGAGTGTCAGAGAGTGATGGAGAGTGATAGAGAGTGTCTGAGAGTGTCAGAGAGCGATAGAGAGTGTCAGAGAGTGATAGAGAGTGTCAGAGAGTGATAGAGAGTGATAGAGAGTGATAGAGAGCCTCTGAGATTGTCAGAGAGTGTCAGAGAGCGATAGAGAGTGTCAGAGAGTGATATAGAGTGTCAGAGAGTGATAGAGAGTGTCTGAGAGTAACAGAGAGTGAAAGAGAGTGCCGGAGAGTGATAGAGAGTGTCTGAGATTGTCAGTGAGTGATAGAGAGTGACAGGGAGCCTCTGAGAATGTCAGAGAGTGTCAGAGAGCGATAGAGAGTGTCTGAGAGCGTCAGAGAGTGGCAGAGAGTGATAGAGAGCGTCAGAGAGTGTCATAGAGTGATAGAGAGTGTCAGAGTGTGTCACAGAGTGTCTGAGTATGTCAGAGAGTGTCAGATAGTGATAGAGAGTGATAGAGAGTGTCACAGAGTGTCATTGAGTGATAGAGAGTGTCAGAGAGTGTCAGAGAGTGATGGAGAGTGATAGAGAGTGTCTGAGAGTGTCAGAGAGCGATAGAGAGTGTCAGAGAGTGATAGAGCGTGTCAGAGAGTGATAGAGAGTGTCTGTGAGTGTCTGAGAGTGACAGAGAGCGAAATAGAGTGTCTGAGAGTGTCAGTGAGTGTCAGAGAGTGATAGAGAGTTTTTGAGTGTGTCAGTGAGTGATAGAGAGTGATAGAGAGCCTCTGAGAGTGTCAGAGAGTATCAGAGGGAGATAGAGAGTGATAGAGAGTGATAGAGAGTGTCTGAGAGTGACAGTGTGTGACAGAGAGTGTCTGAGAGTGTCAGTGAGTGTCAGAGAGTGATAGAGAGTGTCTGAGAGTGTCAGAGAGTGATAGAGAGTGATATAGAGTGATAGAGAGCCTCTGAGATTGTCAGAGAGTGTCAGAGAGTGATGTAGAGTGTCAGAGAGTGATAGAGAGTGTCTGAGAGTAACAGAGAGTGAAAGAGAGTGTCAGAGAGTGATAGAGAGTGTCTGAGATTGTCAGTGAGTGATAGAGAGTGACAGGGAGCCTCTGAGAATGTCAGAGAGTGTCAGAGAGTGATAGAGAGTGATAGAGAGTGTCTGAGAGGGTCTGAGAGTGACAGAGAGATACTGAGAGTGTCAGTGCGTTTCAGAGAGTGATAGAGAGACTCTGAGAGTGTCAGAGAGTGATAGAGTGTGATAGAGAGCCTCTGAGATTGTCAGAGAGTATCAGAGAGCGATAGAGAATGATAGAGAGTGTCAGAGAGTGTCAGAGAGTGTCAGATTGTGTCAGAGAGTGATAGAGAGTGTCTGAGAGTGTCTGAGAGTGACAGAGAGTGTCTGAGAGTGACAGCGAGTGTCTGAGAGTGTCAGTGAGTGTCAGAGTTTGATAGAGAGTGATAGAGAGTGATAGAGAGTTTCAGAGTGTGTCATTGAGTGAAAGAGAGTGTCAGACAGTGTCAGAGTGTGATAGAGTGTGTCAGAGAGTGTCAGTGAGTGTCAGAGAGTGATAGAGAGTTTTTGAGTGTGTCAGTGAGTGATAGAGAGTGATAGAGAGCCTCTGAGAGTGTCAGAGAGTGTCAGAGGGAGATAGAGAGTGATAGAGAGTGTCTGAGAGTGTCTGAGAGTGACAGAGTGTGACAGAGAGTGTCTGAGAGTGTCAGTGAGTGTCAGAGAGTGATAGAGAGTGTCTGAGAGTGATAGAGAGTGTCTGAGAGTAACAGAGAGTGAAAGAGAGTGTCAGAGAGTGATAGAGAGTGTCTGAGAGGGTCTGAGAGTGACAGAGAGAGACAGAGAGTGTCTGAGAGTGTCAGTGAGTTTCAGAGAGTGATAGAGAGTCTCTGAGAGTGTCAGACAGTGATAGAGTGTGATAGTGAGCCTCTGAGATTGTCAGAGAGTGTCAGAGAGTGATAGAGAGTGATAGAGAGTGTCAGAGAGTGTCAGAGAGTGTCAGATTGTGTCAGAGTGTGTCAGAGGGTGTCAGAGAGTGTAAGAGCGTGAAAGAGAGTGATAGAGTGTGTCAGAGAGAGCCAGACAGTGTCATAGAGTGTCAGAGAGTGATAGAGTGTGATAGAGAGTGTCAGAGAGTGTCATAGAGTGACAGAGAGTGATAGAGGGTGTCACAGAGTGTCTTTGAGTGATAGAGAGTGTCAGAGAGTGATAGAGAGTGATAGAGAGAGGCTGAGAGTGATAGAGAGTGTCAGAGAGTGTCAGAGAGTGATAGAGAGTGTCAGAGAGTGATAGAGAGTGTCTGAGAATGTCAGAGAGTGATAGAGAGTGTCTGAGAGTGTCAGAGAGTGAGAGAGAGATTCTGAGAGTGCAAGAGAGTGTCAGAGAGTGATAGAGAGTGATAGAGAGTGTCTGAGAGTGTCAGAGAGTGTCAGAAAGTGTCAGAGAGTGATGGAGAGTGTCTGAGAGTGACAGAGAAGGTCTGAGAGTGACAGCGAGTGTCTGAGAGTGTCAGTGAGTGTCAGAGTTTGATAGAGAGTGATAGAGAGTGATAGAGAGTGATAGAGAGTTTCAGAGTGTGTCATTGAGTGAAAGAGAGTGTCAGACAGTGTCAGAGTGTGTTGGAGAGTGTAAGAGAGTGATAGAGAGTGTCAGAGAGTGATAGAGAGTGACAGAGAATGTCTGAGAGTGTCAGAGAGTGTCAGAGTGTGTCAGAGAGTGATAGAGTATCAGAGTGCGTCAGAGAGTGATAGAGAGTGATTGAGTGTGTCAGAGAGTTTCAGAGAGCGATTGAGAGTGTCAGAGAGTGATAGAGAGTGTCAGAGAGTGATAGAGAGCGTCTGAGAGTGTCTGAGAGTGACAGAGAGTGAAAGAGAGTGTCTGAGAGTGTCAGTGAGTGTCAGAGAGTGATAGTGAGCGTCTGAGAGTGTCAGTGAGTGATAGAGAGTGATAGAGAGCCTCTGAGAGTGTCAGAGAGTGTCAGAGGGAGATAGAGAGTGATAGAGAGTGTCTGAGAGGGTCTGAGAGTGACAGAGTGTGACAGAGACTGTCTGAGAGTGTCAGTGATTGTCAGAGAGTGATAGAGAGTTTCTGAGAGTGTCAGAGAGTGATAGAGAGTGATAGAGAGCCTCTGAGATTGTCAGAGAGTGTCAGAGAGCGATAGAGAGTGTCTGAGAGCGTCAGAGAGTGTCAGAGAGTGATAGAGAGCGTCAGAGAGTGTCATAGAGTGATAGAGAGTGTCAGAGTGTGTCACAGAGTGTCTGAGTATGTCAGAGAGTGTCAGATAGTGATAGAGAGTGATAGAGAGTGTCACAGAGTGTCATTGAGTGATAGAGAGTGTCAGAGAGTGTCAGAGAGTGTCAGAGAGTGATGGAGAGTGATAGAGAGTGTCTGAGAGTGTCAGAGAGCGATAGAGAGTGTCAGAGAGTGATAGAGCGTGTCAGAGAGTGATAGAGAGTGTCTGTGAGTGTCTGAGAGTGACAGAGAGCGAAATAGAGTGTCTGAGAGTGTCAGTGAGTGTCAGAGAGTGATAGAGAGTTTTTGAGTGTGTCAGTGAGTGATAGAGAGTGATAGAGAGCCTCTGAGAGTGTCAGAGAGTGTCAGAGGGAGATAGAGAGTGATAGAGAGTGTCTGAGAGTGACAGTGTGTGACAGAGAGTGTCTGAGAGTGTCAGTGAGTGTCAGAGAGTGATAGAGAGTGTCTCAGAGTGTCAGAGAGTGATAGAGAGTGATAGAGAGTGATAGAGAGCCTCTGAGATTGTCAGAGAGTGTCAGAGAGTGATGTAGAGTGTCAGAGAGTGATAGAGAGTGTCTGAGAGTAACAGAGAGTGAAAGAGAGTGTCAGAGAGTGATAGAGAGTGTCTGAGATTGTCAGTGAGTGATAGAGAGTGACAGGGAGCCTCTGAGAATGTCAGAGAGTGTCAGAGAGTGATAGAGAGTGTCTGAGAGGGTCTGAGAGTGACAGAGAGATACTGAGAGTGTCAGTGCGTTTCAGAGAGTGATAGAGAGTCTCTGAGAGTGTCAGAGAGTGATAGAGTGTGATAGAGAGCCTCTGAGATTGTCAGAGAGTGTCAGAGAGCGATAGAGAATGATAGAGAGTGTCAGAGAGTGTCAGAGAGTGTCAGATTGTGTCAGAGAGTGATAGAGAGTGTCTGAGAGTGTCTGAGAGTGACAGAGAGTGTCTGAGAGTGACAGCGAGTGTCTGAGAGTGTCAGTGAGTGTCAGAGTTTGATAGAGAGTGATAGAGAGTGATAGAGAGTTTCAGAGTGTGTCATTGAGTGAAAGAGAGTGTCAGTCAGTGTCAGAGTGTGATAGAGTGTGTCAGAGAGTGTCAGTGAGTGTCAGAGAGTGATAGAGAGTTTTTGAGTGTGTCAGTGAGTGATAGAGAGTGATAGAGAGCCTCTGAGAGTGTCAGAGAGTGTCAGAGGGAGATAGAGAGTGATAGAGAGTGTCTGAGAGTGTCTGAGAGTGACAGAGTGTGACAGAGAGTGTCTGAGAGTGTCAGTGAGTGTCAGAGAGTGATAGAGAGTGTCTGAGAGTGATAGAGAGTGTCTGAGAGTAACAGAGAGTGAAAGAGAGTGTCAGAGAGTGATAGAGAGTGTCTGAGAGGGTCTGAGAGTGACAGAGAGAGACAGAGAGTGTCTGAGAGTGTCAGTGAGTTTCAGAGAGTGCTAGAGAGTCTCTGAGAGTGTCAGACAGTGATAGAGTGTGATAGTGAGCCTCTGAGATTGTCAGAGAGTGTCAGAGAGTGATAGAGAGTGATAGAGAGTGTCAGAGAGTGTCAGAGAGTGTCAGATTGTGTCAGAGTGTGTCAGAGGGTGTCAGAGAGTGTAAGAGCGTGAAAGAGAGTGATAGAGTGTGTCAGAGAGAGCCAGACAGTGTCATAGAGTGTCAGAGAGTGATAGAGTGTGATAGAGAGTGTCAGAGAGTGTCATAGAGTGACAGAGAGTGATAGAGGGTGTCACAGAGTGTCTTTGAGTGATAGAGAGTGTCAGAGAGTGATAGAGAGTGATAGAGAGAGGCTGAGAGTGATAGAGAGTGTCAGAGAGTGTCAGAGAGTGATAGAGAGTGTCAGAGAGTGATAGAGAGTGTCTGAGAATGTCAGAGAGTGATAGAGAGTGTCTGAGAGTGTCAGAGAGTGAGAGAGAGATTCTGAGAGTGCAAGAGAGTGTCAGAGAGTGATAGAGAGTGATAGAGAGTGTCTGAGAGTGTCAGAGAGTGTCAGAAAGTGTCAGAGAGTGATGGAGAGTGTCTGAGAGTGACAGAGAGTGTCTGAGAGTGACAGCGAGTGTCTGAGAGTGTCAGTGAGTGTCAGAGTTTGATAGAGAGTGATAGAGAGTGATAGAGAGTGATAGAGAGTTTCAGAGTGTGTCATTGAGTGAAAGAGAGTGTCAGACAGTGTCAGAGTGTGTTGGAGAGTGTAAGAGAGTGATAGAGAGTGTCAGAGAGTGATAGAGAGTGACAGAGAATGTCTGAGAGTGTCAGAGAGTGTCAGAGTGTGTCAGAGAGTGATAGAGTATCAGAGTGCGTCAGAGAGGGATAGAGAGTGATTGAGTGTGTCAGAGAGTTTCAGAGAGCGATTGAGAGTGTCAGAGAGTGATAGAGAGTGTCAGAGAGTGATAGAGAGCGTCTGAGAGAGTCTGAGAGTGACAGAGAGTGAAAGAGAGTGTCTGAGAGTGTCAGTGAGTGTCAGAGAGTGATAGTGAGCGTCTGAGAGTGTCAGTGAGTGATAGAGAGTGATAGAGAGTGATAGAGAGCGACAGAGAGTGTCTGAGAGTGTCAGAGAGTGTCAGAGTGTGTCAGAGAGTGATAGAGAGTGATAGAGAGTGTCAGAGAGTGTCATGGAGTGATAGAGATTGTCAGAGAGTGATCGAGAGTGTCTGAGAGTGACAGCGAGTGAAAGTGAGTGTCTGAGAGTGTCAGTGAGTGTCAGTGAGTATCAGAGAGTGATAGAGAGTGTCTGAGTGTGTCAGTGAGTGATAGAGAGTGATTGAGAGCCTCTGAGAGTGTCAGAGAGTGTCAGAGAGTGATATAGATTGTCAGAGAGTGATAGAGAGCGACAGTGTGTGTCTGAGCGTGTCAGTGAGTGATAGAGAGTGATAGAGAGCCTCTTAGAGTGTCACAGAGTGTCAGAGTGTGTCCGAGGGTGTCAGAGAGTGTCAGAGAGTGATACAGAGTGATGGAGAGTGTCAGAGAGTGATAGAGAGTGATAGAGAGTGTCTGAGAGTGTCAGAGAGTGTCAGAAAGTGTCAGAGAGTGATAGAGAGTGTCTGAGAGTGTCTGAGAGTGACAGCGAGTGTCTGAGAGTGTCAGTGAGTGTCAGAGTTTAATAGAGAGTGATAGAGAGTGATAGAGAGTTTCAGAGTGTGATAGAGTGTGTCAGAGAGTGTCAGTGAGTGTCAGAGAGTGATAGAGAGTTTTTGAGTGTGTCAGTGAGTGATAGAGAGTGATAGAGAGCCTCTGAGAGTGTCAGAGAGTGTCAGAGGGAGATAGAGAGTGATAGAGAGTGTCTGAGAGGGTCTGAGAGTGACAGAGTGTGACAGAGAGTGTCTGAGAGTGTCAGTGAGTGTCAGAGAGTGATAGAGAGTTTCTGAGAGTGTCAGAGAGTGATAGAGAGTGATAGAGAGCCTCTGAGATTGTCAGAGAGTGTCAGAGAGCGATAGAGAGTGTCTGAGAGCGTCAGAGAGTGTCAGAGAGTGATAGAGAGCGTCAGAGAGTGTCATAGAGAGATAGAGAGTGTCAGAGTGTGTCACAGAGTGTCTGAGTATGTCAGAGAGTGTCAGATAGTGATAGAGAGTGATAGAGAGTGTCACAGAGTGTCATTGAGTGATAGAGAGTGTCAGAGAGTGTCAGAGAGTGTCAGAGAGTGATGGAGAGTGATAGAGAGTGTCTGAGAGTGCCAGAGAGCGATAGAGAGTGTCAGAGAGTGATAGAGAGTGTCAGAGAGTGATAGAGAGTGTCTGTGAGTGTCTGAGAGTGACAGAGAGCGAAAGAGAGTGTCTGAGAGTGTCAGTGAGTGTCAGAGAGTGATAGAGAGTTTTTGAGTGTGTCAGTGAGTGATAGAGAGTGATAGAGAGCCTCTGAGAGTGTCAGAGAGTGTCAGAGGGAGATAGAGAGTGATAGAGAGTGTCTGAGAGTGTCTGAGAGTGACAGAGTGTGACAGAGAGTGTCTGAGAGTGTCAGTGAGTGTCAGAGAGTGATAGAGAGTGTCTGAGAGTGTCAGAGAGTGATAGAGAGTGATAGAGAGTGATAGAGAGCCTCTGAGATTGTCAGAGAGTGTCAGAGAGTGATGTAGAGTGTCAGAGAGTGATAGAGAGTGTCTGAGAGTAACAGAGAGTGAAAGAGAGTGTCAGAGAGTGATAGAGAGTGTCTGAGATTGTCAGTGAGTGATAGAGAGTGACAGGGAGCCTCTGAGAATGTCAGAGAGTGCCAGAGAGTGATAGAGAGTGTCTGAGAGGGTCTGAGAGTGACAGAGAGATACAGAGAGTGTCTGAGAGTGTCAGTGCGTTTCAGAGAGTGATAGAGAGTCTCTGAGAGTGTCAGAGAGTGATAGAGTGTGATAGAGAGCCTCTGAGATTGTCAGAGAGTGTCAGAGAGCGATAGAGAATGATAGAGAGTGTCAGAGAGTGATAGAGAGTGTCTGAGAGTGTCTGAGAGTGACAGAGAGTGTCTGAGAGTGACAGCGAGTGTCTGAGAGTGTCAGTGAGTGTCAGAGTTTGATAGAGAGTGATAGAGAGTGATAGAGAGTTTCAGAGTGTGTCATTGAGTGAAAGAGAGTGTCAGACAGTGTCAGAGTGTGATAGAGTGTGTCAGAGAGTGTCAGTGAGTGTCAGAGAGTGATAGAGAGTTTTTGAGTGTGTCGGTGAGTGATAGAGAGTGATAGAGAGCCTCTGAGAGTGTCAGAGAGTGTCAGAGGGAGATGGAGAGTGATAGAGAGTGTCTGAGAGTGTCTGAGAGTGACAGAGTGTGACAGAGAGTGTCTGAGAGTGTCAGTGAGTGTCAGAGAGTGATAGAGAGTGTCTGAGAGGGATAGAGAGTGTCTGAGAGTAACAGAGAGTGAAAGAGAGTGTCAGAGTGTGATAGAGAGTGTCTGAGAGGGTCTGAGAGTGACAGAGAGAGACAGAGAGTGTCTGAGAGTGTCAGTGAGTTTCAGAGAGTGATAGAGAGTCTCTGAGAGTGTCAGAGAGTGATAGAGTGTGATAGTGAGCCTCTGAGATTGTCAGAGAGTGTCAGAGAGTGATAGAGAGTGATAGAGAGTGTCAGAGAGTGTCAGAGAGTGTCAGATTGTGTCAGAGTGTGTCAGAGGGTGTCAGAGAGTGTAAGAGCGTGAAAGAGAGTGATAGAGTGTGTCAGAGAGAGCCAGACAGTGTCATAGAGTGTCAGAGAGTGATAGAGTGTGATAGAGAGTGTCAGAGAGTGTCATAGAGTGACAGAGAGTGATAGAGGGTGTCACAGAGTGTCTTTGAGTGATAGAGAGTGTCAGAGAGTGATAGAGAGAGGCTGAGAGTGATAGAGAGTGTCAGAGAGTGTCAGAGAGTGATGGAGAGTGTCAGAGAGTGATAGAGAGTGTCTGAGAATGTCAGAGAGTGATAGAGAGTGTCTGAGAGTGTCAGAGAGTGAGAGAGAGATTCTGAGAGTGCAAGAGAGTGACAGAGAGTGATAGAGAGTGATAGAGAGTGTCTGAGAGTGTCAGAGAGTGTCAGAAAGTGTCAGAGAGTGATGGAGAGTGTCTGAGAGTGACAGAGAGTGTCTGAGAGTGACAGCGAGTGTCTGAGAGTGTCAGTGAGTGTCAGAGTTTGATAGAGAGTGATAGAGAGTGATAGAGAGTTTCAGAGTGTGTCATTGAGTGAAAGAGAGTGTCAGACAGTGTCAGAGTGTGTTGGAGAGTGTAAGAGAGTGATAGAGAGTGTCAGAGAGTAATAGAGAGTGACAGTGAATGTCTGAGAGTGTCAGAGAGTGTCAGAGTGTGTCAGAGAGTGATAGAGTATCAGAGTGCGTCAGAGAGGGATAGAGAGTGATTGAGTGTGTCAGAGAGTTTCAGAGAGCGATTGAGAGTGTCAGAGAGTGATAGAGAGAGACAGAGAGTGTCTGAGAGTGTCAGTGAGTTTCAGAGAGTGATAGAGAGTCTCTGAGAGTGTCAGAGAGTGATAGAGTGTGATAGTGAGCCTCTGAGATTGTCAGAGAGTGTCAGAGAGTGATAGAGAGTGATAGAGAGTGTCAGAGAGTGTCAGAGAGTGTCAGATTGTGTCAGAGTGTGTCAGAGGGTGTCAGAGAGTGTAAGAGCGTGAAAGAGAGTGATAGAGTGTGTCAGAGAGAGCCAGACAGTGTCATAGAGTGTCAGAGAGTGATAGAGTGTGATAGAGAGTGTCAGAGAGTGTCATAGAGTGACAGAGAGTGATAGAGGGTGTCACAGAGTGTCTTTGAGTGATAGAGAGTGTCAGAGAGTGATAGAGAGAGGCTGAGAGTGATAGAGAGTGTCAGAGAGTGTCAGAGAGTGATGGAGAGTGTCAGAGAGTGATAGAGAGTGTCTGAGAATGTCAGAGAGTGATAGAGAGTGTCTGAGAGTGTCAGAGAGTGAGAGAGAGATTCTGAGAGTGCAAGAGAGTGTCAGAGAGTGATAGAGAGTGTCTGAGATTGTCAGTGAGTGATAGAGAGTGACAGTGAGCCTCTGAGAATGTCAGAGAGTGTCAGAGAGTGATAGAGAGTGATAGAGAGTGTCTGAGAGGGTCTGAGAGTGACAGAGAGATACTGAGAGTGTCAGTGCGTTTCAGAGAGTGATAGAGAGTCTCTGAGAGTGTCAGAGAGTGATAGAGTGTGATAGAGAGCCTCTGAGATTGTCAGAGAGTGTCAGAGAGCGATAGAGAATGATAGAGAGTGTCAGAGAGTGTCAGAGAGTGTCAGATTGTGTCAGAGAGTGATAGAGAGTGTCTGAGAGTGTCTGAGAGTGACAGAGAGTGTCTGAGAGTGACAGCGAGTGTCTGAGAGTGTCAGTGAGTGTCAGAGTTTGATAGAGAGTGATAGAGAGTGATAGAGAGTTTCAGAGTGTGTCATTGAGTGAAAGAGAGTGTCAGACAGTGTCAGAGTGTGATAGAGTGTGTCAGAGAGTGTCAGTGAGTGTCAGAGAGTGATAGAGAGTTTTTGAGTGTGTCAGTGAGTGATAGAGAGTGATAGAGAGCCTCTGAGAGTGTCAGAGAGTGTCAGAGGGAGATAGAGAGTGATAGAGAGTGTCTGAGAGTGTCTGAGAGTGACAGAGTGTGACAGAGAGTGTCTGAGAGTGTCAGTGAGTGTCAGAGAGTGATAGAGAGTGTCTGAGAGTGATAGAGAGTGTCTGAGAGTAACAGAGAGTGAAAGAGAGTGTCAGAGAGTGATAGAGAGTGTCTGAGAGGGTCTGAGAGTGACAGAGAGAGACAGAGAGTGTCTGAGAGTGTCAGTGAGTTTCAGAGAGTGCTAGAGAATCTCTGAGAGTGTCAGACAGTGATAGAGTGTGATAGTGAGCCTCTGAGATTGTCAGAGAGTGTCAGAGAGTGATAGAGAGTGATAGAGAGTGTCAGAGAGTGTCAGAGAGTGTCAGATTGTGTCAGAGTGTGTCAGAGGGTGTCAGAGAGTGTAAGAGCGTGAAAGAGAGTGATAGAGTGTGTCAGAGAGAGCCAGACAGTGTCATAGAGTGTCAGAGAGTGATAGAGTGTGATAGAGAGTGTCAGAGAGTGTCATAGAGTGACAGAGAGTGATAGAGGGTGTCACAGAGTGTCTTTGAGTGATAGAGAGTGTCAGAGAGTGATAGAGAGTGATAGAGAGAGGCTGAGAGTGATAGAGAGTGTCAGAGAGTGTCAGAGAGTGATAGAGAGTGTCAGAGAGTGATAGAGAGTGTCTGAGAATGTCAGAGAGTGATAGAGAGTGTCTGAGAGTGTCAGAGAGTGAGAGAGAGATTCTGAGAGTGCAAGAGAGTGTCAGAGAGTGATAGAGAGTGATAGAGAGTGTCTGAGAGTGTCAGAGAGTGTCAGAAAGTGTCAGAGAGTGATGGAGAGTGTCTGAGAGTGACAGAGAAGGTCTGAGAGTGACAGCGAGTGTCTGAGAGTGTCAGTGAGTGTCAGAGTTTGATAGAGAGTGATAGAGAGTGATAGAGAGTGATAGAGAGTTTCAGAGTGTGTCATTGAGTGAAAGAGAGTGTCAGACAGTGTCAGAGTGTGTTGGAGAGTGTAAGAGAGTGATAGAGAGTGTCAGAGAGTGATAGAGAGTGACAGAGAATGTCTGAGAGTGTCAGAGAGTGTCAGAGTGTGTCAGAGAGTGATAGAGTATCAGAGTGCGTCAGAGAGGGATAGAGAGTGATTGAGTGTGTCAGAGAGTTTCAGAGAGCGATTGAGAGTGTCAGAGAGTGATAGAGAGTGTCAGAGAGTGATAGAGAGCGTCTGAGAGTGTCTGAGAGTGACAGAGAGTGAAAGAGAGTGTCTGAGAGTGTCAGTGAGTGTCAGAGAGTGATAGTGAGCGTCTGAGAGTGTCAGTGAGTGATAGAGAGTGATAGAGAGCCTCTGAGAGTGTCAGAGAGTGTCAGAGGGAGATAGAGAGTGATAGAGAGTGTCTGAGAGGGTCTGAGAGTGACAGAGTGTGACAGAGACTGTCTGAGAGTGTCAGTGATTGTCAGAGAGTGATAGAGAGTTTCTGAGAGTGTCAGAGAGTGATAGAGAGTGATAGAGAGCCTCTGAGATTGTCAGAGAGTGTCAGAGAGCGATAGAGAGTGTCTGAGAGCGTCAGAGAGTGTCAGAGAGTGATAGAGAGCGTCAGAGAGTGTCATAGAGTGATAGAGAGTGTCAGAGTGTGTCACAGAGTGTCTGAGTATGTCAGAGAGTGTCAGATAGTGATAGAGAGTGATAGAGAGTGTCACAGAGTGTCATTGAGTGATAGAGAGTGTCAGAGAGTGTCAGAGAGTGTCAGAGAGTGATGGAGAGTGATAGAGAGTGTCTGAGAGTGTCAGAGAGCGATAGAGAGTGTCAGAGAGTGATAGAGCGTGTCAGAGAGTGATAGAGAGTGTCTGTGAGTGTCTGAGAGTGACAGAGAGCGAAATAGAGTGTCTGAGAGTGTCAGTGAGTGTCAGAGAGTGATAGAGAGTTTTTGAGTGTGTCAGTGACTGATAGAGAGTGATAGAGAGCCTCTGAGAGTGTCAGAGAGTGTCAGAGGGAGATAGAGAGTGATAGAGAGTGTCTGAGAGTGACAGTGTGTGACAGAGAGTGTCTGAGAGTGTCAGTGAGTGTCAGAGAGTGATAGAGAGTGTCTGAGAGTGTCAGAGAGTGATAGAGAGTGATAGAGAGTGATAGAGAGCCTCTGAGATTGTCAGAGAGTGTCAGAGAGTGATGTAGAGTGTCAGAGAGTGATAGAGAGTGTCTGAGAGTAACAGAGAGTGAAAGAGAGTGTCAGAGAGTGATAGAGAGTGTCTGAGATTGTCAGTGAGTGATAGAGAGTGACAGGGAGCCTCTGAGAATGTCAGAGAGTGTCAGAGAGTGATAGAGAGTGATAGAGAGTGTCTGAGAGGGTCTGAGAGTGACAGAGAGATACTGAGAGTGTCAGTGCGTTTCAGAGAGTGATAGAGAGTCTCTGAGATTGTCAGAGAGTGATAGAGTGTGATAGAGAGCCTCTGAGATTGTCAGAGAGTGTCAGAGAGCGATAGAGAATGATAGAGAGTGTCAGAGAGTGTCAGAGAGTGTCAGATTGTGTCAGAGAGTGATAGAGAGTGTCTGAGAGTGTCTGAGAGTGACAGAGAGTGTCTGAGAGTGACAGCGAGTGTCTGAGAGTGTCAGTGAGTGTCAGAGTTTGATAGAGAGTGATAGAGAGTGATAGAGAGTTTCAGAGTGTGTCATTGAGTGAAAGAGAGTGTCAGTCAGTGTCAGAGTGTGATAGAGTGTGTCAGAGAGTGTCAGTGAGTGTCAGAGAGTGATAGAGAGTTTTTGAGTGTGTCAGTGAGTGATAGAGAGTGATAGAGAGCCTCTGAGAGTGTCAGAGAGTGTCAGAGGGAGATAGAGAGTGATAGAGAGTGTCTGAGAGTGTCTGAGAGTGACAGAGTGTGACAGAGAGTGTCTGAGAGTGTCAGTGAGTGTCAGAGAGTGATAGAGAGTGTCTGAGAGTGATAGAGAGTGTCTGAGAGTAACAGAGAGTGAAAGAGAGTGTCAGAGAGTGATAGAGAGTGTCTGAGAGGGTCTGAGAGTGACAGAGAGAGACAGAGAGTGTCTGAGAGTGTCAGTGAGTTTCAGAGAGTGCTAGAGAGTCTCTGAGAGTGTCAGACAGTGATAGAGTGTGATAGTGAGCCTCTGAGATTGTCAGAGAGTGTCAGAGAGTGATAGAGAGTGATAGAGAGTGTCAGAGAGTGTCAGAGAGTGTCAGATTGTGTCAGAGTGTGTCAGAGGGTGTCAGAGAGTGTAAGAGCGTGAAAGAGAGTGATAGAGTGTGTCAGAGAGAGCCAGACAGTGTCATAGAGTGTCAGAGAGTGATAGAGTGTGATAGAGAGTGTCAGAGAGTGTCATAGAGTGACAGAGAGTGATAGAGGGTGTCACAGAGTGTCTTTGAGTGATAGAGAGTGTCAGAGAGTGATAGAGAGTGATAGAGAGAGGCTGAGAGTGATAGAGAGTGTCAGAGAGTGTCAGAGAGTGATAGAGAGTGTCAGAGAGTGATAGAGAGTGTCTGAGAATGTCAGAGAGTGATAGAGAGTGTCTGAGAGTGTCAGAGAGTGAGAGAGAGATTCTGAGAGTGCAAGAGAGTGTCAGAGAGTGATAGAGAGTGATAGAGAGTGTCTGAGAGTGTCAGAGAGTGTCAGAAAGTGTCAGAGAGTGATGGAGAGTGTCTGAGAGTGACAGAGAGTGTCTGAGAGTGACAGCGAGTGTCTGAGAGTGTCAGTGAGTGTCAGAGTTTGATAGAGAGTGATAGAGAGTGATAGAGAGTGATAGAGAGTTTCAGAGTGTGTCATTGAGTGAAAGAGAGTGTCAGACAGTGTCAGAGTGTGTTGGAGAGTGTAAGAGAGTGATAGAGAGTGTCAGAGAGTGATAGAGAGTGACAGAGAATGTCTGAGAGTGTCAGAGAGTGTCAGAGTGTGTCAGAGAGTGATAGAGTATCAGAGTGCGTCAGAGAGGGATAGAGAGTGATTGAGTGTGTCAGAGAGTTTCAGAGAGCGATTGAGAGTGTCAGAGAGTGATAGAGAGTGTCAGAGAGTGATAGAGAGCGTCTGAGAGAGTCTGAGAGTGACAGAGAGTGAAAGAGAGTGTCTGAGAGTGTCAGTGAGTGTCAGAGAGTGATAGTGAGCGTCTGAGAGTGTCAGTGAGTGATAGAGAGTGATAGAGAGCCACTGAGAGTGTCAGAGAGTGTCAGATAGCGATAGAGAGTGTCAGAGAGTGATAGAGAGTGTCAGAGAGTGATAGAGAGCGACAGAGAGTGTCAGAGAGTGTCATAGAGTGACAGAGAGTGATAGAGGGTGTCACAGAGTGTCTTTGAGTGATAGAGAGTGTCAGAGAGTGATAGAGAGTGATAGAGAGAGGCTGAGAGTGATAGAGAGTGTCAGAGAGTGTCAGAGAGTGATAGAGAGTGTCAGAGAGTGATAGAGAGTGTCTGAGAATGTCAGAGAGTGATAGAGAGTGTCTGAGAGTGTCAGAGAGTGAGAGAGAGATTCTGAGAGTGCAAGAGAGTGTCAGAGAGTGATAGAGAGTGATAGAGAGTGTCTGAGAGTGTCAGAGAGTGTCAGAAAGTGTCAGAGAGTGATGGAGAGTGTCTGAGAGTGACAGAGAGTGTCTGAGAGTGACAGCGAGTGTCTGAGAGTGTCAGTGAGTGTCAGAGTTTGATAGAGAGTGATAGAGAGTGATAGAGAGTGATAGAGAGTTTCAGAGTGTGTCATTGAGTGAAAGAGAGTGTCAGACAGTGTCAGAGTGTGTTGGAGAGTGTAAGAGAGTGATAGAGAGTGTCAGAGAGTGATAGAGAGTGACAGAGAATGTCTGAGAGTGTCAGAGAGTGTCAGAGTGTGTCAGAGAGTGATAGAGTATCAGAGTGCGTCAGAGAGGGATAGAGAGTGATTGAGTGTGTCAGAGAGTTTCAGAGAGCGATTGAGAGTGTCAGAGAGTGATAGAGAGTGTCAGAGAGTGCTAGAGAGCGTCTGAGAGAGTCTGAGAGTGACAGAGAGTGAAAGAGAGTGTCTGAGAGTGTCAGTGAGTGTCAGAGAGTGATAGTGAGCGTCTGAGAGTGTCAGTGAGTGATAGAGAGTGATAGAGAGCCACTGAGAGTGTCAGAGAGTGTCAGATAGCGATAGAGAGTGTCAGAGAGTGATAGAGAGTGTCAGAGAGTGATAGAGAGCGACAGAGAGTGTCTGAGAGTGTCAGAGAGTGTCAGAGTGTGTCAGAGAGTGATAGAGAGTGATAGAGAGTGTCAGAGAGTGTCATGGAGTGATAGAGATTGTCAGAGAGTGATCGAGAGTGTCTGAGAGTGACAGCGAGTGAAAGTGAGTGTCTGAGAGTGTCAGTGAGTGTCAGTGAGTATCAGAGAGTGATAGAGAGTGTCTGAGTGTGTCAGTGAGTGATAGAGAGTGATTGAGAGCCTCTGAGAGTGTCAGAGAGTGTCAGAGAGTGATATAGATTGTCAGAGAGTGATAGAGAGCGACAGTGTGTGTCTGAGCGTGTCAGTGAGTGATAGAGAGTGATAGAGAGCCTCTTAGAGTGTCACAGAGTGTCAGAGTGTGTCCGAGGGTGTCAGAGAGTGTCAGAGAGTGATACAGAGTGATGGAGAGTGTCAGAGAGTGATAGAGAGTGATAGAGAGTGTCTGAGAGTGTCAGAGAGTGTCAGAAAGTGTCAGAGAGTGATAGAGAGTGTCTGAGAGTGTCTGAGAGTGACAGCGAGTGTCTGAGAGTGTCAGTGAGTGTCAGAGTTTAATAGAGAGTGATAGAGAGTGATAGAGAGTTTCAGAGTGTGATAGAGTGTGTCAGAGAGTGTCAGTGAGTGTCAGAGAGTGATAGAGAGTTTTTGAGTGTGTCAGTGAGTGATAGAGAGTGATAGAGAGCCTCTGAGAGTGTCAGAGAGTGTCAGAGGGAGATAGAGAGTGATAGAGAGTGTCTGAGAGGGTCTGAGAGTGACAGAGTGTGACAGAGAGTGTCTGAGAGTGTCAGTGAGTGTCAGAGAGTGATAGAGAGTTTCTGAGAGTGTCAGAGAGTGATAGAGAGTGATAGAGAGCCTCTGAGATTGTCAGAGAGTGTCAGAGAGCGATAGAGAGTGTCTGAGAGCGTCAGAGAGTGTCAGAGAGTGATAGAGAGCGTCAGAGAGTGTCATAGAGAGATAGAGAGTGTCAGAGTGTGTCACAGAGTGTCTGAGTATGTCAGAGAGTGTCAGATAGTGATAGAGAGTGATAGAGAGTGTCACAGAGTGTCATTGAGTGATAGAGAGTGTCAGAGAGTGTCAGAGAGTGTCAGAGAGTGATGGAGAGTGATAGAGAGTGTCTGAGAGTGCCAGAGAGCGATAGAGAGTGTCAGAGAGTGATAGAGAGTGTCAGAGAGTGATAGAGAGTGTCTGTGAGTGTCTGAGAGTGACAGAGAGCGAAAGAGAGTGTCTGAGAGTGTCAGTGAGTGTCAGAGAGTGATAGAGAGTTTTTGAGTGTGTCAGTGAGTGATAGAGAGTGATAGAGAGCCTCTGAGAGTGTCAGAGAGTGTCAGAGGGAGATAGAGAGTGATAGAGAGTGTCTGAGAGTGTCTGAGAGTGACAGAGTGTGACAGAGAGTGTCTGAGAGTGTCAGTGAGTGTCAGAGAGTGATAGAGAGTGTCTGAGAGTGTCAGAGAGTGATAGAGAGTGATAGAGAGTGATAGAGAGCCTCTGAGATTGTCAGAGAGTGTCAGAGAGTGATGTAGAGTGTCAGAGAGTGATAGAGAGTGTCTGAGAGTAACAGAGAGTGAAAGAGAGTGTCAGAGAGTGATAGAGAGTGTCTGAGATTGTCAGTGAGTGATAGAGAGTGACAGGGAGCCTCTGAGAATGTCAGAGAGTGCCAGAGAGTGATAGAGAGTGTCTGAGAGGGTCTGAGAGTGACAGAGAGATACAGAGAGTGTCTGAGAGTGTCAGTGCGTTTCAGAGAGTGATAGAGAGTCTCTGAGAGTGTCAGAGAGTGATAGAGTGTGATAGAGAGCCTCTGAGATTGTCAGAGAGTGTCAGAGAGCGATAGAGAATGATAGAGAGTGTCAGAGAGTGTCAGATTGTGTCAGAGAGTGATAGAGAGTGTCTGAGAGTGTCTGAGAGTGACAGAGAGTGTCTGAGAGTGACAGCGAGTGTCTGAGAGTGTCAGTGAGTGTCAGAGTTTGATAGAGAGTGATAGAGAGTGATAGAGAGTTTCAGAGTGTGTCATTGAGTGAAAGAGAGTGTCAGACAGTGTCAGAGTGTGATAGAGTGTGTCAGAGAGTGTCAGTGAGTGTCAGAGAGTGATAGAGAGTTTTTGAGTGTGTCGGTGAGTGATAGAGAGTGATAGAGAGCCTCTGAGAGTGTCAGAGAGTGTCAGAGGGAGATGGAGAGTGATAGAGAGTGTCTGAGAGTGTCTGAGAGTGACAGAGTGTGACAGAGAGTGTCTGAGAGTGTCAGTGAGTGTCAGAGAGTGATAGAGAGTGTCTGAGAGGGATAGAGAGTGTCTGAGAGTAACAGAGAGTGAAAGAGAGTGTCAGAGTGTGATAGAGAGTGTCTGAGAGGGTCTGAGAGTGACAGAGAGAGACAGAGAGTGTCTGAGAGTGTCAGTGAGTTTCAGAGAGTGATAGAGAGTCTCTGAGAGTGTCAGAGAGTGATAGAGTGTGATAGTGAGCCTCTGAGATTGTCAGAGAGTGTCAGAGAGTGATAGAGAGTGATAGAGAGTGTCAGAGAGTGTCAGAGAGTGTCAGATTGTGTCAGAGTGTGTCAGAGGGTGTCAGAGAGTGTAAGAGCGTGAAAGAGAGTGATAGAGTGTGTCAGAGAGAGCCAGACAGTGTCATAGAGTGTCAGAGAGTGATAGAGTGTGATAGAGAGTGTCAGAGAGTGTCATAGAGTGACAGAGAGTGATAGAGGGTGTCACAGAGTGTCTTTGAGTGATAGAGAGTGTCAGAGAGTGATAGAGAGAGGCTGAGAGTGATAGAGAGTGTCAGAGAGTGTCAGAGAGTGATGGAGAGTGTCAGAGAGTGATAGAGAGTGTCTGAGAATGTCAGAGAGTGATAGAGAGTGTCTGAGAGTGTCAGAGAGTGAGAGAGAGATTCTGAGAGTGCAAGAGAGTGACAGAGAGTGATAGAGAGTGATAGAGAGTGTCTGAGAGTGTCAGAGAGTGTCAGAAAGTGTCAGAGAGTGATGGAGAGTGTCTGAGAGTGACAGAGAGTGTCTGAGAGTGACAGCGAGTGTCTGAGAGTGTCAGTGAGTGTCAGAGTTTGATAGAGAGTGATAGAGAGTGATAGAGAGTTTCAGAGTGTGTCATTGAGTGAAAGAGAGTGTCAGACAGTGTCAGAGTGTGTTGGAGAGTGTAAGAGAGTGATAGAGAGTGTCAGAGAGTAATAGAGAGTGACAGTGAATGTCTGAGAGTGTCAGAGAGTGTCAGAGTGTGTCAGAGAGTTATAGAGTATCAGAGTGCGTCAGAGAGGGATAGAGAGTGATTGAGTGTGTCAGAGAGTTTCAGAGAGCGATTGAGAGTGTCAGAGAGTGATAGAGAGAGACAGAGAGTGTCTGAGAGTGTCAGTGAGTTTCAGAGAGTGATAGAGAGTCTCTGAGAGTGTCAGAGAGTGATAGAGTGTGATAGTGAGCCTCTGAGATTGTCAGAGAGTGTCAGAGAGTGATAGAGAGTGATAGAGAGTGTCAGAGAGTGTCAGAGAGTGTCAGATTGTGTCAGAGTGTGTCAGAGGGTGTCAGAGAGTGTAAGAGCGTGAAAGAGAGTGATAGAGTGTGTCAGAGAGAGCCAGACAGTGTCATAGAGTGTCAGAGAGTGATAGAGTGTGATAGAGAGTGTCAGAGAGTGTCATAGAGTGACAGAGAGTGATAGAGGGTGTCACAGAGTGTCTTTGAGTGATAGAGAGTGTCAGAGAGTGATAGAGAGAGGCTGAGAGTGATAGAGAGTGTCAGAGAGTGTCAGAGAGTGATGGAGAGTGTCAGAGAGTGATAGAGAGTGTCTGAGAATGTCAGAGAGTGATAGAGAGTGTCTGAGAGTGTCAGAGAGTGAGAGAGAGATTCTGAGAGTGCAAGAGAGTGTCAGAGAGTGATAGAGAGTGTTAGAGAGTGTCTGAGAGTGTCAGAGAGTGTCAGAAAGTGTCAGAGAGTGATGGAGAGTGTCTGAGAGTGACAGAGAGTGTCTGAGAGTGACAGCGAGTGTCTGAGAGTGTCAGTGAGTGTCAGAGTTTGATAGAGAGTGATAGAGAGTGATAGAGAGTTTCAGAGTGTGTCATTGAGTGAAAGAGAGTGTCAGACAGTGTCAGAGTGTGATAGAGTGTGTCAGAGAGTGTCAGTGAGTGTCAGAGAGTGATAGAGAGTTTTTGAGTGTGTCGGTGAGTGATAGAGAGTGATAGAGAGCCTCTGAGAGTGTCAGAGAGTGTCAGAGGGAGATGGAGAGTGATAGAGAGTGTCTGAGAGTGTCTGAGAGTGACAGAGTGTGACAGAGAGTGTCTGAGAGTGTCAGTGAGTGTCAGAGAGTGATAGAGAGTGTCTGAGAGGGATAGAGAGTGTCTGAGAGTAACAGAGAGTGAAAGAGAGTGTCAGAGTGTGATAGAGAGTGTCTGAGAGGGTCTGAGAGTGACAGAGAGAGACAGAGAGTGTCTGAGAGTGTCAGTGAGTTTCAGAGAGTGATAGAGAGTCTCTGAGAGTGTCAGAGAGTGATAGAGTGTGATAGTGAGCCTCTGAGATTGTCAGAGAGTGTCAGAGAGTGATAGAGAGTGATAGAGAGTGTCAGAGAGTGTCAGAGAGTGTCAGATTGTGTCAGAGTGTGTCAGAGGGTGTCAGAGAGTGTAAGAGCGTGAAAGAGAGTGATAGAGTGTGTCAGAGAGAGCCAGACAGTGTCATAGAGGGTCAGAGAGTGATAGAGTGTGATAGAGAGTGTCAGAGAGTGTCATAGAGTGACAGAGAGTGATAGAGGGTGTCACAGAGTGTCTTTGAGTGATAGAGAGTGTCAGAGAGTGATAGAGAGAGGCTGAGAGTGTTAGAGAGTGTCAGAGAGTGTCAGAGAGTGATGGAGAGTGTCAGAGAGTGATAGAGAGTGTCTGAGAATGTCAGAGAGTGATAGAGAGTGTCTGAGAGTGTCAGAGAGTGAGAGAGAGATTCTGAGAGTGCAAGAGAGTGACAGAGAGTGATAGAGAGTGATAGAGAGTGTCTGAGAGTGTCAGAGAGTGTCAGAAAGTGTCAGAGAGTGATGGAGAGTGTCTGAGAGTGACAGAGAGTGTCTGAGAGTGACAGCGAGTGTCTGAGAGTGTCAGTGAGTGTCAGAGTTTGATAGAGAGTGATAGAGAGTGATAGAGAGTTTCAGAGTGTGTCATTGAGTGAAAGAGAGTGTCAGACAGTGTCAGAGTGTGTTGGAGAGTGTAAGAGAGTGATAGAGAGTGTCAGAGAGTAATAGAGAGTGACAGTGAATGTCTGAGAGTGTCAGAGAGTGTCAGAGTTTGTCAGAGAGTGATAGAGTATCAGAGTGCGTCACAGAGGGATAGAGAGTGATTGAGTGTGTCAGAGAGTTTCAGAGAGCGATTGAGAGTGTCAGAGAGTGATAGAGAGAGACAGAGAGTGTCTGAGAGTGTCAGTGAGTTTCAGAGAGTGATAGAGAGTCTCTGAGAGTGTCAGAGAGTGATAGAGTGTGATAGTGAGCCTCTGAGATTGTCAGAGAGTGTCAGAGAGTGATAGAGAGTGATAGAGAGTGTCAGAGAGTGTCAGAGAGTGTCAGATTGTGTCAGAGTGTGTCAGAGGGTGTCAGAGAGTGTAAGAGCGTGAAAGAGAGTGATAGAGTGTGTCAGAGAGAGCCAGACAGTGTCATAGAGTGTCAGAGAGTGATAGAGTGTGATAGAGAGTGTCAGAGAGTGTCATAGAGTGACAGAGAGTGATAGAGGGTGTCACAGAGTGTCTTTGAGTGATAGAGAGTGTCAGAGAGTGATAGAGAGAGGCTGAGAGTGATAGAGAGTGTCAGAGAGTGTCAGAGAGTGATGGAGAGTGTCAGAGAGTGATAGAGAGTGTCTGAGAATGTCAGAGAGTGATAGAGAGTGTCTGAGAGTGTCAGAGAGTGAGAGAGAGATTCTGAGAGTGCAAGAGAGTGTCAGAGAGTGATAGAGAGTGATAGAGAGTGTCTGAGAGTGTCAGAGAGTGTCAGAAAGTGTCAGAGAGTGATGGAGAGTGTCTGAGAGTGACAGAGAGTGTCTGAGAGTGACAGCGAGTGTCTGAGAGTGTCAGTGAGTGTCAGAGTTTGATAGAGAGTGATAGAGAGTGATAGAGAGTTTCAGAGTGTGTCATTGAGTGAAAGAGAGTGTCAGACAGTGTCAGAGTGTGTTGGAGAGTGTAAGAGAGTGATAGAGAGTGTCAGAGAGTGATAGAGAGTGACAGTGAATGTCTGAGAGTGTCAGAGAGTGTCAGAGTGTGTCAGAGAGTGATAGAGTATCAGAGTGCGTCAGAGAGGGATAGAGAGTGATTGAGTGTGTCAGAGAGTTTCAGAGAGCGATTGAGAGTGTCAGAGAGTGATAGAGAGTGTCAGAGAGTGATAGAGAGCGTCTGAGAGAGTCTGAGAGTGAAAGAGAGTGTCTGAGAGTGTCAGTGAGTGTCAGAGAGTGATAGTGAGCGTCTGAGAGTGTCAGTGAGTGATAGAGAGTGATAGAGCGCCACTGAGAGTGTCAGAGAGTGTCAGATAGCGATAGAGAGTGTCAGAGAGTGATAGAGAGTGTCAGAGAGTGATAGAGAGTGACAGAGAGTGTCTGAGAGTGTCAGAGTGTGTCAGAGAGTGATAGAGAGTGATAGAGAGTGATAGAGAGTGTCAGAGAGTGTCATGGAGTGATAGAGATTGTCAGAGAGTGATAGAGAGTGTCAGAGAGTGTCAGAGAGTGACAGAGAGTGAAAGTGAGTGTCTGAGAGTGTCAGTGAGTGTCAGTGATTGTCAGAGAGTGATAGAGAGTGTCTGAGTGTGTCAGTGAGTGATAGAGAGTGATAGAGAGCCTCTGAGAGTGTCAGAGAGTGTCAGAGAATGATATAGATTGTCAGAGAGTGATAGAGAGCGACAGTGTGTGTCTGAGCGTGTCAGTGAGTGATAGAGAGTGATAGAGAGCCTCTGAGAGTGTCACAGAGTGTCAGAGTGTGTCCGAGGGTGTCAGAGAGTGTCAGAGAGTGATACAGAGTGATGGAGAGTGTCAGAGAGTGATAGAGAGTGATAGAGAGTGTCTGAGAGTGTCAGAGAGTGTCAGAAAGTGTCAGAGAGTGATAGAGAGTGTCTGAGAGTGTCTGAGAGTGACAGCGAGTGTCTGAGAGTGTCAGTGAGTGTCAGAGTTTAATAGAGAGTGATAGAGAGTGATAGAGAGTTTCAGAGTGTGATAGAGTGTGTCAGAGAGTGTCAGTGAGTTTCAGAGAGTGATAGAGAGTTTTTGAGTGTGTCAGTGAGTGATAGAGAGTGATAGAGAGCCTCTGAGAGTGTCAGAGAGTGTCAGAGGGAGATAGAGAGTGATAGAGAGTGTCTGAGAGGGTCTGAGAGTGACAGAGTGTGACAGAGAGTGTCTGAGAGTGTCAGTGAGTGTCAGAGAGTGATAGAGAGTTTCTGAGAGTGTCAGAGAGTGATAGAGAGTGATAGAGAGCCTCTGAGATTGTCAGAGAGTGTCAGAGAGCGATAGAGAGTGTCTGAGATTGTCAGAGAGTGTCAGAGAGTGATAGAGAGCGTCAGAGAGTGTCATAGAGTGATAGAGAGTGTCAGAGTGTGTCACAGAGTGTCTGAGTATGTCAGAGAGTGTCAGATAGTGATAGAGAGTGATAGAGAGTGTCACAGAGTGTCATTGAGTGATAGAGAGTGTCAGAGAGTGTCACAGAGTGATGGAGAGTGATAGAGAGTGTCTGAGAGTGTCAGAGAGCGATAGAGAGTGTCAGAGAGTGATAGAGAGTGTCAGAGAGTGATAGAGAGTGTCTGTGAGTGTCTGAGAGTGACAGAGAGCGAGAGAGAGTGTCTGAGAGTGTCAGTGAGTGTCAGAGAGTGATAGAGAGTTTTTGAGTGTGTCAGTGAGTGATAGAGAGTGATAGAGAGCCTCTGAGAGTGTCAGAGAGTGTCAGAGGGAGATAGAGAGTGATAGAGAGTGTCTGAGAGTGACAGAGTGTGACAGAGAGTGTCTGAGAGTGTCAGTGAGTGTCAGAGAGTGATAGAGAGTGTCTGAGAGTGTCAGAGAGTGATAGAGAGTGATAGAGAGTGATAGAGAGCCTCTGAGATTGTCAGAGAGTGTCAGAGAGTGATATAGAGTGTCAGAGAGTGATAGAGAGTGTCTGAGAGTAACAGAGAGTGAAAGAGAGTGTCAGAGAGTGATAGAGAGTGTCTGAGATTGTCAGTGAGTGATAGAGAGTGACAGGGAGCCTCTGAGAATGTCAGAGAGTGTCAGAGAGTGATAGAGAGTGATAGAGAGTGTCTGAGAGGGTCTGAGAGTGACAGAGAGATACTGAGAGTGTCAGTGCGTTTCAGAGAGTGATAGAGAGTCTCTGAGAGTGTCAGAGAGTGATAGAGTGTGATAGAGAGCCTCTGAGATTGTCAGAGAGTGTCAGAGAGCGATAGAGAATGATAGAGAGTGTCAGAGAGTGTCAGATTGTGTCAGAGAGTGATAGAGAGTGTCTGAGAGTGTCTGAGAGTGACAGAGAGTGTCTGAGAGTGACAGCGAGTGTCTGAGAGTGTCAGTGAGTGTCAGAGCTTGATAGAGAGTGATAGAGAGTGATAGAGAGTTTCAGAGTGTGTCATTGAGTGAAAGAGAGTGTCAGACAGTGTCAGAGTGTGATAGAGTGTGTCAGAGATTGTCAGTGAGTGTCAGAGAGTGATAGAGAGTTTTTGAGTGTGTCAGTGAGTGATAGAGAGTGATAGAGAGCCTCTGAGAGTGTCAGAGAGTGTCAGAGGGAGATAGAGAGTGATAGAGAGTGTCTGAGAGTGATAGAGAGTGTCTGAGAGTAACAGAGAGTGAAAGAGAGTGTCAGAGAGTGATAGAGAGTGTCTGAGAGGGTCTGAGAGTGACAGAGAGAGACAGAGAGTGTCTGAGAGTGTCAGTGAGTTTCAGAGAGTGATAGAGAGTCTCTGAGAGTGTCAGAGAGTGATAGAGTGTGTTAGTGAGCCTCTGAGATTGTCAGAGAGTGTCAGAGAGTTATAGAGATTGATAGAGAGTGTCAGAGAGTGTCAGAGAGTGTCAGATTGTGTCAGAGTGTGTCAGAGGGTGTCAGAGAGTGTAAGAGCGTGAAAGAGAGTGATAGAGTGTGTCAGAGAGAGCCAGACAGTGTCATAGAGTGTCAGAGAGTGATAGAGGGTGTCACAGAGTGTCTTTGAGTGATAGAGAGTGTCAGAGAGTGATAGAGAGTGTCAGAGAGTGATAGAGAGTGTCTGAGAATGTCAGAGAGTGATAGAGAGTGTCTGAGAGTGTCTGAGAGTGACAATGAGTGTCTGAGAGTGACAGCGAGTGTCTGAGAGTGTCAGTGAGTGTCAGAGTTTAATAGAGAGTGTTAGAGAGTGATAGAGAGTTTCTGAGTGTGATAGAGTGTGTCAGAGAGTGTCAGTGAGTGTCAGAGAGTGATAGAGAGTTTTTGAGTGTGTCAGTGAGTGATAGAGAGTGATAGAGAGCCTCTGAGAGTGTCAGAGAGTGTCAGAGGGAGATAGAGAGTGATAGAGAGTGTCTGAGAGGGTCTGAGAGTGACAGAGTGTGACAGAGAGTGTCTGAGAGTGTCAGTGAGTGTCAGAGAGTGATAGAGAGTTTCTGAGAGTGTCAGAGTGTGATAGAGAGTGATAGAGAGCCTCTGAGATTGTCAGAGAGTGTCAGAGAGCGATAGAGAGTGTCTGAGAGCGTCAGAGAGTGTCAGAGAGTGATAGAGAGCGTCAGAGAGTGTCATAGAGTGATAGAGAGTGTCAGAGTGTGTCACAGAGTGTCTGAGTATGTCAGAGAGTGTCAGATAGTGATAGAGAGTGATAGAGAGTGTCACAGAGTGTCATTGAGTGATAGAGAGTGTCAGAGAGTGTCAGAGAGTGATGGAGAGTGATAGAGAGTGTCTGAGAGTGTCAGAGAGCGATAGAGAGTGTCAGAGAGTGATAGAGAGTGTCAGAGAGTGATAGAGAGTGTCTGTGAGTGTCTGAGAGTGACAGAGAGCGAAAGAGAGAGTCTGAGAGTGTCAGTGAGTGTCAGAGAGTGATAGAGAGTTTTTGAGTGTGTCAGTGAGTGATAGAGAGTGATAGAGAGCCTCTGAGAGTGTCAGAGAGTGTCAGAGGGAGATAGAGAGTGATAGAGAGTGTCTGAGAGTGTCTGAGAGTGACAGAGTGTGACAGAGAGTGTCTGAGAGTGTCAGTGAGTGTCAGAGAGTGATAGAGAGTGTCTGAGAGGGATAGAGAGTGATAGAGAGTGATAGAGAGTGATAGAGAGCCTCTGAGATTGTCAGAGAGTGTCAGAGAGTGATGTAGAGTGTCAGAGAGTGATAGAGAGTGTCTGAGAGTAACAGAGAGTGAAAGAGAGTGTCAGAGAGTGATAGAGAGTGTCTGAGATTGTCAGTGAGTGATAGAGAGTGACAGGGAGCCTCTGAGAATGTCAGAGAGTGTCAGAGAGTGATAGAGAGTGATAGAGAGTGTCTGAGAGGGTCTGAGAGTGACAGAGAGATACAGAGAGTGTCTGAGAGTGTCAGTGCGTTTCAGAGAGTGATAGAGAGTCTCTGAGAGTGTCAGAGAGTGATAGAGTGTGATAGAGAGCCTCTGAGATTGTCAGAGAGTGTCAGAGAGCGATAGAGAATGATAGAGAGTGTCAGAGAGTGTCAGAGAGTGTCAGATTGTGTCAGAGAGTGATAGAGAGTGTCTGAGAGTGTCTGAGAGTGACAGAGAGTGTCTGAGAGTGACAGCGAGTGTCTGAGAGTGTCAGTGAGTGTCAGAGTTTGATAGAGAGTGATAGAGAGTGATAGAGAGTTTCAGAGTGTGTCATTGAGTGAAAGAGAGTGTCAGACAGTGTCAGAGTGTGATAGAGTGTGTCAGAGAGTGTCAGTGAGTGTCAGAGAGTGATAGAGAGATTTTGAGTGTGTCAGTGAGTGATAGAGAGTGATAGAGAGCCTCTGAGAGTGTCAGAGAGTGTCAGAGGGAGATAGAGAGTGATAGAGAGTGTCTGAGAGTGTCTGAGAGTGACAGAGTGTGACAGAGAGTGTCTGAGATTGTCAGTGAGTGTCAGAGAGTGATAGAGAGTGTCTGAGAGTGATAGAGAGTGTCTGAGAGTAACAGAGAGTGAAAGAGAGTGTCAGCGAGTGATAGAGAGTGTCTGAGAGGTTCTGAGAGTGACAGAGAGAGACAGAGAGTGTCTGAGAGTGTCAGTGAGTTTCAGAGTGTGATAGTGAGCCTCTGAGATTGTCAGAGAGTGTCAGAGAGTGATTGAGATTGATAGAGATTGTCAGAGAGTGTCAGAGAGTGTCAGATTGTGTCAGAGTGTGTCAGAGGGTGTCAGAGAGTGTAAGAGCGTGAAAGAGAGTGATAGAGTGTGTCAGAGAGAGCCAGACAGTGTCATAGAGTGTCAGAGAGTGATAGAGTGTGATAGAGAGTGTCAGAGAGCGTCTGAGAATGTCAGAGAGTGATAGAGAGTGTCAGAGAGTGAGAGAGAGTGTCTGAGAATGACAGAGAGTGATAGAGAGTGTCTGAGAGTGACAATGAGTGTCTGAGAGTGACAGCGATTGTCTGAGAGTGTCAGTGAGTGTCAGAGTTTAATAGAGAGTGATAGAGAGTGATAGAGAGTTTCAGAGTGTGATAGAGTGTGTCAGAGAGTGTCAGTGAGTGTCAGAGAGTGATAGAGAGTTTTTGAGTGTGTCAGTGAGTGATAGAGAGTGATAGAGCGCCTCTAAGAGTGTCAGAGGGAGATAGAGTGTGATAGAGAGTGTCAGAGAGTGTCATAGAGTGACAGAGAGTGATAGGGGGTGTCACAGAGTGTCTTTCAGTGATAGAGAGTGTCAGAGAGTGATAGAGAGTGATAGTGAGAGGCTGAGAATGATAGAGAGTGTCAGAGAGTGTCAGAGAGTGATAGAGAGTGTCAGAGAGTGATAGAGAGTGTCTGAGAGTGTCAGAGAGTGAGAGAGAGATTCTGAGAGTGCAAGAGAGTGTCAGAGAGTGATAGAGAGTGATAGAGAGTGTCTGAGAGTGTCAGAGAGTGTCAGAAAGTGTCAGAGAGTGATGGAGAGTGTCTGAGAGTGACAGAGAGTGTCTGAGAGTGACAGCGAGTGTCTGAGAGTGTCAGTGAGTGTCAGAGTTTGATAGAGAGTGATAGAGAGTGATAGAGAGATTCAGAGTGTGTCATTGAGTGAAAGAGAGTGTCAGACAGTGTCAGAGTGTGTTAGAGAGTGTAAGAGAGTGATAGAGAGTGTCAGAGATTGATAGAGAGTGACAGAGAATGTCTGAGAGTGTCAGAGTGTGTCAGAGAGTGATAGAGTATCAGAGTGCGTCAGAGAGGGATAGAGAGTGATTGAGTGTGTCAGAGAGTTTCAGAGAGCGATTGAGAGTGTCAGAGAGTGGTAGAGAGTGTCAGAGAGTGATAGAGAGCGTCTGAGAGAGTCTGAGAGTGACAGAGAGTGAAAGAGAGTGTCTGAGAGTGTCAGTGAGTGTCAGAGAGTGATAGTGAGCGTCTGAGAGTGTCAGTGAGTGATAGAGAGTGATAGAGAGCCTCTGAGAGTGTCAGATAGTGTCAGATAGCGATAGAGAGTGTCAGAGAGTGATAGAGAGTGTCAGAGAGTGATAGAGAGTGACAGAGAGTGTCTGAGAGTGTCAGAGAGTGTCAGAGTGTGTCAGAGAGTGATAGAGAGTGATAGAGAGTGTCAGAGAGTGTCATAGAGTGATAGAGATTGTCAGAGAGTGATCGAGAGTGTCTGTGAGTGACAGAGAGTGAAAGTGAGTGTCAGAGAGTGATAGAGAGTGTCTGAGTGTGTCAGTGAGTGATAGAGAGTGATAGAGAGCCTCTGAGAGTGTCAGAGAGTGTCAGAGAGTGATATAGATTGTCAGAGAGTGATAGAGAGCGACAGTGAGTGTCTGAGCGTGTCAGTGAGTGATAGAGAGTGATAGAGAGCCTCTGAGAGTGTCACAGAGTGTCAGAGTGTGTCAGAGGGTGTCAGAGAGTGTCAGAGAGTGATACAGAGTGATGGAGAGTGTCAGAGAGTGTAAGAGAGTGTCAGAGAGTGATAGAGAGCCTCTGAGAGTGTCACAGAGTGTCAGAGTGTGTCAGAGTGTGTCAGAGGGTGTCAGAGGGTGTCAGAGAGTGTCAGAGAGTGATACAGAGTGATGGAGAGTGTCAGAGAGTGCAAGAGAGTGTCAGAGAGTGATAGAGAGTGATAGAGAGTGTCAGAGAGTGTCATGGAGTGATGGAGAGTGTCAGAGAGTGTCAGAGCGTGATAGAGAGTGTCTGAGAGTGATGGAGAGTGTCTGAGAGCGTCAGAGACTGTCAGAGTGTGATTGAGAGTGATAGAGAGCGTCAGAGAGTGTCATAGAGTGATAGAGAGTGTCAGAGTGTGTCACAGAGTGTCTGAGTATGTCACAGAGTGTCATTGCGTGATAGAGAGTGTCAGAGAGTGTCAGAGAGTGATAGAGAGTGATAGAGAGTGATAGAGAGTGTCTGAGAGTGTCAGAGAGCGATAGAGAGTGTCAGAGAGTGATATAGATTGTCAGAGAGTGATAGAGAGTGTCAGATAGTGATAGAGAGTGACAGAGAATGTCTGAGAGTGTCAGGGAGTGTCAGAGTGTGTCAGAGAGTGATAGAGTATCAGAGTGCGTCAGAGAGGGATAGAGAGTGATTGAGTGTGTCAGAGAGTTTCAGAGAGCGATTGAGAGTGTCAGAGAGTGATAGAGAGCGTCTGAGAGAGTCTGAGAGTGACAGAGAGTGAAAGAGCGTGTCTGAGAGTGTCAGTGAGTGTCAGAGAGTGATAGTGAGCGTCTGAGAGTGTCAGTGAGTGATAGAGAGTGATAGAGAGCCTCTGAGAGTGTCAGAGAGTGTCAGATCGCGATAGAGAGTGTCAGAGAGTGATAGAGAGTGACAGAGAGTGTCTGAGAGTGTCAGAGAGTGTCAGAGTGTGTCAGAGAGTGATAGAGAGTGATAGAGAGTGTCAGAGAGCGTCATAGAGTGATAGAGATTGTCAGAGAGTGATCGAGAGTGTCTGAGAGTGACAGAGAGTGAAAGTGAGTGTCTGAGAGTGTCAGTGAGTGTCAGTGAGTGTCAGAGAGTGATAGAGAGTGTCTGAGTGTGTCAGTGAGTGATAGAGAGTGATAGAGAGCCTCTGAGACTGTCAGAGGGTGTCAGAGAGTGATATAGATTGTCAGAGAGTGATAGAGAGCGACAGTGAGTGTCTGAGAGTGTCTGAGAGTGACAATGAGTGTCTGAGAGTGACAGCGAGTGTCTGAGAGTGTCAGTGAGTGTCAGAGTTTAATAGAGAGTGATAGAGAGTGATAGAGAGTTTCAGAGTGTGATAGAGTGTGTCAGAGAGTGTCAGTGAGTGTCAGAGAGTGTCAGAGAGTGATACAGAGTGATGGAGAGTGTCAGAGAGTGCAAGAGAGTGTCAGAGAGTGATAGAGAGTGTCAGAGAGTGTCATGGAGTGATGGAGAGTGTCAGAGAGTGTCAGAGCGTGATAGAGAGTGTCTGAGAGTGATAGAGAGTGTCTGAGAGCGTCAGAGAGTGTCAGAGTGTGATCGAGAGTGATAGAGAGCGTCAGAGAGTGTCATAGAGTGATAGAAAGTGTCAGAGTGTGTCACAGAGTGTCTGAGTATGTCACAGAGTGTCATTGCGTGATAGAGAGTGTCAGAGAGTGTCAGAGAGTGATAGAGAGTGATAGAGAGTGACAGAGAGTGTCTGAGAGTGTCAGAGAGCGATAGAGAGTGTCAGAGAGTGATATAGATTGTCAGAGAGTGATAGAGAGTGTATGTGAGTGTCTGAGAGTGACAGAGAGCGAAAGAGAGTGTCTGAGAGTGTCAGTGAGTGTCAGAGAGTGATAGAGAGTTTTTGAGTGTGTCAGTGAGTGATAGAGAGTGATAGAGAGCCTCTGAGAGTGTCAGAGAGTGTCAGAGAGTGTCAGAGGGAGATAGAGAGTGATAGAGAGTGTCTGAGGGTGTCTGAGAGTGACAGAGTGTGACAGAGAGTGTCTGAGAGTGTCAGTGAGTGTCTGAGAGTGATAGAGAGTGTCTGAGAGTGTCAGAGAGTGATAGAGAGTGATAGAGAGCCTCTGAGATTGTCAGAGAGTGTCAGAGAGCGATGGAGAGTGTCAGAGAGTGATCGAGAGTGTCAGAGAGTGATAGAGAGTGTCTGAGAGTAACAGAGAGTGAAAGAGAGTGTCTGAGAGTGTCAGTGAGTGTCAGAGAGTGATAGAGAGTGTCTGAGATTGTCAGTGAGTGATAGGGAGCCTCTGAGAGTGCCAGAGAGTGTCAGAGAGTGATAGAGAGTGATAGAGAGTGTCTGAGAGGGTCTGAGAGTGACAGAGAGAGTTAGAGAGTGTCTGAGAGTGTCAGTGAGTTTCAGAGAGTGATAGAGAGTCTCTGAGAGTGTCAGAGAGTGATAGGGTGTGATAGAGAGCCTCTACGATTGTCAGAGAGTGTCAGAGAGTGATAGAGAGTGATAGAGAGTGTCAGAGAGTGTCAGAGAGTGTCAGATTGTGTCAGAGTGTGTCAGAGGGTGTCAGAGAGTGTCAGAGAGTGATACAGAGTGATGGAGAGTGTCAGAGAGTGTAAGAGAGTGTCAGAGAGTGATAGAGAGCCTCTGAGAGTGTCACAGAGTGTCAGAGTGTGTCAGAGTGTGTCAGAGGGTGTCAGAGGGTGTCAGAGAGTGTCAGAGAGTGATACAGAGTGATGGAGAGTGTCAGAGAGTGCAAGAGAGTGTCAGAGAGTGATAGAGAGTGATAGAGAGTGTCAGAGAGTGTCATGGAGTGATGGAGAGTGTCAGAGAGTGTCAGAGCGTGATAGAGAGTGTCTGAGAGTGATGGAGAGTGTCTGAGAGCGTCAGAGACTGTCAGAGTGTGATCGAGAGTGATAGAGAGCGTCAGAGAGTGTCATAGAGTGATAGAGAGTGTCAGAGTGTGTCACAGAGTGTCTGAGTATGTCACAGAGTGTCATTGCGTGATAGAGAGTGTCAGAGAGTGTCAGAGAGTGATAGAGAGTGATAGAGAGTGATAGAGAGTATCTGAGAGTGTCAGAGAGTGATAGTGAGTGTCAGAGAGTGATATAGATTGTCAGAGAGTGATAGAGAGTGTCAGACAGTGATAGAGAGTGACAGAGAATGTCTGAGAGTGTCAGAGAGTGTCAGAGTGTGTCAGAGAGTGATAGAGTATCAGAGTGCGTCAGAGAGGGATAGAGAGTGATTGGGTGTGTCAGAGAGTTTCAGAGAGCGATTGAGAGTGTCAGAGAGTGATAGAGAGTGTCAGAGAGTGATAGAGAGCGTCTGAGAGAGTCTGAGAGTGACAGAGAGTGAAAGAGAGTGTCTGAGAGTGTCAGTGAGTGTCAGAGAGTGATAGTGAGCGTCTGAGAGTGTCAGTGAGTGATAGAGAGTGATAGAGAGCCTCTGAGAGTGTCAGAGAGTGTCAGATAGCGATAGAGAGTGTCAGAGAGTGATAGAGAGTGACAGAGAGTGTCTGAGAGTGTCATAGAGTGTCAGAGTGTGTCAGAGAGTGATAGAGAGTGATAGAGAGTGTCATAGAGTGATAGAGATTGTCAGAGAGTGATCGAGAGTGTCTGAGAGTGTCAGAGAGTGAAAGTGAGTGTCTGAGAGTGTCAGTGAGTGTCAGTGAGTGTCAGAGAGTGATAGAGCGTGTCTGAGTGTGTCAGTGAGTGATAGAGAGTGATAGAGAGCCTCTGAGAGTGTCAGAGAGTGTCAGAGAGTGATATAGATTGTCAGAGAGTGATAGAGAGCGACAGTGAGTGTCTGAGAGTGTCTGAGAGTGACAATGAGTGTCTGAGAGTGACAGCGAGTGTCTGAGAGTGTCAGTGAGTGTCAGAGTTTAATAGAGAGTGATAGAGAGTGATAGAGAGTTTCAGAGTGTGATAGAGTGTGTCAGAGAGTGTCAGTGAGTGTCAGAGAGTGTCAGAGAGTGATACAGAGTGATGGAGAGTGTCAGAGAGTGCAAGAGAGTGTCCGAGAGTGATAGAGAGTGATAGAGAGTGTCAGAGAGTGTCATGGAGTGATGGAGAGTGTCAGAGATTGTCAGAGCGTGATAGAGAGTGTCTGAGAGTGATCGAGAGTGTCTGAGAGCGTCAGAGAGTGTCAGTGTGTGTTCGAGAGTGATAGAAAGCGTCAGAGAGTGTCATAGAGTGATAGAGAGTGTCAGAGTGTGTCACAGAGTGTCTGAGTATGTCACAGAGTGTCATTGCATGATAGAGAGTGTCAGAGAGTGTCAGAGAGTGATAGAGAGTGATAGAGAGTGAAAGAGAGTGTCTGAGAGTGTCAGAGAGCGATAATGAGTGTCAGAGAGTGATATAGATTGTCAGAGAGTGATAGAGAGTGTATGTGAGTGTCTGAGAGTGACAGAGAGCGAAAGAGAGTGTCTGAGAGTGTCAGTGAGTGTCAGAGAGTGATAGAGAGTTTTTGAGTGTGTCAGTGAGTGATAGAGAGCCTCTGAGAGTGTCAGAGAGTGTCAGAGAGTGTCAGAGGGAGATAGAGAGTGATAGAGAGTGTCTGAGGGTGTCTGAGAGTGACAGAGTGTGACAGAGAGTGTCTGAGAGTGTCAGTGAGTGTCAGAGAGTGATAGAGAGTGTCTGAGAGTGTCAGAGAGTGATAGAGAGTGATAGAGAGTGATAGAGAGTATCAGAGAGTGATAGAGAGTGTCTGAGAGTAACAGAGAGTGAAAGAGAGTGTCTGAGAGTGTCAGTGAGTGTCAGAGAGTGATAGAGAGTGTCTGAGATTGTCAGTGAGTGATAGGGAGCCTCTGAGAGTGTCAGAGAGTGTCAGAGAGTGATAGAGAGTGATAGAGAGTGTCTGAGAGGGTCTGAGAGTGACAGAGAGAGTTAAAGAGTCTCTGAGAGTGTCAGTGAGTTTCAGAGAGTGATAGAGAGTCTCTGAGAGTGTCAGAGATTGATAGGGTGTGATAGAGAGCCTCTACGATTGTCAGAGAGTGTCAGAGAGTGATAGAGAGTGATAGAGAGTGTCAGAGAGTGTCAGATTGTGTCAGAGGGTGTCAGAGAGTGTAAGAGTGTGATACAGAGTGATAGAGTGTGTCAGAGAGAGTCAGACAGTGTCATAGAGTGTCAGAGAGTGATATAGAGTGATAGAGAGTTTCAGAGAGTGTCATAGAGTGACAGAGAGTGTCAGAGTGTGTCACAGAGTGTCTGAGTTTGTCAGAGAGAGTCAGAGAGTGATAGAGAGTGATAGAGAGTGTCACATAGAGTCTTTGAGTGATAGAGAGTGTCGGAGAGTGTCAGAGAGTGATATAGAGTGATAGAGAGAGGCTGAGAGTGACAGAGAGCGTCTGAGAGTGTCAGTGAGTGTCAGAGAGTGATAGAGAGTGTCAGAGAGTGATAGAGAGTGTCAGAGAGTGATAGAGAGTGTCTGAGAGTGTCAGAGAGTGAGAGGGAGATTCTGAGGGTGTCAGTGAGTGTCAGAGAGTGATAGAGAGTGATAGAGAGTGTCTGAGAGTGTCAGAAAGTGTCAGAGAGTAATAGAGAGTGTCTGAGAGTGTCTGAGAGTGACAGAGAATGTCTGAGAGTGACAGCGAGTGCCTGAGATTGTCAGTGAGTGTCAGAGTTTGATAGAGACTGATAGAGAGTGATAGAGAGTTTCAGAGTGTTTCATTGAGTGAAAGAGAGTGTCAGACAGTGTCAGAGTGTGATAGAGTTTGTCAGAGAGTGTCAGAGAGTGTTAGAGAGTGTAAGAGAGTGATAGAGAGTGATAGAGAGTGTCAGAGAGTGACAGAGAGAGTCAGAGAGTGATAGAGAGTGACAGAGAATGTCTGAGAGTGTCATAGAGTGTCAGAGTGTGTCAGAGTGTGATAGAGAGTGATAGAGAGTGTCAGAGAGTGTCATAGAGTGATAGAGAGTGTCAGAGTGCGTCAGAGAGTGATAGAGAGTGATTGAGTGTGTCAGAGAGTTTCAGAGAGCGATTGAGAGTGTCAGAGAGTGATAGAGAGTGTCAGAAAGTGATAGAGAGTGATAGAGAGTGTCAGAGAGTGTCTGAAAGTGTCAGAGTGTGTCAGAGAGTGTCAGAGAATGATAGAGAGTGATCGAGAGTGTCAGAGTGTGTCAGAGTGTGATAGAGAGTGTCAGAGTGTGATAAAGAGTGATAGAGAGTGTCAGAGAGTGTCAGAGAGTGTCAGAGTGTGTCAGAGAGTGTCAGAGAGTGTCAGAGAGTGAGAGAGAGTGATAGAGAGTGATAAAGAGTGTCAGAGAGTGTCATTGAGTGTCCGAGAGTGTCAGAGAGTTTCAGAGAGTGATAGAGAGTGTCAGAGAGTGATAGCGAGTGTCAGAAAGTGATAGACAGTGATAGAGAGTGTCAGAGAGTGATAGAGAGTGATAGAGAGTGTCTGAGAGTGTCAGAGAGTGTCAGAGCGTTTCAGACAGTGATCGAGCGTGATCGAGAGTGTCAGAGTGTGTCAGAGAGTGTCAGAGTGTGATAGAGACTGATAGAGAGCGTCAGAGAGTGTCAGAGAGTGATAGAGAGTGTCAGAGTGTGTCACAGAATGTCTGAGAGTGTCAGTGAGTGTCAGAGAGTGATAGAGAGTGTCTGAGAGTGTCAGAGAGTGGTAGAGAGTGATAGAGAGTGATAGAGAGCCTCTGAGATTGTCAGAGAGTGTCAGAGAGCGATAGAGAGTGTCAGAGAGTGATATAGAGTGTCAGAGAGTGATAGAGAGTGTCTGAGAGTAACAGAGAGTGAAAGAGAGTGTCAGAGAGTGATAGAGAGTGTCTGAGATTGTCAGTGAGTGATAGAGAGTGATAGGGAGCCTCTGAGAGTGTCAGAGAGTGTCAGAGAGTGATAGAGAGGGATAGGGAGTGTCTGAGAGGGTCTGAGAGTGACAGAGAGAGACAGAGAGTGTCTGAGTGTGTCAGTGAGTTTCAGAGAGTGCTGGAGAGTCTCTGAGAGTGTCAGAGAGTGATAGAGTGTGGTCGAGAGCCTCTGAGATTGTCAGAGAGTGTCTGAGAGTGTCTGAGAGTGTCAGAGAGTGTCTAAGAGTGTCCGAGGCTGTCAGAGAGTGTCCGAGAGTGATTGAGAATGTCTGAGAGTGTCTGAGAGTGTCAGAGCGTGTCAGAGTGTGTCAGAGAGTGTCAGAGAGTGATAGAGAGTGATAGAGAGTGATAGAGAGTGTCAGAGAGTGGCATTGAGTGATGGAGAGTGATAGAGAGTGTCTGAGAGTGTCTGAGAGTGTCAGAGAGTGTCTGAGAGTGTCAGAGAGTGTCTAAGAGTGTCAGAGGGTGTCAGAGAGTGTCAGAGAGTGTCAGAGAGTGAGTGAGAGTGTCTGAGAGTGTCAGAGAGTGTCAGAGTGTGTCAGAGAGTGTCAGAGAGTGATAGAGAGTGATAGAGAGTGTCAGAGAGCGGCATTGAGTGAAAGAGAGTGTCTGAGAGTGTCTGAGAGTGTCAGAGAGTGTCAGAGAGTGTCTGAGAGTGTCCGAGAGTGTCAGAGGGTGTCTAAGAGTGTCAGAGGGTGTCAGAGAGTGTCAGAGAGTGTCAGAGAGTGATTGAGAGTGTCTGAGAGTGTCAGATAGTGTCAGAGTGTGTCAGAGAGTGTCAGAGAGTGATAGAGAGTGATAGAGAGTGATAGAGAGTGTCAGAGAGCGGCATTGAGTGAAAGAGAGTGAAAGAGAGTGTCTGAGAGTGTCTGGGAGTGTCAGTGAGTGTCTGAGAGTGTCTGAGAGTGTCAGAAAGTGTCAGAGGGTGTCAGAGAGTGTCAGAGAGTGTCAGAGAGTGCCAGAGAGTGATTTAGAGTGTCTGAGAGTGTCAGAGAGTGCCAGAGTGTGTCAGAGAGTGTCAGAGAGTGATAGAGAGTGACAGAGAGTGTCAGAGAGCGGCATTTTGTGAAAGAGAGTGAAAGAGGGTGTCTGAGAGTGTCTGAGAGTGTCAGAGAGTGTCTGAGAGTATCAGAGAGTGTCAGAGGGTGTCAGAGAGTGATTGAGAGTGATTGAGAGTGTCAGAGAGTGATTGAGAGTGTCTGAGAGTGTCAGAGAGTGTCAGAGTGTGTCAGAGACTGTCAGAGAGTGATAGAGAGCGATAGAGAGTGTCAGAGAGCGGCATTGAGTGAAATAGAGTGAAAGAGAGTGTCTGAGAGTGTCAGAGAGTGTCAGAGAGTGTCTGAGAGTGTCTGAGAGTGTCAGAGAGTGTCAGAGTGTGTCAGAGAGTGTCAGAGAGTGATAGAGAGTGATAGAGAGTGTTAGAGAGCGGCATTGAGTGATAGAGAGTGTCTGAGAGTGTCAGAGAGTGTCAGAGAGTGTCTGAGAGTGTCAGAGGGTGTCAGAGAGTGTCAGAGAGTGTCAGAGAGTGATTGAGAGTGTCTGAGAGTGTCAGAGAGTGTCAGAGAGTGATTGAGAGTGTCTGAGAGTGTCAGAGAGTGTCAGAGTGTGTCAGAGAGTGTCAGAGAGTGATAGAGAGTGATAGAGAGTGTCAGAGAGCGGCATTGAGTGAAAGAGAGTGAAAGAGAGTGTCTGAGAGTGTCTGAGAGTGTCAGTGAGTGTCAGAGAGTGATAGAGAGTGTCTGAGAGTGTCAGAGAGTGGTAGAGAGTGATAGAGAGTGATAGAGAGCCTCTGAGATTGTCAGAGAGTGTCAGAGAGCGATAGAGAGTGTCAGAGAGTGATATAGGGTGTCAGAGAGTGATAGAGAGTGTCTGAGAGTAACAGAGAGTGAAAGAGAGTGTCAGAGAGTGATAGAGTGTGTCTGAGATTGTCAGTGAGTGATAGAGAGTGATAGGGAGCCTCTGAGAGTGTCAGAGAGTGTCAGAGAGTGATAGAGAGTGATAGGGAGTGTCTGAGAGGGTCTGAGAGTGACAGAGAGAGACAGAGAGTGTCTGAGAGTGTCAGTGAGTTTCAGAGAGTACTGGAGAGTCTCTGAGAGTGTCAGAGAGTGATAGAGTGTGATCGAGAGCCTCTGAGATTGTCAGAGAGTGTCTGAGAGTGTCTGAGAGTGTCAGAGAGTGTCTAAGAGTGTCCGAGGCTGTCAGAGAGTGTCAGAGAGTGATTGAGAGTGTCTGAGAGTGTCAGAGAGTGTCAGAGCGTGTCAGAGTGTGTCAGAGAGTGTCAGAGAGTGATAGAGAGTGATAGAGAGTGATAGAGAGTGTCAGAGAGTGGCATTGAGTGATGGAGAGTTATCGAGAGTGTCTGAGAGTGTCTGAGAGTGTCAGAGAGTGTCTGAGAGTGTCAGAGAGTGTCTAAGAGTGTCAGAGGGTGTCAGAGAGTGTCAGAGAGTGTCAGAGAGTGATTGAGAGTGTCTGAGAGTGTCAGAGAGTGTCAGAGTGTGTCAGAGAGTGTCAGAGAGTGATAGAGAGTGATAGAGAGTGTCAGAGAGCGGCATTAAGTGAAAGAGAGTGTCTGAGAGTGTCTGAGAGTGTCAGAGAGTGTCCGAGAGTGTCTGAGAGTGTCCGAGAGTGTCAGAGGGTGTCTAAGAGTGTCAGAGGGTGTCAGAGAGTGTCAGAGAGTGTCAGAGAGTGATTGAGAGTGTCTGAGAGTGTCAGATAGTGTCAGAGTGTGTCAGAGAGTGTCAGAGAGTGATAGAGAGTGATAGAGAGTGATAGAGAGTGTCAAAGAGCGGCATTGAGTGAAAGAGAGTGAAATAGAGTGTCTGAGAGTGTCTGGGAGTGTCAGAGAGTGTCTGAGAGTGTCTGAGAGTGTCAGAAAGTGTCAGAGGGTGTCAGAGAGTGTCAGAGAGTGTCAGAGAGTGCCAGAGAGTGATTTAGAGTGTCTGAGAGTGTCAGAGAGTGCCAGAGTGTGTCACAGAGTGTCAGAGAGTGATAGAGAGTGACAGAGAGTGTCAGAGAGCGGCATTTTGTGAAAGAGAGTGAAAGAGAGTGTCTGAGAGTGTCAGAGAGTGTCAGAGAGTGTCAGAGTGTGTCAGAGAGTGTCAGAGAGTGATAGAGAGTGATAGAGAGTGTCAGAGAGCGGCATTGAGTGAAAGAGAGTGAAAGAGAGTGTCTGAGAGTGTCTGAGAGTGTCAGAGAGTGTCTGAGAGTGTCAGAGGGTGTCAGAGAGTGTCAGAGAGTGTCAGAGAGTGATTGAGAGTGTCTGAGAGTGTCAGAGAGTGTCAGAGAGTGATTGAGAGTGTCTGAGAGTGATAGAGAGTGTCAGAGTGTGTCAGAGAGTGGCATTGAGTGATGGAGAGTGATAGAGAGTGCCAGAGAGTGGCATTGAGTGATGGAGAGTGATAGAGATTGTCTGAGAGTGTCAGAGAGTGATAGAGATAGTCAGAGAGTGATTAAGATTGGCAGAGAGTGTCTGAGAGTGTCTAAGAGTGTCAGAGGGTGTCAGAGAGTGTCAGAGAGTGATTGAGAGTGTCTGAGAGTGTCAGAGAGTGTCTGCGAGTGTCAGAGAGTGTCAGAGTGTGATAAGGAGTGATAGAGAGTGTCTGAGAGTGTCAGAGAGTGTCAGAGTGTGTCAGAGAGTGTCAGAGAGTGATAGAGAGTGATAGAGAGTGTCAGAGAGTGGCATTGAGTGATGGAGAGTGATAGAGAGTGTCAGAGAGTGTCAGAGTGTGTCAGAGTGTGTCAGAGTGTGATGGAGAGTGATAGAGAGTGTCAGAGAGTGTCAGAGAGTGTCTGAGAGTGTCATAGGGTGTCAGAGAGTGATTGAGAGTGTCAGAGAGTGATTGAGAGTGTCTGAGAGTGTCAGAGAGTGTCAGAGAGTGATTGAGAGTGTCTGAGAGTGATAGAGAGTGTCAGAGTGTGTCAGAGAGTGGCATTGAGTGATGGAGAGTGATAGAGAGTGTCAGAGAGTGGCATTGAGTGATGGAGAGTGATAGAGAGTGTCAGAGAGTGGCATTGAGTGATGGAGAGTGATAGAGAGTGTCAGAGAGTGGCATTGAGTGATAGAGAGTGTCAGAGAGTTTCCGAGAGTGATAGAGAGTGTCAGAACGTGATAGAGAGTGATAGAGATTGTCAGAGAGTGATAGAGAGTGATAGAGAGTGTCAGAGAGTGATAGAGAGTGTCAGAGAGCGGCATTGAGTGAAAGAGAGTGAAAGAGAGTGTCTGAGAGTGTCTGGGAGTGTCAGTGAGTGTCTGAGAGTGTCTGAGAGTGTCAGAAAGTGTCAGAGGGTGTCAGAGAGTGTCAGAGAGTGTCAGAGAGTGCCAGAGAGTGATTTAGAGTGTCTGAGAGTGTCAGAGAGTGCCAGAGTGTGTCAGAGAGTGTCAGAGAGTGATAGAGAGTGACAGAGAGTGTCAGAGAGCGGCATTTTGTGAAAGAGAGTGAAAGAGGGTGTCTGAGAGTGTCTGAGAGTGTCAGAGAGTGTCTGAGAGTATCAGAGAGTGTCAGAGGGTGTCAGAGAGTGATTGAGAGTGATTGAGAGTGTCAGAGAGTGATTGAGAGTGTCTGAGAGTGTCAGAGAGTGTCAGAGTGTGTCAGAGACTGTCAGAGAGTGATAGAGAGCGATAGAGAGTGTCAGAGAGCGGCATTGAGTGAAATAGAGTGAAAGAGAGTGTCTGAGAGTGTCAGAGAGTGTCAGAGAGTGTCTGAGAGTGTCTGAGAGTGTCAGAGAGTGTCAGAGTGTGTCAGAGAGTGTCAGAGAGTGATAGAGAGTGATAGAGAGTGTTAGAGAGCGGCATTGAGTGATAGAGAGTGTCTGAGAGTGTCAGAGAGTGTCAGAGAGTGTCTGAGAGTGTCAGAGGGTGTCAGAGAGTGTCAGAGAGTGTCAGAGAGTGATTGAGAGTGTCTGAGAGTGTCAGAGAGTGTCAGAGAGTGATTGAGAGTGTCTGAGAGTGTCAGAGAGTGTCAGAGTGTGTCAGAGAGTGTCAGAGAGTGATAGAGAGTGATAGAGAGTGTCAGAGAGCGGCATTGAGTGAAAGAGAGTGAAAGAGAGTGTCTGAGAGTGTCTGAGAGTGTCAGTGAGTGTCAGAGAGTGATAGAGAGTGTCTGAGAGTGTCAGAGAGTGGTAGAGAGTGATAGAGAGTGATAGAGAGCCTCTGAGATTGTCAGAGAGTGTCAGAGAGCGATAGAGAGTGTCAGAGAGTGATATAGGGTGTCAGAGAGTGATAGAGAGTGTCTGAGAGTAACAGAGAGTGAAAGAGAGTGTCAGAGAGTGATAGAGTGTGTCTGAGATTGTCAGTGAGTGATAGAGAGTGATAGGGAGCCTCTGAGAGTGTCAGAGAGTGTCAGAGAGTGATAGAGAGTGATAGGGAGTGTCTGAGAGGGTCTGAGAGTGACAGAGAGAGACAGAGAGTGTCTGAGAGTGTCAGTGAGTTTCAGAGAGTACTGGAGAGTCTCTGAGAGTGTCAGAGAGTGATAGAGTGTGATCGAGAGCCTCTGAGATTGTCAGAGAGTGTCTGAGAGTGTCTGAGAGTGTCAGAGAGTGTCTAAGAGTGTCCGAGGCTGTCAGAGAGTGTCAGAGAGTGATTGAGAGTGTCTGAGAGTGTCAGAGAGTGTCAGAGCGTGTCAGAGTGTGTCAGAGAGTGTCAGAGAGTGATAGAGAGTGATAGAGAGTGATAGAGAGTGTCAGAGAGTGGCATTGAGTGATGGAGAGTTATCGAGAGTGTCTGAGAGTGTCTGAGAGTGTCAGAGAGTGTCTGAGAGTGTCAGAGAGTGTCTAAGAGTGTCAGAGGGTGTCAGAGAGTGTCAGAGAGTGTCAGAGAGTGATTGAGAGTGTCTGAGAGTGTCAGAGAGTGTCAGAGTGTGTCAGAGAGTGTCAGAGAGTGATAGAGAGTGATAGAGAGTGTCAGAGAGCGGCATTAAGTGAAAGAGAGTGTCTGAGAGTGTCTGAGAGTGTCAGAGAGTGTCCGAGAGTGTCTGAGAGTGTCCGAGAGTGTCAGAGGGTGTCTAAGAGTGTCAGAGGGTGTCAGAGAGTGTCAGAGAGTGTCAGAGAGTGATTGAGAGTGTCTGAGAGTGTCAGATAGTGTCAGAGTGTGTCAGAGAGTGTCAGAGAGTGATAGAGAGTGATAGAGAGTGATAGAGAGTGTCAAAGAGCGGCATTGAGTGAAAGAGAGTGAAATAGAGTGTCTGAGAGTGTCTGGGAGTGTCAGAGAGTGTCTGAGAGTGTCTGAGAGTGTCAGAAAGTGTCAGAGGGTGTCAGAGAGTGTCAGAGAGTGTCAGAGAGTGCCAGAGAGTGATTTAGAGTGTCTGAGAGTGTCAGAGAGTGCCAGAGTGTGTCACAGAGTGTCAGAGAGTGATAGAGAGTGACAGAGAGTGTCAGAGAGCGGCATTTTGTGAAAGAGAGTGAAAGAGAGTGTCTGAGAGTGTCAGAGAGTGTCAGAGAGTGTCAGAGTGTGTCAGAGAGTGTCAGAGAGTGATAGAGAGTGATAGAGAGTGTCAGAGAGCGGCATTGAGTGAAAGAGAGTGAAAGAGAGTGTCTGAGAGTGTCTGAGAGTGTCAGAGAGTGTCTGAGAGTGTCAGAGGGTGTCAGAGAGTGTCAGAGAGTGTCAGAGAGTGATTGAGAGTGTCTGAGAGTGTCAGAGAGTGTCAGAGAGTGATTGAGAGTGTCTGAGAGTGATAGAGAGTGTCAGAGTGTGTCAGAGAGTGGCATTGAGTGATGGAGAGTGATAGAGAGTGCCAGAGAGTGGCATTGAGTGATGGAGAGTGATAGAGATTGTCTGAGAGTGTCAGAGAGTGATAGAGATAGTCAGAGAGTGATTAAGATTGGCAGAGAGTGTCTGAGAGTGTCTAAGAGTGTCAGAGGGTGTCAGAGAGTGTCAGAGAGTGATTGAGAGTGTCTGAGAGTGTCAGAGAGTGTCTGCGAGTGTCAGAGAGTGTCAGAGTGTGATAAGGAGTGATAGAGAGTGTCTGAGAGTGTCAGAGAGTGTCAGAGTGTGTCAGAGAGTGTCAGAGAGTGATAGAGAGTGATAGAGAGTGTCAGAGAGTGGCATTGAGTGATGGAGAGTGATAGAGAGTGTCAGAGAGTGTCAGAGTGTGTCAGAGTGTGTCAGAGTGTGATGGAGAGTGATAGAGAGTGTCAGAGAGTGTCAGAGAGTGTCTGAGAGTGTCATAGGGTGTCAGAGAGTGATTGAGAGTGTCAGAGAGTGATTGAGAGTGTCTGAGAGTGTCAGAGAGTGTCAGAGAGTGATTGAGAGTGTCTGAGAGTGATAGAGAGTGTCAGAGTGTGTCAGAGAGTGGCATTGAGTGATGGAGAGTGATAGAGAGTGTCAGAGAGTGGCATTGAGTGATGGAGAGTGATAGAGAGTGTCAGAGAGTGGCATTGAGTGATGGAGAGTGATAGAGAGTGTCAGAGAGTGGCATTGAGTGATAGAGAGTGTCAGAGAGTTTCCGAGAGTGATAGAGAGTGTCAGAACGTGATAGAGAGTGATAGAGATTGTCAGAGAGTGATAGAGAGTGATAGAGAGTGTCAGAGAGTGATAGAGAGTGATCGTGAGTGTCAGAGAGTGCTTAAGATTGATAGGGAGTTTCAGAGACTGTCATTGAGTGTCAGAGAGTGTCAGAGAGTTTCAGAGAGTGGTAGATAGTGTCAGAGATTGATAGAGAGTGATAGAGAGTGTCAGAGAGTGATAGAGAGTGATAGTGGGTGTCTGAGAGTGTCAGAGAGTGACAGAGAGTGATAAAGAGTGATAGAGAGTGTCAGATAGTGTCAGAGTGTGTCAGAGTGTGACGGAGAGTGATAGAGAGTGTCAGAGAGTGGCATTGAGTGATAGAGAGTGTCAGAGAGTTTCCGAGAGTGATAGAGATTGTCAGAGAGTGATAGAGAGTGTCAGAAAGTGATAGAGAGTGATAGAGAGTGTCAGAGAGTGATAGAGAGTGATATAGAGTGTCAGAGAGTGATAGAGAGTGATAGTGAGTGTCAGAGAGTGATTAAGACGGATAGGGAGTTTCAGAGAGTGTCATTGAGTGTCAGAGAGGGTCAGAGAGTTTCAGAGAGTGACAGAGAGTGTCAGAGATTGATACAGAGTGATAGAGAGTGTCAGAGAGTGTTAGAGACTGATTGTCAGTGTCTGAGAGTGCCAGAGAGTGTCACAGAGTGTCAGAGAGTGATAGAGAGTGATAGGGAGTTTCTGAGAGTGTCAGAGACAGTCAGAGAGTGTCAGAGCGTGATAGAGAGTGTCAGAGAGTGTCAGAGAGTGTCTGAGAGATTCCGAGAGTGTCAGAGACTGTCAGAATGTGTCAGAGAGTGATAGAGAGTGATAGAGAGTGTTTGAGTGTGTGAGAGACTGTCAGAGACTGTCAGAATGTGTCAGAGAGTGATAGAGAGTGATAGAGAGTGTCTGAGTGTGTCAGAGAGTGTCAGAGAGTAATCGAGAGTGATAGAGAGTGTCAGAGAGTGTCATAGATTGATAGAGAGTGTCAGAGAGTGTCAGAGAGCGTCAGAGAGTGTCAGAGAGTGTCAGAGAGTGATAGAGAGTGTCTGAGGTGTCTGAGAGTGACAGAGAGTGTCTGCGAGTGTCAGTGAGTGTCAGAGAGTGATATAGAGTATCTGAGAGTGTCAGAGATTGTCAGAGATTGTCAGAGGGTGTCAGAGAGTGATAGAGAGTGTCTGAGACTGTCAGAGAGTGTCAGAGTGTGTCAGAGGGTGTCAGAGAGTGTCAGACCGTGACAGAGAGTGATAGAGAGTGTCTGAGAGAGTCTGAGAGTGTCAGAGACTGTCAGAGTGTGTCAGAGAGTGATGGAGAGTGATAGAGAGTGTTTGAGTGTGTCAGAGAGCTTCAGAGAGTGATAGAGAGTGATAGAGATTGTCAGAGAGTGTCATAGAGTGATAGAGAGAGTCAGAGAGTGTCAGAGAGCGTCAGAGAGTGTCAGAGAGTGTCAGAGAGTGATGGAGACTGTCTGAGGTGTCTGAGAGTGACAGAGAGTGTCTGCGAGTGTCAGTGAGTGTCAGAGAGTGATATAGAGTGTCTGAGAGTTTCTGAGAGTGGCTGAGATTGTCAGAGATTGTCAGAGTGTGTCAGAGAGTGATAGAGAGTGTCTGAGACTGTCAGAGTGTCAGAGTGTGTCAGATTGTGTCAGATTGTGTCAGAGAGTGATAGAGATTGATAGAGAGTGCATGAGAGTGTCAGAGAGTGTCTGAGAGTGTCAGAGAGTGATAGAGAGTGTCTGAGAGTGAAAGAGAGTGTCTGAGAGTGTGAGAGAGTGTCAGAGTGTGTCAGAGAGAGCCAGAGAGTGATTGAGAGTGTCTGAGAGTGTCAGAGAGTGTCAGAGATTGATAAAGAGTGATAGAGAGTGTCTGAGAGGGTCAGAGTGTGTCAGAGAGTATCAGAGATTGATAGAGAGTGACAGGGAGTGTCATAGAGTGTCATTGAGTGATAGAGAGTGTCAGAGAGCATCAGAGAGTGATCGAGAGTGTCAGAGAGTGTCTGAGAGCGTCAGAGAGCGTCAGAGAGTGTCTGAGAGCGTCAGAGAGAGTCTGAGAGCGTCAAAGAGCATTCGAGTGCGATAGAGAGTGATAGAGAGTGTCTGAGAGTGACAGAGAGTGTCTGAGAGTGTCAGTGAGTGTCAGAGAGTGATAGAGAGTGTCAGAGAGTGTCAGAGAGAGTTAGAGAGTGTCAGAGAGTGATAGAGAGTGTCTGAGAATGTCAGAGAGTGATAGAGAGTGTCAGAGAGTGACAGAGAGTTTTTGAGAGTGTCAGAGAGTGTCAGAGAGTGATAGAGTGTGATGGAGATTGTCAGAGTGTGTCAGAGAGTGTCAGAGAGTTTTAGAGAGTGATCGAGAGCGTCAGAGACTGTCATAGAGTGACAGAGAGTGTCAGAGTGTGTCACAGAATGTCTGAGAGTGTCAGAGAGTGTCAGAGATTGATAAAGAGTGATAGAGAGGGTCTGAGAGTGTCAGAGTGTGTCAGAGATTATCAGAGAGTGATAGAGAGTGATATAGAGTGATAGAGAGTGTCAGAGTTTGTCAGAGTGTGTCAGAGTGTGATGGAGAGTGATAGAGAGTGTCAGAGAGTGTCTGAGAGTGTCAGAGGTTGTCAGAGAGTGTCAGAGAGTGTCAGAGAGTGATTGAGAGTGTCTGAGAGTGTCAGAGAGTGTCAGAGAGTGATTGAGAGTGTCTGAGAGTGATAGAGTGTCAGAGTGTGTCAGAGAGAGGCATTGAGTGATGGAGAGTGATAGAGAGTGTCAGAGAGTGTCAGAGTGTGTAAGAGTGTGTCAGAGTGTGATGGAGAGTGATAGAGAGTGTCTCAGAGTGTCATAGGGTGTCAGAGAGTGTCAGAGAGTGTCAGAGAGTGATTGAGAGTGTCTGAGAGTGTCAGAGAGTGTCAGAGAGTAATTAGAGTGTCTGAGAGTGATAGAGATTGTCAGAGTGTGTCAGAGAGTGGCATTGAGTGATGGAGAGTGATAGAGAGTGTCAGAGAGTGGCATTGAGTGATGGAGAGTGTCAGAGAGTGTCAGAGAGTGTCAGAGAGTGATTGAGAGTGTCTGAGAGTGTCAGAGAGTGTCAGAGAGTGATTGAGAGTGTCTGAGAGTGATTGAGAGTGTCAGAGTGTGTCAGAGAGTGGCATTGAGTGATGGAGAGTGATAGAGAGTGTCAGAGAGTGTCAGAGAGTGATTGAGAGTGTCTGAGAGTGTCAGAGAGTGTCAGAGAGTGATTGAGAGTGTCTGAGAGTGATAGAGAGTGTCAGAGTGTGTCAGAGAGTGGCATTGAGTGATGGAGAGTGATAGAGAGTGTCAGAGAGTGTCAGAGTGTGTCAGAGTGTGTCAGAGTGTGATGGAGAGTGATAGAGAGTGTCTGAGAGTGTCATAGGGTGTCAGAGAGTGTCAGAGAGTGTCAGAGAGTGATTGAGAGTGTCAGAGAGTGATTGAGAGTGTCTGAGAGTGTCAGAGAGTGTCAGAGAGTGATTGAGAGTGTCTGAGAGTGATAGAGAGTGTCAGAGTGTGTCAGAGAGTGGCATTGAGTGATGGAGAGTGATAGAGAGTGTCAGAGAGTGGCATTGAGTGATGGAGAGTGTCAGAGAGTGTCAGAGAGTGTCAGAGAGTGACTGAGAGTGTCTGAGAGTGTCAGAGAGTGTCAGAGAGTGATTAAGAGTGTCTGAGAGTGATAGAGAGTGTCAGAGTGTGTCAGAGAGTGGCATTGAGTGATGGAGAGTGATAGAGAGTGTCAGAGAGTGTCAGAGAGTGATTGAGAGTGTCTGAGAGTGTCAGAGAGTGTCAGAGAGTGATTGAGAGTGTCTGAGAGTGATAGAGAGTGTCAGAGTGTGTCAGAGAGTGGCATTGAGTGATGGAGAGTGATAGAGAGTGTCAGAGAGTGTCAGAGTGTGTCAGAGTGTGTCAGAGTGTGATGGAGAGTGATAGAGAGTGTCAGAGAGTGTCAGAGAGTGTCAGAGAGTGATTGAGAGTGTCTGAGAGTGATAGAGAGTGTCAGAGTGTGTCAGAGAGTGGCATTGAGTGATGGAGAGTGATGGAGAGTGTAAGAGAGTGGCATTGAGTGATGGAGAGTGATGGAGAGTGATAGAGAGTGTCAGAGAGTGTCAGAGTGTGTCAGAGTGTGTCAGAGTGTGATGGAGTGTGATAGAGAGTGTCAGAGAGTGTCAGAGAGTGTCTGAGAGTGTCATAGGGTGTCAGAGAGTGTCAGAGAGTGTCAGAGAGTGATTGAGAGTGTCTGAGAGTGTCAGAGAGTGTCAGAGAGTGATTGAGAGTGTCTGAGAGTGATAGAGAGTGTCAGAGTGTGTCAGAGAGTGGCATTGAGTGATGGAGAGTGATGGAGAGTGTAAGAGAGTGGCATTGAGTGATGGAGAGTGATGGAGAGTGATAGAGAGTGTCAGAGAGTGTCAGAGTGTGTCAGAGTGTGTCAGAGTGTGATGGAGTGTGATAGAGAGTGTCAGAGAGTGTCAGAGAGTGTCTGAGAGTGTCATAGGGTGTCAGAGAGTGTCAGAGAGTGTCAGAGAGTGATTGAGAGTGTCTGAGAGTGTCAGAGAGTGTCAGAGAGTGATTGAGAGTGTCTGAGAGTGATAGAGAGTGTCAGAGTGTGTCAGAGAGTGGCATTGAGTGATGGAGAGTGATGGAGAGTGTAAGAGAGTGGCATTGAGTGATGGAGAGTGATAGAGAGTGTCAGAGAGTGGCATTGAGTGATGGAGAGTGATAGAGAGTGTAAGAGAGTGGCATTGAGTGATGGAGAGTGATAGAGAGTGTCAGAGAGTGGCATTGAGTGATGGAGAGTGATAGAGAGTGTCAGAGAGTGGCATTGAGTGATGGAGAGTGATAGAGAGTGTCAGAGAGTGGCATTGAGTGATGGAGAGTGATAGAGAGTGTCAGAGAGTGGCATTGAGTGATAGAGAGTGTCAGAGAGTTTCCGAGAGTGATAGAGAGTGTCAGAACGTGATAGAGAGTGATAGAGAGTGTCAGAGAGTGATAGAGAGTGATAGAGAGTGTCAGGGAGTGATAGAGAGTGATCGTGAGTGTCAGAGAGTGCTTAAGATTGATAGGGAGTTTCAGAGAGTGTCATTGAGTGTCAGAGAGTGTCAGAGAGTTTCTGAGAGTGATAGATAGTGTCAGAGATTGATAGAGAGTGATAGAGAGTGTCAGAGAGTGATAGAGAGTGATAGTGGGTGTCAGAGAGTGTCAGAGAGTGATAAAGAGTGATAGAGAGTGTCAGAGAGTGTCAGAGTGTGACAGAGTGTGTCAGAGTGTGATGGAGAGTGATAGAGAGTGTCAGAGAGTGGCATTCAGTGATAGAGAGTGTCAGAGAGTTTCCGAGAGTGATAGAGATTGTCAGAGAGTGATAGAGAGTGTCAGAAAGTGATAGAGAGTGATAGAGAGTGTCAGAGAGTGATAGAGAGTGATATAGAGTGTCAGAGAGTGATAGAGAGTGATAGTGAGTGTCAGAGAGTGATTAAGACGGATAAGGAGTTTCAGAGAGTGTCATTGAGTGTCAGAGAGGGTCAGAGAGTTTCAGAGAGTGACAGAGAGTGTCAGAGATTGATACAGAGTGATAGAGAGTGTCAGAGAGTGTTAGAGACTGATTGTCAGTGTCTGATAGTGCCAGAGAGTGTCACAGAGTGTCAGAGAGTGATAGAGAGTGATAGGGAGTTTCTGAGTGTGTCAGAGACAGTCAGAGAGTGTCAGAGCGTGATAGAGAGTGTCAGAGAGTGTCAGAGAGTGTCTGAGAGATTCTGAGAGTGTCAGAGACTGTCAGAATGTGTCAGAGAGTGATAGAGAGTGATAGAGAGTGTCTGAGTGTGTCAGAGAGTGTCAGAGACTGTCAGAATGTGTCAGAGAGTGATAGAGAGTGATAAAGAGTTTCTGAGTGTGTCAGAGAGTGTCAGAGAGTGATCGAGAGCGATAGAGAGTGTCGGAGAGTGTCATAGATTGATAGAGTGTGTCAGAGAGTGTCAGAGAGCGTCAGAGAGTGTCAGAGAGTGTCAGAGAGTGTCAGAGAGTGATAGAGAGTGTCTGAGGTGTCTGAGAGTGACTGAGAGTGTCTGCGAGTGTCAGTGAGTGTCAGAGAGTGATATAGAGTATCTGAGAGTGTCAGAGATTGTCAGAGATTGTCAGAGGGTGTCAGAGAGTGATAGAGAGTGTCTGAGACTGTCAGAGAGTGTCAGAGGGTGTCAGAGAGTGTCAGACCGTGACAGAGAGTGATAGAGAGTGTCTGAGAGAGTCTGAGAGTGTCAGAGACTGTCAGAGTGTGTCAGAGAGTGATGGAGAGTGATAGAGAGTGTTTGAGTGTGTCAGAGAGCTTCAGAGAGTGATAGAGAGTGATAGAGATTGTCAGAGAGTGTCATAGAGTGATAGAGAGAGTCAGAGAGTGTCAGAGAGCGTCAGAGAGTGTCAGAGAGTGTCAGAGAGTGATGGAGACTGTCTGAGGTGTCTGAGAGTGACAGAGAGTGTCTGCGAGTGTCAGTGAGTGTCAGAGAGTGATATAGAGTGTCTGAGAGTTTCTGAGAGTGGCTGAGAGTGTCAGAGATTGTCAGAGTGTGTCAGAGAGTGATAGAGAGTGTCTGAGGCTGTCAGAGAGTGTCAGAGTGTGTCAGATTGTGTCAGATTGTGTCAGAGAGTGATAGAGATTGATAGAGAGTGCATGAGAGTGTCAGAGAGTGTCTGAGAGTGTCAGAGAGTGTCAGAGAGTGATAGAGAGTGTCTGAGAGTGAAAGAGAGTGTCTGAGAGTGTGAGAGAGTGTCAGAGTGTGTCAGAGAGAGCCAGAGAGTGATTGAGAGTGTCTGAGAGTGTCAGCGAGTGTCAGAGAGTGTCAGAGATTGATAAAGAGTGATAGAGAGTGTCTGAGAGGGTCAGAGTGTGTCAGAGAGTATCAGAGATTCATAGAGAGTGACAGGGAGTGTCATAGAGTGTCATTGAGTGATAGAGAGTGTCAGAGAGCGTCAGAGAGTGATCGAGAGTGTCAGAGAGTGTCTGAGAGCGTCAGAGAGCGTCAGAGAGTGTCTGAGAGCGTCAGAGAGAGTCTGAGAGCGTCAAAGAGCATTCGAGGCGATAGAGAGTGATAGAGAGTGTCTGAGAGTGACAGAGAGAGTCTGAGAGTGTCAGTGAATGTCAGAGAGTGATAGAGAGTGTCAGAGAGTGTCAGAGAGAGTTAGAGAGTGTCAGAGAGTGATAGAGAGTGTCTGAGAATGTCAGAGAGTGATAGAGAGTGTCAGAGAGTGACAGAGAGTTTTTGAGAGTGTCAGAGAGTGTCAGAGAGTGATAGAGTGTGATGGAGATTATCAGAGTGTGTCAGAGAGTGTCAGAGAGTTTTAGAGAGTGATCGAGAGCATCAGAGACTGTCATCGAGTGACAGAGAGTGTCAGAGTGTGTCACAGAATGTCTGAGAGTGTCAGAGAGTGTCAGAGATTGATAAAGAGTGATAGAGAGTGTCTGAGAGTGTCAGAGTGTGTCAGAGATTATCAGAGAGTGATAGAGAGTGATATAGAGTGATAGAGAGTGTCATAGCGTGTCATTGAGTGATAGAGAGTGATAGAGAGTGTCAGAGAGTGGCATTGAGTGATAGAGAGTGTCAGAGAGTGGCATTGAGTGATAGAGAGTGTCAGAGAGTTTCCGAGAGTGATAGAGATTGTCAGAGAGTGATAGAGAGTGTCAGAAAGTGATAGAGAGTGATAGAGACTGTCAGAGAGTGATAGAGAGTGATAGAGAGTGTCAGAGAGTGATAGTGAGTGTCAGAGAGTGATAGAGAGTGTCAGAAAGTGATAGAGATTGATAGAGAGTGTCAGAGAGTGACAGAGAGTGATAGAGAGTGCCTGAGAGTGTCAGAGAGTGTCAGAGCGTTTCAGAGTGTGATAGAGCGTGACATAGAGTGTCAGAGTGTGTCAGAGAGTGTCAGAGTGTGATAGAGAGTGATAGAGAGCGTCAGAGAGAGTCATAGAGTGATAGTGATTATCAGAGTGTGTCACAGAATGTCTGAGATGGTCAGAGAGTGTCAGAGAGTGATAAAGAGTGATAGAGAGTGTCTGAGAGTGTCAGAGTGTGTCAGAGAGTGTCAGAGAGCGACAGAGAGTGATAGAGAGTGTCATCGAGTGTCATTGAGTGATAGAGAGTGTCAGAGAGTGATCGAGAGTGTCAGAGAGTGATAGAGAGTGTCAGTGATTGATAGAGAGTGTCAGAGAGTGATTAAGAGTGTCAGTGAGTGTCAGAGAGTGATAAAGTGTGTCTGAGAGTGCCTGAGAGTGTCAGAGAGTGTCTGAGAGTGTCTGAGAGTGTCAGAGAGTGTCTAAGAGTGTCAGAGGGTGTCAGAGAGTGTCAGAGACTGATTGAGAGTGTCAGAGAGTGATAGAGAGTGATAGAGAGTTTCTGAGAGTGCCTAAGAGTGTCTTTGAGTGTCAGAGAGATTCAACAAGTGATAGAGAGTGATAGAGAGTTTCTGAGAGTGTCTGAGAGTGTCTGAGAGTGTCACAGAGTGTCAGAGTGTGTCAGAGATTGATAGAGAGTGTCAGAGAGTGATAGAGAGTGTCAGAGAGTGATAGAGAGTGATAGAGAGTGTCAGAGAGTGGCATTGAGTGATAGAGAGTGATATAGAGTGATAGAGAGTGTCTGAGAGTGTCTGGGAGTGCCAGAGAGTGTCAGAGAGTGAGAGAGAGTGTCAAAGAGTGATTAAGGTGGTCAGAGAGTGATAGAGAGTGTCTGAGAGTGTCAGAGAGTGTCAGAGAGTGTCAGAGAGTGATAGAGAGTGATAGAGAGTATCAGAGAGTGGCATTGAGTGATAGAGAGTGTCAGAGACTTTCCAAGAGTGATAGAGATTGTCAGAGAGTGATAGAGAATGTCAGAAAGTGATAGAGAGTGTCGGAGAGTTTCAGAGAGTGATAGAGAGTGTCAGAGATTGATAGAGATTGATAGAGAGTGTCAGAGAGTGATAGAGAGTGTTAGTGAGTGTCTGAGAGTGTCAGAGAGTGTCAGAGAGTGATAAAGAGTGATAGAGAGTGTCAGAGAGTGTCAGAGTGTGTCAGAGAGTGTCAGAGACTGATAGAGAGTGATAGAGAGTGTCAGAGAGTGGCATTGAGTGATAGAGAGTGTCAGAGAGCTTCCGAGAGTGATAGAGATTGTCAGAGAGTGATAGAGAGTGTCAGAATGTGATAGAGAGTGATAGAGAGTGTCAGAGAGTGATAGAGAGTGATAGAGAGTGTCAGAGAGTGATAGTGAGTGTCAGAGAGTGATTAAGAGTGATAGGGAGTTTCAGAGAGTGTCATTGAGTGTCAGAGAGTGTCAGAGAGTTTCAGAGAGTGATAGAGAGTGATAGAGAGCGTCAGAGAGTCATAGAGTGATAGTGAGTATCAGAGTGTGTCACAGAATGTCTGAGAGTGTCAGAGTGTGTCAGAGAGTGTCAGAGAGCGACAGAGAGTGATAGGGAGTGTCATAGAGAGTCATTGAGTGATAGAGAGAGTCAGAGAGTGATCGAGAGTGTCAGAGAGTGATAGAGAGTGTCAGTGATTGATAGAGAGTGTCAGAGAGTGATTAAGAGTGTCAGTGAGTGTCAGAGAGTGATAGAGAGTGTCTGAGAGTGTCAGAGAGTGTCAGAGAGTGTCTGAGAGTGTCTGAGAGTGATAGAGAGTGTCAGAGAGTGTCTAAGAGTGTCGGAGGGTGTCAGAGAGTGTTAGAGAGTGATTGAGAGTGTCAGAGAGTGATAGAGAGTTTCTGAGAGTGTCTGAGAGTGTCTGAGAGTGTCAGAGAGTGTCTGCGAGTGTCAGAGAGTGTCAGAGAGTGATAAAGAGTGATAAAGAGTGATAGAGAGTGTCTGAGAGTGTCAGAGAGTGTCAGAGTGTGATAGAGAGTGTCAGAGAGTGATAGAGAGTGATAGAGAGTGTCAGAGAGTGGCATTGAGTGATAGAGAGTGATAGAGAGTGATAGAGAGTCTCTGAGAGTGTCAGAGAGTGTCAGAGAGTGATAAAGAGTGATAAAGAGTGATAGAGAGTGTCTGAGAGTGTCAGAGAGTGTCAGAGTGTGATAGAGAGTGTCAGAGAGTGATAGAGAGTGATAGAGAGTGTCAGAGAGTGGCATTGAGTGATAGAGAGTGATAGAGAGTGATAGAGAGTCTCTGAGAGTGTCAGAGAGTGTCAGAGAGTGATAAAGAGTGATAAAGAGTGATAGAGAGTGTCTGAGAGTGTCAGAGAGTGTCAGAGTGTGATAGAGAGTGTCAGAGAGTGATAGAGAGTGATAGAGAGTGTCAGAGAGTGGCATTGAGTGATAGAGAGTGATAGGGAGTCTCTGAGAGTGTCTGAGAGTGTCAGAGAGTGATAGAGAGTGTCAAAGAGTGATTAAGGTGGTCAGAGAGTGATAGAGAGTGTCTGAGAGTGTCAGAGAGTGTCAGAGTGTGTCAGAGAGTGTCAGAGAGTGATAGAGAGTGATAGAGAGTGTCAGAGAGTGGCATTGAGTGATAGAGAGTGTCAGAGAGTTTCCAAGATTGATAGAGATTGTCTGAGAGTGATAGAGAGTGTCAGAAAGTGATAGAGAGTGATAGAGAGTGATAGAGAGTGTCAGAGAGTGATAGAGAGTGATAGTGAGTGTCAGAGAGTGATTAAGAGTGATAGGGAGTTTCAGAGAGTGTCATTGAGTGTCAGAGAGTGTCAGAGAGTTTCAGAGAGTGATAGAGAGTGTCAGAGATTGATAGAGATTGATAGAGAGTGTCAGAGAGTGATAGAGAGTGATAGTGATTGTCTGAGAGTGTCAGAGAGTGTCAGAGAGTGATAAAGAGTGATAGAGAGTGTCAGAGAGTGTCAGAGTGTGTCAGAGAGTGTCAGAGAGTGATAGAGAGTGTCAGAGAGTGGCATTGAGTGATAGAGAGTGTCAGAGAGTTTCCGAGAGTGATAGAGATTGTCAGAGAGTGATGGAGAGTGTCATAGAGTGATAGAGAGTGTCAGAGAGTGTCAGAGAGCGTCAGAGAGTGTCAGCGAGTGTCAGAGAGTGTCAGAGAGTGATAGAGAGTGTCTGAGATGTCTGAGAGTGACAGAGAGTGTCTGCGAGTGTCAGTGAGTGTCAGAGAGTGATATAGAGTGTCTGAGAGTGTCTGAGACTGTCAGAGAGTGTCAGAGTGTGTCAGAGTGTGTCAGATTGTGTCAGAGAGTGATAGAGATTGATAGAGAGTGCCAGAGAGTGGCATTGAGTGATAGAGAGTAATAGAGAGTGATAGAGAGTGATAGAGAGTGTCTGAGAGTGTCAGAGAGTGTCAGAGAGTGATAGAGAGTGTTAGAAAGTGATTAAGGTGGTCAGAGAGTGATAGAGAGTTTCCGAGAGTGTCATTGAGTGTCAGAGAGTGTCGGAGAGTTTCAGAGAGTGATAGAGAGTGTCAGAGAGTGATAGAGAGTGATAGAGAGTGTCAGAGAGTGGCATTGAGTGATAGAGAGTGTCAGAGAGCTTCCGAGAGTGATAGAGATTGTCAGAGAGTGATAGAGAGTGTCAGAAAGTGATAGAGAGTGATAGAGAGTGTCAGAGAGTGATAGAGAGTGATAGAGAGTGTCAGAGAGTGATAGAGAGTGATAGTGAGTGTCAGAGAGTGATTAAGAGTGATAGGGAGTTTCAGAGAGTGTCATTGAGTGTCAGAGAGTGTCAGAGAGTTTCAGAGAGTGATAGAGAGTGATAGAGAGCGTCAGAGAGAGTCATAGAGTGATAGTGAGTATCAGAGTGTGTCACAGAATGTCTGAGAGTGTCAGAGTGTGTCAGAGAGTGTCAGAGAGCGACAGAGAGTGATAGGGAGTGTCATAGAGAGTCATTGAGTGATAGAGAGTGTCAGAGAGTGATCGAGAGTGTCAGAGAGTGATAGAGAGTGTCAGTGATTGATAGAGAGTGTCAGAGAGTGATTAAGAGTGTCAGTGAGTGTCAGAGAGTGATAGAGAGTGTCTGAGAGTGTCTGAGAGTGTCAGAGAGTGTCTGAGAGTGTCTGAGAGTGTCAGAGAGTGTCTAAGAGTGTCGGAGGGTGTCAGAGAGTGTCAGAGAGTGATTGAGAGTGTCAGAGAGTGATTGAGAGTTTCTGAGAGTGTCTGAGAGTGTCTGAGAGTGTCAGAGAGTGTCTGCGAGTGTCAGAGAGTGTCAGAGAGTGATAAAGAGTGATAAAGAGTGATAGAGAGTGTCTGAGAGTGTCTGAGAGTGTCAGTGAGTGTCAGAGAGTGATAGAGAGTGTCTGAGAGTGTCAGAGAGTGGTAGAGAGTGATAGAGAGTGATAGAGAGCCTCTGAGATTGTCAGAGAGTGTCAGAGAGCGATAGAGAGTGTCAGAGAGTGATATAGAGTGTCAGAGAGTGATAGAGAGTGTCTGAGAGTAACAGAGAGTGAAAGAGAGTGTCAGAGAGTGATAGAGTGTGTCTGAGATTGTCAGTGAGTGATAGAGAGTGATAGGGAGCCTCTGAGAGTGTCAGAGAGTGTCAGAGAGTGATAGAGAGTGATAGGGAGTGTCTGAGAGGGTCTGAGAGTGACAGAGAGAGACAGAGAGTGTCTGAGAGTGTCAGTGAGTTTCAGAGAGTACTGGAGAGTCTCTGAGAGTGTCAGAGAGTGATAGAGTGTGATCGAGAGCCTCTGAGATTGTCAGAGAGTGTCTGAGAGTGTCTGAGAGTGTCAGAGAGTGTCTAAGAGTGTCCGAGGCTGTCAGAGAGTGTCAGAGAGTGATTGAGAGTGTCTGAGAGTGTCAGAGAGTGTCAGAGCGTGTCAGAGTGTGTCAGAGAGTGTCAGAGAGTGATAGAGAGTGATAGAGAGTGATAGAGAGTGTCAGAGAGTGGCATTGAGTGATGGAGAGTTATCGAGAGTGTCTGAGAGTGTCTGAGAGTGTCAGAGAGTGTCTGAGAGTGTCAGAGAGTGTCTAAGAGTGTCAGAGGGTGTCAGAGAGTGTCAGAGAGTGTCAGAGAGTGATTGAGAGTGTCTGAGAGTGTCAGAGAGTGTCAGAGTGTGTCAGAGAGTGTCAGAGAGTGATAGAGAGTGATAGAGAGTGTCAGAGAGCGGCATTAAGTGAAAGAGAGTGTCTGAGAGTGTCTGAGAGTGTCAGAGAGTGTCCGAGAGTGTCTGAGAGTGTCCGAGAGTGTCAGAGGGTGTCTAAGAGTGTCAGAGGGTGTCAGAGAGTGTCAGAGAGTGTCAGAGAGTGATTGAGAGTGTCTGAGAGTGTCAGATAGTGTCAGAGTGTGTCAGAGAGTGTCAGAGAGTGATAGAGAGTGATAGAGAGTGATAGAGAGTGTCAAAGAGCGGCATTGAGTGAAAGAGAGTGAAATAGAGTGTCTGAGAGTGTCTGGGAGTGTCAGAGAGTGTCTGAGAGTGTCTGAGAGTGTCAGAAAGTGTCAGAGGGTGTCAGAGAGTGTCAGAGAGTGTCAGAGAGTGCCAGAGAGTGATTTAGAGTGTCTGAGAGTGTCAGAGAGTGCCAGAGTGTGTCACAGAGTGTCAGAGAGTGATAGAGAGTGACAGAGAGTGTCAGAGAGCGGCATTTTGTGAAAGAGAGTGAAAGAGAGTGTCTGAGAGTGTCAGAGAGTGTCAGAGAGTGTCAGAGTGTGTCAGAGAGTGTCAGAGAGTGATAGAGAGTGATAGAGAGTGTCAGAGAGCGGCATTGAGTGAAAGAGAGTGAAAGAGAGTGTCTGAGAGTGTCTGAGAGTGTCAGAGAGTGTCTGAGAGTGTCAGAGGGTGTCAGAGAGTGTCAGAGAGTGTCAGAGAGTGATTGAGAGTGTCTGAGAGTGTCAGAGAGTGTCAGAGAGTGATTGAGAGTGTCTGAGAGTGATAGAGAGTGTCAGAGTGTGTCAGAGAGTGGCATTGAGTGATGGAGAGTGATAGAGAGTGTCAGAGAGTGGCATTGAGTGATGGAGAGTGATAGAGAGTGCCAGAGAGTGGCATTGAGTGATGGAGAGTGATAGAGATTGTCTGAGAGTGTCAGAGAGTGATAGAGATAGTCAGAGAGTGATTAAGATTGGCAGAGAGTGTCTGAGAGTGTCTAAGAGTGTCAGAGGGTGTCAGAGAGTGTCAGAGAGTGATTGAGAGTGTCTGAGAGTGTCAGAGAGTGTCTGCGAGTGTCAGAGAGTGTCAGAGTGTGATAAGGAGTGATAGAGAGTGTCTGAGAGTGTCAGAGAGTGTCAGAGTGTGTCAGAGAGTGTCAGAGAGTGATAGAGAGTGATAGAGAGTGTCAGAGAGTGGCATTGAGTGATGGAGAGTGATAGAGAGTGTCAGAGTGTGTCAGAGTGTGTCAGAGTGTGATGGAGAGTGATAGAGAGTGTCAGAGAGTGTCAGAGAGTGTCTGAGAGTGTCATAGGGTGTCAGAGAGTGATTGAGAGTGTCAGAGAGTGATTGAGAGTGTCTGAGAGTGTCAGAGAGTGTCAGAGAGTGATTGAGAGTGTCTGAGAGTGATAGAGAGTGTCAGAGTGTGTCAGAGAGTGGCATTGAGTGATGGAGAGTGATAGAGAGTGTCAGAGAGTGGCATTGAGTGATGGAGAGTGATAGAGAGTGTCAGAGAGTGGCATTGAGTGATGGAGAGTGATAGAGAGTGTCAGAGAGTGGCATTGAGTGATAGAGAGTGTCAGAGAGTTTCCGAGAGTGATAGAGAGTGTCAGAACGTGATAGAGAGTGATAGAGATTGTCAGAGAGTGATAGAGAGTGATAGAGAGTGTCAGAGAGTGATAGAGAGTGATCGTGAGTGTCAGAGAGTGCTTAAGATTGATAGGGAGTTTCAGAGACTGTCATTGAGTGTCAGAGAGTGTCAGAGAGTTTCAGAGAGTGGTAGATAGTGTCAGAGATTGATAGAGAGTGATAGAGAGTGTCAGAGAGTGATAGAGAGTGATAGTGGGTGTCTGAGAGTGTCAGAGAGTGACAGAGAGTGATAAAGAGTGATAGAGAGTGTCAGATAGTGTCAGAGTGTGTCAGAGTGTGACGGAGAGTGATAGAGAGTGTCAGAGAGTGGCATTGAGTGATAGAGAGTGTCAGAGAGTTTCCGAGAGTGATAGAGATTGTCAGAGAGTGATAGAGAGTGTCAGAAAGTGATAGAGAGTGATAGAGAGTGTCAGAGAGTGATAGAGAGTGATATAGAGTGTCAGAGAGTGATAGAGAGTGATAGTGAGTGTCAGAGAGTGATTAAGACGGATAGGGAGTTTCAGAGAGTGTCATTGAGTGTCAGAGAGGGTCAGAGAGTTTCAGAGAGTGACAGAGAGTGTCAGAGATTGATACAGAGTGATAGAGAGTGTCAGAGAGTGTTAGAGACTGATTGTCAGTGTCTGAGAGTGCCAGAGAGTGTCACAGAGTGTCAGAGAGTGATAGAGAGTGATAGGGAGTTTCTGAGAGTGTCAGAGACAGTCAGAGAGTGTCAGAGCGTGATAGAGAGTGTCAGAGAGTGTCAGAGAGTGTCTGAGAGATTCCGAGAGTGTCAGAGACTGTCAGAATGTGTCAGAGAGTGATAGAGAGTGATAGAGAGTGTTTGAGTGTGTGAGAGACTGTCAGAGACTGTCAGAATGTGTCAGAGAGTGATAGAGAGTGATAGAGAGTGTCTGAGTGTGTCAGAGAGTGTCAGAGAGTAATCGAGAGTGATAGAGAGTGTCAGAGAGTGTCATAGATTGATAGAGAGTGTCAGAGAGTGTCAGAGAGCGTCAGAGAGTGTCAGAGAGTGTCAGAGAGTGATAGAGAGTGTCTGAGGTGTCTGAGAGTGACAGAGAGTGTCTGCGAGTGTCAGTGAGTGTCAGAGAGTGATATAGAGTATCTGAGAGTGTCAGAGATTGTCAGAGATTGTCAGAGGGTGTCAGAGAGTGATAGAGAGTGTCTGAGACTGTCAGAGAGTGTCAGAGTGTGTCAGAGGGTGTCAGAGAGTGTCAGACCGTGACAGAGAGTGATAGAGAGTGTCTGAGAGAGTCTGAGAGTGTCAGAGACTGTCAGAGTGTGTCAGAGAGTGATGGAGAGTGATAGAGAGTGTTTGAGTGTGTCAGAGAGCTTCAGAGAGTGATAGAGAGTGATAGAGATTGTCAGAGAGTGTCATAGAGTGATAGAGAGAGTCAGAGAGTGTCAGAGAGCGTCAGAGAGTGTCAGAGAGTGTCAGAGAGTGATGGAGACTGTCTGAGGTGTCTGAGAGTGACAGAGAGTGTCTGCGAGTGTCAGTGAGTGTCAGAGAGTGATATAGAGTGTCTGAGAGTTTCTGAGAGTGGCTGAGATTGTCAGAGATTGTCAGAGTGTGTCAGAGAGTGATAGAGAGTGTCTGAGACTGTCAGAGTGTCAGAGTGTGTCAGATTGTGTCAGATTGTGTCAGAGAGTGATAGAGATTGATAGAGAGTGCATGAGAGTGTCAGAGAGTGTCTGAGAGTGTCAGAGAGTGATAGAGAGTGTCTGAGAGTGAAAGAGAGTGTCTGAGAGTGTGAGAGAGTGTCAGAGTGTGTCAGAGAGAGCCAGAGAGTGATTGAGAGTGTCTGAGAGTGTCAGAGAGTGTCAGAGATTGATAAAGAGTGATAGAGAGTGTCTGAGAGGGTCAGAGTGTGTCAGAGAGTATCAGAGATTGATAGAGAGTGACAGGGAGTGTCATAGAGTGTCATTGAGTGATAGAGAGTGTCAGAGAGCATCAGAGAGTGATCGAGAGTGTCAGAGAGTGTCTGAGAGCGTCAGAGAGCGTCAGAGAGTGTCTGAGAGCGTCAGAGAGAGTCTGAGAGCGTCAAAGAGCATTCGAGTGCGATAGAGAGTGATAGAGAGTGTCTGAGAGTGACAGAGAGTGTCTGAGAGTGTCAGTGAGTGTCAGAGAGTGATAGAGAGTGTCAGAGAGTGTCAGAGAGAGTTAGAGAGTGTCAGAGAGTGATAGAGAGTGTCTGAGAATGTCAGAGAGTGATAGAGAGTGTCAGAGAGTGACAGAGAGTTTTTGAGAGTGTCAGAGAGTGTCAGAGAGTGATAGAGTGTGATGGAGATTGTCAGAGTGTGTCAGAGAGTGTCAGAGAGTTTTAGAGAGTGATCGAGAGCGTCAGAGACTGTCATAGAGTGACAGAGAGTGTCAGAGTGTGTCACAGAATGTCTGAGAGTGTCAGAGAGTGTCAGAGATTGATAAAGAGTGATAGAGAGGGTCTGAGAGTGTCAGAGTGTGTCAGAGATTATCAGAGAGTGATAGAGAGTGATATAGAGTGATAGAGAGTGTCAGAGTTTGTCAGAGTGTGTCAGAGTGTGATGGAGAGTGATAGAGAGTGTCAGAGAGTGTCTGAGAGTGTCAGAGGTTGTCAGAGAGTGTCAGAGAGTGTCAGAGAGTGATTGAGAGTGTCTGAGAGTGTCAGAGAGTGTCAGAGAGTGATTGAGAGTGTCTGAGAGTGATAGAGTGTCAGAGTGTGTCAGAGAGAGGCATTGAGTGATGGAGAGTGATAGAGAGAGTCAGAGAGTGTCAGAGTGTGTAAGAGTGTGTCAGAGTGTGATGGAGAGTGATAGAGAGTGTCTCAGAGTGTCATAGGGTGTCAGAGAGTGTCAGAGAGTGTCAGAGAGTGATTGAGAGTGTCTGAGAGTGTCAGAGAGTGTCAGAGAGTAATTAGAGTGTCTGAGAGTGATAGAGATTGTCAGAGTGTGTCAGAGAGTGGCATTGAGTGATGGAGAGTGATAGAGAGTGTCAGAGAGTGGCATTGAGTGATGGAGAGTGTCAGAGAGTGTCAGAGAGTGTCAGAGAGTGATTGAGAGTGTCTGAGAGTGTCTGAGAGTGTCAGAGAGTGATTGAGAGTGTCTGAGAGTGATTGAGAGTGTCAGAGTGTGTCAGAGAGTGGCATTGAGTGATGGAGAGTGATAGAGAGTGTCAGAGAGTGTCAGAGAGTGATTGAGAGTGTCTGAGAGTGTCAGAGAGTGTCAGAGAGTGATTGAGAGTGTCTGAGAGTGATAGAGAGTGTCAGAGTGTGTCAGAGAGTGGCATTGAGTGATGGAGAGTGATAGAGAGTGTCAGAGAGTGTCAGAGTGTGTCAGAGTGTGTCAGAGTGTGATGGAGAGTGATAGAGAGTGTCTGAGAGTGTCATAGGGTGTCAGAGAGTGTCAGAGAGTGTCAGAGAGTGATTGAGAGTGTCAGAGAGTGATTGAGAGTGTCTGAGAGTGTCAGAGAGTGTCAGAGAGTGATTGAGAGTGTCTGAGAGTGATAGAGAGTGTCAGAGTGTGTCAGAGAGTGGCATTGAGTGATGGAGAGTGATAGAGAGTGTCAGAGAGTGGCATTGAGTGATGGAGAGTGTCAGAGAGTGTCAGAGAGTGTCAGAGAGTGACTGAGAGTGTCTGAGAGTGTCAGAGAGTGTCAGAGAGTGATTAAGAGTGTCTGAGAGTGATAGAGAGTGTCAGAGTGTGTCAGAGAGTGGCATTGAGTGATGGAGAGTGATAGAGAGTGTCAGAGAGTGTCAGAGAGTGATTGAGAGTGTCTGAGAGTGTCAGAGAGTGTCAGAGAGTGATTGAGAGTGTCTGAGAGTGATAGAGAGTGTCAGAGTGTGTCAGAGAGTGGCATTGAGTGATGGAGAGTGATAGAGAGTGTCAGAGAGTGTCAGAGTGTGTCAGAGTGTGTCAGAGTGTGATGGAGAGTGATAGAGAGTGTCAGAGAGTGTCAGAGAGTGTCAGAGAGTGATTGAGAGTGTCTGAGAGTGATAGAGAGTGTCAGAGTGTGTCAGAGAGTGGCATTGAGTGATGGAGAGTGATGGAGAGTGTAAGAGAGTGGCATTGAGTGATGGAGAGTGATGGAGAGTGATAGAGAGTGTCAGAGAGTGTCAGAGTGTGTCAGAGTGTGTCAGAGTGTGATGGAGTGTGATAGAGAGTGTCAGAGAGTGTCAGAGAGTGTCTGAGAGTGTCATAGGGTGTCAGAGAGTGTCAGAGAGTGTCAGAGAGTGATTGAGAGTGTCTGAGAGTGTCAGAGAGTGTCAGAGAGTGATTGAGAGTGTCTGAGAGTGATAGAGAGTGTCAGAGTGTGTCAGAGAGTGGCATTGAGTGATGGAGAGTGATGGAGAGTGTAAGAGAGTGGCATTGAGTGATGGAGAGTGATGGAGAGTGATAGAGAGTGTCAGAGAGTGTCAGAGTGTGTCAGAGTGTGTCAGAGTGTGATGGAGTGTGATAGAGAGTGTCAGAGAGTGTCAGAGAGTGTCTGAGAGTGTCATAGGGTGTCAGAGAGTGTCAGAGAGTGTCAGAGAGTGATTGAGAGTGTCTGAGAGTGTCAGAGAGTGTCAGAGAGTGATTGAGAGTGTCTGAGAGTGATAGAGAGTGTCAGAGTGTGTCAGAGAGTGGCATTGAGTGATGGAGAGTGATGGAGAGTGTAAGAGAGTGGCATTGAGTGATGGAGAGTGATAGAGAGTGTCAGAGAGTGGCATTGAGTGATGGAGAGTGATAGAGAGTGTAAGAGAGTGGCATTGAGTGATGGAGAGTGATAGAGAGTGTCAGAGAGTGGCATTGAGTGATGGAGAGTGATAGAGAGTGTCAGAGAGTGGCATTGAGTGATGGAGAGTGATAGAGAGTGTCAGAGAGTGGCATTGAGTGATGGAGAGTGATAGAGAGTGTCAGAGAGTGGCATTGAGTGATAGAGAGTGTCAGAGAGTTTCCGAGAGTGATAGAGAGTGTCAGAACGTGATAGAGAGTGATAGAGAGTGTCAGAGAGTGATAGAGAGTGATAGAGAGTGTCAGGGAGTGATAGAGAGTGATCGTGAGTGTCAGAGAGTGCTTAAGATTGATAGGGAGTTTCAGAGAGTGTCATTGAGTGTCAGAGAGTGTCAGAGAGTTTCTGAGAGTGATAGATAGTGTCAGAGATTGATAGAGAGTGATAGAGAGTGTCAGAGAGTGATAGAGAGTGATAGTGGGTGTCAGAGAGTGTCAGAGAGTGATAAAGAGTGATAGAGAGTGTCAGAGAGTGTCAGAGTGTGACAGAGTGTGTCAGAGTGTGATGGAGAGTGATAGAGAGTGTCAGAGAGTGGCATTCAGTGATAGAGAGTGTCAGAGAGTTTCCGAGAGTGATAGAGATTGTCAGAGAGTGATAGAGAGTGTCAGAAAGTGATAGAGAGTGATAGAGTGTGTCAGAGAGTGATAGAGAGTGATATAGAGTGTCAGAGAGTGATAGAGAGTGATAGTGAGTGTCAGAGAGTGATTAAGACGGATAAGGAGTTTCAGAGAGTGTCATTGAGTGTCAGAGAGGGTCAGAGAGTTTCAGAGAGTGACAGAGAGTGTCAGAGATTGATACAGAGTGATAGAGAGTGTCAGAGAGTGTTAGAGACTGATTGTCAGTGTCTGATAGTGCCAGAGAGTGTCACAGAGTGTCAGAGAGTGATAGAGAGTGATAGGGAGTTTCTGAGTGTGTCAGAGACAGTCAGAGAGTGTCAGAGCGTGATAGAGAGTGTCAGAGAGTGTCAGAGAGTGTCTGAGAGATTCTGAGAGTGTCAGAGACTGTCAGAATGTGTCAGAGAGTGATAGAGAGTGATAGAGAGTGTCTGAGTGTGTCAGAGAGTGTCAGAGACTGTCAGAATGTGTCAGAGAGTGATAGAGAGTGATAAAGAGTTTCTGAGTGTGTCAGAGAGTGTCAGAGAGTGATCGAGAGCGATAGAGAGTGTCGGAGAGTGTCATAGATTGATAGAGTGTGTCAGAGAGTGTCAGAGAGCGTCAGAGAGTGTCAGAGAGTGTCAGAGAGTGTCAGAGAGTGATAGAGAGTGTCTGAGGTGTCTGAGAGTGACTGAGAGTGTCTGCGAGTGTCAGTGAGTGTCAGAGAGTGATATAGAGTATCTGAGAGTGTCAGAGATTGTCAGAGATTGTCAGAGGGTGTCAGAGAGTGATAGAGAGTGTCTGAGACTGTCAGAGAGTGTCAGAGGGTGTCAGAGAGTGTCAGACCGTGACAGAGAGTGATAGAGAGTGTCTGAGAGAGTCTGAGAGTGTCAGAGACTGTCAGAGTGTGTCAGAGAGTGATGGAGAGTGATAGAGAGTGTTTGAGTGTGTCAGAGAGCTTCAGAGAGTGATAGAGAGTGATAGAGATTGTCAGAGAGTGTCATAGAGTGATAGAGAGAGTCAGAGAGTGTCAGAGAGCGTCAGAGAGTGTCAGAGAGTGTCAGAGAGTGATGGAGACTGTCTGAGGTGTCTGAGAGTGACAGAGAGTGTCTGCGAGTGTCAGTGAGTGTCAGAGAGTGATATAGAGTGTCTGAGAGTTTCTGAGAGTGGCTGAGAGTGTCAGAGATTGTCAGAGTGTGTCAGAGAGTGATAGAGAGTGTCTGAGGCTGTCAGAGAGTGTCAGAGTGTGTCAGATTGTGTCAGATTGTGTCAGAGAGTGATAGAGATTGATAGAGAGTGCATGAGAGTGTCAGAGAGTGTCTGAGAGTGTCAGAGAGTGTCAGAGAGTGATAGAGAGTGTCTGAGAGTGAAAGAGAGTGTCTGAGAGTGTGAGAGAGTGTCAGAGTGTGTCAGAGAGAGCCAGAGAGTGATTGAGAGTGTCTGAGAGTGTCAGCGAGTGTCAGAGAGTGTCAGAGATTGATAAAGAGTGATAGAGAGTGTCTGAGAGGGTCAGAGTGTGTCAGAGAGTATCAGAGATTCATAGAGAGTGACAGGGAGTGTCATAGAGTGTCATTGAGTGATAGAGAGTGTCAGAGAGCGTCAGAGAGTGATCGAGAGTGTCAGAGAGTGTCTGAGAGCGTCAGAGAGCGTCAGAGAGTGTCTGAGAGCGTCAGAGAGAGTCTGAGAGCGTCAAAGAGCATTCGAGGCGATAGAGAGTGATAGAGAGTGTCTGAGAGTGACAGAGAGAGTCTGAGAGTGTCAGTGAATGTCAGAGAGTGATAGAGAGTGTCAGAGAGTGTCAGAGAGAGTTAGAGAGTGTCAGAGAGTGATAGAGAGTGTCTGAGAATGTCAGAGAGTGATAGAGAGTGTCAGAGAGTGACAGAGAGTTTTTGAGAGTGTCAGAGAGTGTCAGAGAGTGATAGAGTGTGATGGAGATTATCAGAGTGTGTCAGAGAGTGTCAGAGAGTTTTAGAGAGTGATCGAGAGCATCAGAGACTGTCATCGAGTGACAGAGAGTGTCAGAGTGTGTCACAGAATGTCTGAGAGTGTCAGAGAGTGTCAGAGATTGATAAAGAGTGATAGAGAGTGTCTGAGAGTGTCAGAGTGTGTCAGAGATTATCAGAGAGTGATAGAGAGTGATATAGAGTGATAGAGAGTGTCATAGCGTGTCATTGAGTGATAGAGAGTGATAGAGAGTGTCAGAGAGTGGCATTGAGTGATAGAGAGTGTCAGAGAGTGGCATTGAGTGATAGAGAGTGTCAGAGAGTTTCCGAGAGTGATAGAGATTGTCAGAGAGTGATAGAGAGTGTCAGAAAGTGATAGAGAGTGATAGAGACTGTCAGAGAGTGATAGAGAGTGATAGAGAGTGTCAGAGAGTGATAGTGAGTGTCAGAGAGTGATAGAGAGTGTCAGAAAGTGATAGAGATTGATAGAGAGTGTCAGAGAGTGACAGAGAGTGATAGAGAGTGCCTGAGAGTGTCAGAGAGTGTCAGAGCGTTTCAGAGTGTGATAGAGCGTGACATAGAGTGTCAGAGTGTGTCAGAGAGTGTCAGAGTGTGATAGAGAGTGATAGAGAGCGTCAGAGAGAGTCATAGAGTGATAGTGATTATCAGAGTGTGTCACAGAATGTCTGAGATGGTCAGAGAGTGTCAGAGAGTGATAAAGAGTGATAGAGAGTGTCTGAGAGTGTCAGAGTGTGTCAGAGAGTGTCAGAGAGCGACAGAGAGTGATAGAGAGTGTCATCGAGTGTCATTGAGTGATAGAGAGTGTCAGAGAGTGATCGAGAGTGTCAGAGAGTGATAGAGAGTGTCAGTGATTGATAGAGAGTGTCAGAGAGTGATTAAGAGTGTCAGTGAGTGTCAGAGAGTGATAAAGTGTGTCTGAGAGTGCCTGAGAGTGTCAGAGAGTGTCTGAGAGTGTCTGAGAGTGTCAGAGAGTGTCTAAGAGTGTCAGAGGGTGTCAGAGAGTGTCAGAGACTGATTGAGAGTGTCAGAGAGTGATAGAGAGTGATAGAGAGTTTCTGAGAGTGCCTAAGAGTGTCTTTGAGTGTCAGAGAGATTCAACGAGTGATAGAGAGTGATAGAGAGTTTCTGAGAGTGTCTGAGAGTGTCTGAGAGTGTCACAGAGTGTCAGAGTGTGTCAGAGATTGATAGAGAGTGTCAGAGAGTGATAGAGAGTGTCAGAGAGTGATAGAGAGTGATAGAGAGTGTCAGAGAGTGGCATTGAGTGATAGAGAGTGATATAGAGTGATAGAGAGTGTCTGAGAGTGTCTGGGAGTGCCAGAGAGTGTCAGAGAGTGAGAGAGAGTGTCAAAGAGTGATTAAGGTGGTCAGAGAGTGATAGAGAGTGTCTGAGAGTGTCAGAGAGTGTCAGAGAGTGTCAGAGAGTGATAGAGAGTGATAGAGAGTATCAGAGAGTGGCATTGAGTGATAGAGAGTGTCAGAGACTTTCCAAGAGTGATAGAGATTGTCAGAGAGTGATAGAGAATGTCAGAAAGTGATAGAGAGTGTCGGAGAGTTTCAGAGAGTGATAGAGAGTGTCAGAGATTGATAGAGATTGATAGAGAGTGTCAGAGAGTGATAGAGAGTGTTAGTGAGTGTCTGAGAGTGTCAGAGAGTGTCAGAGAGTGATAAAGAGTGATAGAGAGTGTCAGAGAGTGTCAGAGTGTGTCAGAGAGTGTCAGAGACTGATAGAGAGTGATAGAGAGTGTCAGAGAGTGGCATTGAGTGATAGAGAGTGTCAGAGAGCTTCCGAGAGTGATAGAGATTGTCAGAGAGTGATAGAGAGTGTCAGAATGTGATAGAGAGTGATAGAGAGTGTCAGAGAGTGATAGAGAGTGATAGAGAGTGTCAGAGAGTGATAGTGAGTGTCAGAGAGTGATTAAGAGTGATAGGGAGTTTCAGAGAGTGTCATTGAGTGTCAGAGAGTGTCAGAGAGTTTCAGAGAGTGATAGAGAGTGATAGAGAGCGTCAGAGAGTCATAGAGTGATAGTGAGTATCAGAGTGTGTCACAGAATGTCTGAGAGTGTCAGAGTGTGTCAGAGAGTGTCAGAGAGCGACAGAGAGTGATAGGGAGTGTCATAGAGAGTCATTGAGTGATAGAGAGAGTCAGAGAGTGATCGAGAGTGTCAGAGAGTGATAGAGAGTGTCAGTGATTGATAGAGAGTGTCAGAGAGTGATTAAGAGTGTCAGTGAGTGTCAGAGAGTGATAGAGAGTGTCTGAGAGTGTCAGAGAGTGTCAGAGAGTGTCTGAGAGTGTCTGAGAGTGATAGAGAGTGTCAGAGAGTGTCTAAGAGTGTCGGAGGGTGTCAGAGAGTGTTAGAGAGTGATTGAGAGTGTCAGAGAGTGATAGAGAGTTTCTGAGAGTGTCTGAGAGTGTCTGAGAGTGTCAGAGAGTGTCTGCGAGTGTCAGAGAGTGTCAGAGAGTGATAAAGAGTGATAAAGAGTGATAGAGAGTGTCTGAGAGTGTCAGAGAGTGTCAGAGTGTGATAGAGAGTGTCAGAGAGTGATAGAGAGTGATAGAGAGTGTCAGAGAGTGGCATTGAGTGATAGAGAGTGATAGAGAGTGATAGAGAGTCTCTGAGAGTGTCAGAGAGTGTCAGAGAGTGATAAAGAGTGATAAAGAGTGATAGAGAGTGTCTGAGAGTGTCAGAGAGTGTCAGAGTGTGATAGAGAGTGTCAGAGAGTGATAGAGAGTGATAGAGAGTGTCAGAGAGTGGCATTGAGTGATAGAGAGTGATAGAGAGTGATAGAGAGTCTCTGAGAGTGTCAGAGAGTGTCAGAGAGTGATAAAGAGTGATAAAGAGTGATAGAGAGTGTCTGAGAGTGTCAGAGAGTGTCAGAGTGTGATAGAGAGTGTCAGAGAGTGATAGAGAGTGATAGAGAGTGTCAGAGAGTGGCATTGAGTGATAGAGAGTGATAGAGAGTCTCTGAGAGTGTCTGAGAGTGTCAGAGAGTGATAGAGAGTGTCAAAGAGTGATTAAGGTGGTCAGAGAGTGATAGAGAGTGTCTGAGAGTGTCAGAGAGTGTCAGAGTGTGTCAGAGAGTGTCAGAGAGTGATAGAGAGTGATAGAGAGTGTCAGAGAGTGGCATTGAGTGATAGAGAGTGTCAGAGAGTTTCCAAGATTGATAGAGATTGTCTGAGAGTGATAGAGAGTGTCAGAAAGTGATAGAGAGTGATAGAGAGTGATAGAGAGTGTCAGAGAGTGATAGAGAGTGATAGTGAGTGTCAGAGAGTGATTAAGAGTGATAGGGAGTTTCAGAGAGTGTCATTGAGTGTCAGAGAGTGTCAGAGAGTTTCAGAGAGTGATAGAGAGTGTCAGAGATTGATAGAGATTGATAGAGAGTGTCAGAGAGTGATAGAGAGTGATAGTGATTGTCTGAGAGTGTCAGAGAGTGTCAGAGAGTGATAAAGAGTGATAGAGAGTGTCAGAGAGTGTCAGAGTGTGTCAGAGAGTGTCAGAGAGTGATAGAGAGTGTCAGAGAGTGGCATTGAGTGATAGAGAGTGTCAGAGAGTTTCCGAGAGTGATAGAGATTGTCAGAGAGTGATGGAGAGTGTCATAGAGTGATAGAGAGTGTCAGAGAGTGTCAGAGAGCGTCAGAGAGTGTCAGCGAGTGTCAGAGAGTGTCAGAGAGTGATAGAGAGTGTCTGAGATGTCTGAGAGTGACAGAGAGTGTCTGCGAGTGTCAGTGAGTGTCAGAGAGTGATATAGAGTGTCTGAGAGTGTCTGAGACTGTCAGAGAGTGTCAGAGTGTGTCAGAGTGTGTCAGATTGTGTCAGAGAGTGATAGAGATTGATAGAGAGTGCCAGAGAGTGGCATTGAGTGATAGAGAGTAATAGAGAGTGATAGAGAGTGATAGAGAGTGTCTGAGAGTGTCAGAGAGTGTCAGAGAGTGATAGAGAGTGTTAGAAAGTGATTAAGGTGGTCAGAGAGTGATAGAGAGTTTCAGAGAGTGTCATTGAGTGTCAGAGAGTGTCGGAGAGTTTCAGAGAGTGATAGAGAGTGTCAGAGAGTGATAGAGAGTGATAGAGAGTGTCAGAGAGCTTCCGAGAGTGATAGAGATTGTCAGAGAGTGATAGAGAGTGTCAGAAAGTGATAGAGAGTGATAGAGAGTGTCAGAGAGTGATAGAGAGTGATAGAGAGTGTCAGAGAGTGATAGAGAGTGATAGTGAGTGTCAGAGAGTGATTAAGAGTGATAGGGAGTTTCAGAGAGTGTCATTGAGTGTCAGAGAGTGTCAGAGAGTTTCAGAGAGTGATAGAGAGTGATAGAGAGCGTCAGAGAGAGTCATAGAGTGATAGTGAGTATCAGAGTGTGTCACAGAATGTCTGAGAGTGTCAGAGTGTGTCAGAGAGTGTCAGAGAGCGACAGAGAGTGATAGGGAGTGTCATAGAGAGTCATTGAGTGATAGAGAGTGTCAGAGAGTGATCGAGAGTGTCAGAGAGTGATAGAGAGTGTCAGTGATTGATAGAGAGTGTCAGAGAGTGATTAAGAGTGTCAGTGAGTGTCAGAGAGTGATAGAGAGTGTCTGAGAGTGTCTGAGAGTGTCAGAGAGTGTCTGAGAGTGTCTGAGAGTGTCAGAGAGTGTCTAAGAGTGTCGGAGGGTGTCAGAGAGTGTCAGAGAGTGATTGAGAGTGTCAGAGAGTGATTGAGAGTTTCTGAGAGTGTCTGAGAGTGTCTGAGAGTGTCAGAGAGTGTCTGCGAGTGTCAGAGAGTGTCAGAGAGTGATAAAGAGTGATAAAGAGTGATAGAGAGTGTCTGAGAGTGTCAGAGAGTGTCAGAGTGTGATAGAGAATGTCAGAGAGTGATAGAGAGTGATAGAGAGTGTCAGAGAGTGGCATTGAGTGATAGAGAGTGATAGAGAGTGATAGAGAGTCTGTGAGAGTGTCTGAGAGTGTCAGAGAGTGATTAAGGTGGTCAGAGAGTGATAGTGTCTGAGAGTGTCAGAGAGTGTCAGAGTGTGTCAGAGAGTGTCAGAGAGTGATAGAGAGTGATAGAGAGTGTCAGAGATTGTCAGAGAGTGATTGAGAGTGTCTGAGAGTGATAGAGAGTGTCAGAGTGTGTCAGAGAGTGGCATTGAGTGATGGAGAGTGATGGAGAGTGTAAGAGAGTGGCATTGAGTGATGGAGAGTGATAGAGAGTGTCAGAGAGTGGCATTGAGTGATGGAGAGTGATAGAGAGTGTCAGAGAGTGGCATTGAGTGATGGAGAGTGATAGAGAGTGTCAGAGAGTGGCATTGAGTGATGGAGAGTGATAGAGAGTGTCAGAGAGTGGCATTGAGTGATAGAGAGTGTCAGAGAGTTTCCGAGAGTGATAGAGTGTCAGAACGTGATAGAGAGTGATAGAGAGTGTCAGAGAGTGATAGAGAGTGATAGAGAGTGTCAGGGAGTGATAGAGAGTGATCGTGAGTGTCAGAGAGTGCTTAAGATTGATAGGGAGTTTCAGAGAGTGTCATTGAGTGTCAGAGAGTGTCAGAGAGTGGTAGAGAGTGATAGTGGGTGTCAGAGAGTGTCAGAGAGTGATAAAGAGTGATAGAGAGTGTCAGAGAGTGTCAGAGTGTGACAGAGTGTGTCAGAGTGTGATGGAGAGTGATAGAGAGTGTCAGAGAGTGGCATTGAGTGATAGAGAGTGTCAGAGAGTTTCCGAGAGTGATAGAGATTGTCAGAGAGTGATAGAGAGTGTCAGAAAGTGATAGAGAGTGATAGAGAGTGTCAGAGAGTGATAGAGAGTGATATAGAGTGTCAGAGAGTGATAGAGAGTGATAGTGAGTGTCAGAGAGTGATTAAGACGGATAAGGAGTTTCAGAGAGTGTCATTGAGTGTCAGAGAGGGTCAGAGAGTTTCAGAGAGTGACAGAGAGTGTCAGAGATTGATACAGAGTGATAGAGAGTGTCAGAGAGTGTTAGAGACTGATTGTCAGTGTCTGATAGTGCCAGAGAGTGTCACAGAGTGTCAGAGAGTGATAGAGAGTGATAGGGAGTTTCTGAGAGTGTCAGAGACAGTCAGAGAGTGTCAGAGCGTGATAGAGAGTGTCAGAGAGTGTCAGAGAGTGTCTGAGAGATTCTGAGAGTGTCAGAGACTGTCAGAATGTGTCAGAGAGTGATAGAGAGTGTCTGAGTGTGTCAGAGAGTGTCAGAGACTGTCAGAATGTGTCAGAGAGTGATAGAGAGTGATAAAGAGTTTCTGAGTGTGTCAGAGAGTGTCAGAGAGTGATCGAGAGCGATAGAGAGTGTCGGAGAGTGTCATAGATTGATAGAGTGTGTCAGAGAGTGTCAGAGAGCGTCAGAGAGTGTCAGAGAGTGTCAGAGAGTGTCAGAGAGTGATAGAGAGTGTCTGAGGTGTCTGAGAGTGACAGAGAGTGTCTGCGAGTGTCAGTGAGTGTCAGAGAGTGATATAGAGTATCTGAGAGTGTCAGAGATTGTCAGAGATTGTCAGAGGGTGTCAGAGAGTGATAGAGAGTGTCTGAGACTGTCAGAGAGTGTCAGAGGGTGTCAGAGAGTGTCAGACCGTGACAGAGAGTGATAGAGAGTGTCTGAGAGAGTCTGAGAGTGTCAGAGACTATCAGAGTGTGTCAGAGAGTGATGGAGAGTGATAGAGAGTGTTTGAGTGTGTCAGAGAGCTTCAGAGAGTGATAGAGAGTGATAGAGATTGTCAGAGAGTGTCATAGAGTGATAGAGAGAGTCAGAGAGTGTCAGAGAGCGTCAGAGAGTGTCAGAGAGTGTCAGAGAGTGATGGAGACTGTCTGAGGTGTCTGAGAGTGACAGAGAGTGTCTGCGAGTGTCAGTGAGTGTCAGAGAGTGATATAGAGTGTCTGAGAGTTTCTGAGAGTGGCTGAGAGTGTCAGAGATTGTCAGAGTGTGTCAGAGAGTGATAGAGAGTGTCTGAGGCTGTCAGAGAGTGTCAGAGTGTGTCAGATTGTGTCAGATTGTGTCAGAGAGTGATAGAGATTGATAGAGAGTGCATGAGAGTGTCAGAGAGTGTCTGAGAGTGTCAGAGAGTGTCAGAGAGTGATAGAGAGTGTCTGAGAGTGAAAGAGAGTGTCTGAGAGTGTGAGAGAGTGTCAGAGTGTGTCAGAGAGAGCCAGAGAGTGATTGAGAGTGTCTGAGAGTGTCAGCGAGTGCCAGAGAGTGTCAGAGATTGATAAAGAGTGATAGAGAGTGTCTGAGAGGGTCAGAGTGTGTCAGAGAGTATCAGAGATTCATAGAGAGTGACAGGGAGTGTCATAGAGTGTCATTGAGTGATAGAGAGTGTCAGAGAGCGTCAGAGAGTGATCGAGAGTGTCAGAGAGTGTCTGAGAGCGTCAGAGAGCGTCAGAGAGTGTCTGAGAGCGTCAGAGAGAGTCTGAGAGCGTCAAAGAGCATTCGAGTGCGATAGAGAGTGATAGAGAGTGTCTGAGAGTGACAGAGAGAGTCTGAGAGTGTCAGTGAATGTCAGAGAGTGATAGAGAGTGTCAGAGAGTGTCAGAGAGAGTTAGAGAGTGTCAGAGAGTGATAGAGAGTGTCTGAGAATGTCAGAGAGTGATAGAGAGTGTCAGAGAGTGACAGAGAGTTTTTGAGAGTGTCAGAGAGTGTCAGAGAGTGATAGAGTGTGATGGAGATTATCAGAGTGTGTCAGAGAGTGTCAGAGAGTTTTAGAGAGTGATCGAGAGCATCAGAGACTGTCATCGAGTGACAGAGAGTGTCAGAGTGTGTCACAGAATGTCTGAGAGTGTCAGAGTGTGTCAGAGATTATCAGAGAGTGATAGAGAGTGATATAGAGTGATAGAGAGTGTCATAGCGTGTCATTGAGTGATAGAGAGTGATAGAGAGTGTCAGAGAGTGGCATTGAGTGATAGAGAGTGTCAGAGAGTTTCCGAGAGTGATAGAGATTGTCAGAGAGTGATAGAGAGTGTCAGAAAGTGATAGAGAGTGATAGAGACTGTCAGAGAGTGATAGAGAGTGATCGAGAGTGTCAGAGAGTGATAGAGAGTGTCAGTGATTGATAGAGAGTGTCAGAGAGTGATTAAGAGTGTCAGTGAGTGTCAGAGAGTGATAAAGTGTGTCTGAGAGTGCCTGAGAGTGTCAGAGAGTGTCTGAGAGCGTCTGAGAGTGTCAGAGAGTGTCTAAGAGTGTCAGAGGGTGTCAGAGAGTGTCAGAGACTGATTGAGAGTGTCAGAGAGTGATAGAGAGTGATAGAGAGTTTCTGAGAGTGCCTAAGAGTGTCTTTGAGTGTCAGAGAGATTCTACGAGTGATAGAGAGTGATAGAGAGTTTCTGAGAGTGTCTGAGAGTGTCTGAGAGTGTCACAGAGTGTCAGAGTGTGTCAGAGATTGATAGAGAGTGTCAGAGAGTGATAGAGAGTGTCAGAGAGTGATAGAGAGTGATAGAGAGTGTCAGAGAGTGGCATTGAGTGATAGAGAGTGATATAGAGTGATAGAGAGTGTCTGAGAGTGTCTGGGAGTGTCAGAGAGTGTCAGAGAGTGATAGAGAGTGTCAAAGAGTGATTAAGGTGGTCAGAGAGTGATAGAGAGTGTCTGAGAGTGTCAGAGAGTGTCAGAGAGTGTCAGAGAGTGATAGAGAGTGATAGAGAGTATCAGAGAGTGGCATTGAGTGATAGAGAGTGTCAGAGACTTTCCAAGAGTGATAGAGATTGTCAGAGAGTGATAGAGAATGTCAGAAAGTGATAGAGAGTGATAGAGAGTGTCAGAGAGTGTCAGAGAGTGATAAAGAGTGATAAAGAGTGATAGAGAGTGTCTGAGAGTGTCAGAGAGTGTCAGAGTGTGATAGAGAGTGTCAGAGAGTGATAGAGAGTGATAGAGAGTGTCAGAGAGTGGCATTGAGTGATAGAGAGTGATAGAGAGTGATAGAGAGTGATAGAGAGTCTCTGAGAGTGTCTGAGAGTGTCAGAGAGTGATAGAGAGTGTCAAAGAGTGATTAAGGTGGTCAGAGAGTGATAGAGAGTGTCTGAGAGTGTCAGAGAGTGTCAGAGTGTGTCAGAGAGTGTCAGAGAGTGTCAGAGAGTGATAGAGAGTGATAGAGAGTGTCAGAGAGTGGCATTGAGTGATAGAGAGTGTCAGAGAGTTTCCAAGATTGATAGAGATTGTCAGAGAGTGATAGAGAGTGTCAGAAAGTGATAGAGAGTGATAGAGAGTGTCAGAGAGTGATATAGAGTGATAGAGAGTGTCAGAGAGTGATAGAGAGTGATAGTGAGTGTCAGAGAGTGATTACGAGTGATAGGGAGTTTCAGAGAGTGTCATTGAGTGTCAGAGAGTGTCAGAGAGTTTCAGAGAGTGATAGAGAGTGTCAGAGATTGATAGAGATTGATAGAGAGTGTCAGAGAGTGATAGAGAGTGATAGTGAGTGTCTGAGAGTGTCAGAGAGTGTCAGAGAGTGATAAAGAGTGATAGAGAGTGTCAGAGAGTGTCAGAGTGTGTCAGAGAGTGTCAGAGAGTGATAGAGAGTGATAGAGAGTGTCAGAGAGTGGCATTGAGTGATAGAGAGTGTCAGAGAGTTTCCGACAGTGATAGAGATTGTCAGAGAGTGATGGAGAGTGTCATAGGGTGATAGAGAGTGTCAGAGAGTGTCAGAGACCGTCAGAGAGTGTCAGCGAGTGTCAGAGAGTGTCAGAGAGTGATAGAGAGTGTCTGAGATGTCTGAGAGTGACAGAGAGTGTCTGCGAGTGTCAGTGAGTGTCAGAGAGTGATATAGAGTGTCTGAGAGTGTCTGAGACTGTCAGAGAGTGTCAGAGTTTGTCAGAGTGTGTCAGATTGTGTCAGAGAGTGATAGAGATTGATAGAGAGTGCCAGAGAGTGGCATTGAGTGATAGAGAGTAATAGAGAGTGATAGAGAGTGATAGAGAGTGTCTGAGAGTGTCAGAGAGTGATAGAGAGTGTTAGAAAGTGATTAAGGTGGTCAGAGAGTGATAGAGAGTTTCAGAGAGTGTCATTGAGTGTCAGAGAGTGTCGGAGAGTTTCAGAGAGTGATAGAGAGTGTCAGAGATTGATAGAGAGTGTCAGAGAGTGATAGAGAGTGTTAGTGAGTGTCTGAGAGTGTCAGAGAGTGTCAGAGAGTGATAAAGAGTGATAGAGAGTGTCAGAGATTGTCAGAGTGTGTCAGAGAGTGTCAGAGACTGATAGAGAGTGATAGAGAGTGTCAGAGAGTGGCATTGAGTGATAGAGAGTGTCAGAGAGCTTCCGAGAGTGATAGAGATTGTCAGAGAGTGATAGAGAGTGTCAGAAAGTGATAGAGAGTGATAGAGAGTGTCAGAGAGTGATAGAGAGTGATAGAGAGTGTCAGAGAGTGATAGTGAGTGTCAGAGAGTGATTAAGAGTGATAGGGAGTTTCAGAGAGTGTCATTGAGTGTCAGAGAGTGTCAGAGAGTTTCAGAGAGTGATAGAGAGTGATAGAGAGCGTCAGAGAGAGTCATAGAGTGATAGTGAGTATCAGAGTGTGTCACAGAATGTCTGAGAGTGTCAGAGTGTGTCAGAGAGTGTCAGAGAGCGACAGAGAGTGATAGGGAGTGTCATAGAGAGTCATTGAGTGATAGAGAGAGTCAGAGAGTGATCGAGAGTGTCAGAGAGTGATAGAGAGTGTCAGTGATTGATAGAGAGTGTCAGAGAGTGATTAAGAGTGTCAGTGAGTGTCAGAGAGTGATAGAGAGTGTCTGAGAGTGTCAGAGAGTGTCAGAGAGTGTCTGAGAGTCTCTGAGAGTGATAGAGAGTGTCAGAGAGTGTCTAAGAGTGTCGGAGGGTGTCAGAGAGTGTTAGAGAGTGATTGAGAGTGTCAGAGAGTGATAGAGAGTTTCTGAGAGTGTCTGAGAGTGTCTGAGAGTGTCAGAGAGTGTCTGCGAGTGTCAGAGAGTGTCAGAGAGTGATAAAGAGTGATAAAGAGTGATAGAGAGTGTCTGAGAGTGTCAGAGAGTGTCAGAGTGTGATAGAGAGTGTCAGAGAGTGATAGAGAGTGATAGAGAGTGCCAGAGAGTGACATTGAGTGATAGAGAGTGATAGAGAGTCTCTGAGAGTGTCAGAGAGTGTCAGAGAGTGATAAAGAGTGATAAAGAGTGATAGAGAGTGTCTGAGAGTGTCAGAGAGTGTCAGAGTGTGATAGAGAGTGTCAGAGAGTGATAGAGAGTGATAGAGAGTGTCAGAGAGTGGCATTGAGTGATAGAGAGTGATAGAGAGTCTCTGAGAGTGTCAGAGAGTGTCAGAGAGTGATAAAGAGTGATAAAGAGTGATAGAGAGTGTCTGAGAGTGTCAGAGAGTGTCAGAGTGTGATAGAGAGTGTCAGAGAGTGATAGAGAGTGATAGAGAGTGTCAGAGAGTGGCATTGAGTGATAGAGAGTGATAGAGAGTCTCTGAGAGTGTCTGAGAGTGTCAGAGAGTGATAGAGAGTGTCAAAGAGTGATTAAGGTGGTCAGAGAGTGATAGAGAGTGTCTGAGAGTGTCAGAGAGTGTCAGAGTGTGTCAGAGAGTGTCAGAGAGTGATAGAGAGTGATAGAGAGTGTCAGAGAGTGGCATTGAGTGATAGAGAGTGTCAGAGAGTTTCCAAGATTGATAGAGATTGTCTGAGAGTGATAGAGAGTGTCAGAAAGTGATAGAGAGTGATAGAGAGTGATAGAGAGTGTCAGAGAGTGATAGAGAGTGATAGTGAGTGTCAGAGAGTGATTAAGAGTGATAGGGAGTTTCAGAGAGTGTCATTGAGTGTCAGAGAGTGTCAGAGAGTTTCAGAGAGTGATAGAGAGTGTCAGAGATTGATAGAGATTGATAGAGAGTGTCAGAGAGTGATAGAGAGTGATAGTGATTGTCTGAGAGTGTCAGAGAGTGATAAAGAGTGATAGAGAGTGTCAGAGAGTGTCAGAGTGTGTCAGAGAGTGTCAGAGAGTGATAGAGAGTGTCAGAGAGTGGCATTGAGTGATAGAGAGTGTCAGAGAGTTTCCGAGAGTGATAGAGATTGTCAGAGAGTGATGGAGAGTGTCATAGAGTGATAGAGAGTGTCAGAGAGTGTCAGAGAGCGTCAGAGAGTGTCAGCGAGTGTCAGAGAGTGTCAGAGAGTGATAGAGAGTGTCTGAGATGTCTGAGAGTGACAGAGAGTGTCTGCGAGTGTCAGTGAGTGTCAGAGATTGATATAGAGTGTCTGAAAGTGTCTGAGACTGTCAGAGAGTGTCAGAGTGTGTCAGAGTGTGTCAGATTGTGTCAGAGAGTGATAGAGATTGATAGAGAGTGCCAGAGAGTGGCATTGAGTGATAGAGAGTAATAGAGAGTGATAGAGAGTGATAGAGAGTGTCTGAGAATGTCAGAGAGTGTCAGAGAGTGATAGAGAGTGTTAGAAAGTGATTAAGGTGGTCAGAGAGTGATAGAGAGTTTCAGAGAGTGTCATTGAGTGTCAGAGAGTGTCGGAGAGTTTCAGAGAGTGATAGAGAGTGTCAGAGATTGATAGAGATTGCTAGAGAGTGTCAGAGAGTGATAGAGAGTGTTAGTGAGTGTCTGAGAGTGTCAGAGAGTGATAAAGGGTGATAGAGAGTGTCAGAGTGTGTCAGAGAGTGTCAGAGAGTGATAGAGAGTGATAGAGAGTGTCAGAGAGTGGCATTGAGTGATAGAGAGTGTCAGAGAGCTTCCGAGAGTGATAGAGATTGTCAGAGAGTGATAGAGAGTGTCAGAAAGTGATAGAGAGTGATAGAGAGTGTCAGAGAGTGATAGAGAGTGATAGAGAGTGTCAGAGAGTGACAGAGAGTGATAGTGACTGTCAGAGAGTGATTAAGAGTGATAGGGAGTTTCAGAGAGTGTCATTGAGTGTCAGAGAGTGTCAGAGAGTTTCAGAGAGTGATAGAGAGTGATAGAGAGCGTCAGAGAGAGTCATAGAGTGATAGTGAGTATCAGAGTGTGTCACAGAATGTCTGAGAGTGTCAGAGTGTGTCAGAGAGTGTCAGAGAGCGACAGAGAGTGATAGGGAGTGTCATAGAGAGTCATTGAGTGATAGAGAGTGTCAGAGAGTGATCGAGAGTGTCAGAGAGTGATAGAGAGTGTCAGTGATTGATAGAGAGTGTCAGAGAGTGATTAAGAGTGTCAGTGAGTGTCAGAGAGTGATAGAGAGTGTCTGAGAGTGTCTGAGAGTGTCAGAGAGTGTCTGAGAGTGTCTGAGAGTGTCAGAGAGTGTCTAAGAGTGTCGGAGGGTGTCAGAGAGTGTCAGAGAGTGATTGAGAGTGTCAGAGAGTGATTGAGAGTTTCTGAGAGTGTCTGAGAGTGTCTGAGAGTGTCAGAGAGTGTCTGCGAGTGTCAGAGAGTGTCAGAGAGTGATAAAGAGTGATAAAGAGTGATAGAGAGTGTCTGAGAGTGTCAGAGAGTGTCAGAGTGTGATAGAGAATGTCAGAGAGTGATAGAGAGTGATAGAGAGTGTCAGAGAGTGGCATTGAGTGATAGAGAGTGATAGAGAGTGATAGAGAGTCTCTGAGAGTGTCTGAGAGTGTCAGAGAGTGATTAAGGTGGTCAGAGAGTGATAGTGTCTGAGAGTGTCAGAGAGTGTCAGAGTGTGTCAGAGAGTGTCAGAGAGTGATAGAGAGTGATAGAGAGTGTCAGAGAGTGGCATTGAGTGATAGAGAGTGTCAGAGAGTTTCCAAGATTGATAGAGATTGTCAGAGAGTGATAGAGAGTGTCAGAAAGTGATAGAGAGTGATAGAGAGTGTCAGAGAGTGATAGAGAGTGATAGAGAGTGTCAGAGAGTGATAGAGAGTGATAGTGAGTGTCAGAGAGTGATTAAGAGTGATAGGGAGTTTCAGAGAGTGTCATTGAGTGTCAGAGAGTGTCAGAGAGTTTCAGAGAGTGATAGAGAGTGTCAGAGATTGATAGAGATTGATAGAGAGTGTCAGAGAGTGATAGAGAGTGATAGTGAGTGTCAGAGAGTGTCAGAGAGTGTCAGAGAGTGATAAAGAGTGATAGAGAGTGTCAGAGAGTGTCAGAGTGTGTCAGAGAGTGTCAGAGAGTGATAGAGAGTGATAGAGAGTGTCAGAGAGTGGCATTGAGTGATAGAGAGTGTCAGAGAGTTTCCGAGAGTTATAGAGATTGTCAGAGAGTGATGGAGACTGTCATAGAGTGATAGAGAGTGTCAGAGAGTGTCAGAGAGCGTCAGAGAGTGTCAGCGAGTGTCAGAGAGTGTCAGAGAGTGATAGAGAGTGTCTGAGATGTCTGAGAGTGACAGAGAGTGTCTGCGAGTGTCAGTGAGTGTCAGAGAGTGATATAGAGTGTCTGTGAGTGTCTGAGACTGTCAGATAGTGCCAGAGTGTGTCAGAGTGTGTCAGATTGTGTCAGAGAGTGATAGAGATTGATAGAGAGTGCCAGAGAGTGGCATTGAGTGATAGAGAGTAATAGAGAGTGATAGAGAGTGTCAGAGATTTTCCAAGATTGATAGAGATTGTCAGAGAGTGATAGAGAGTGTCAGAAAGTGATAGAGAGTGATAGAGAGTGTCAGAGTGTGATAGAGAGTGATAGAGAGCGTCAGAGAGAGTCATAGAGTGATAGTGAGTATCAGAGTGTGTCACAGAATGTCTGAGATGGTCAGAGAGTGATAAAGAGTGATAGAGAGTGTCATCGAGTGTCAGAGTGTGTCAGAGAGTGTCAGAGAGTGATAGAGAGTGATAGAGAGTGTCAGAGAGTGGCATTGAGTGATAGAGAGTGTCAGAGAGTTTCCAAGAGTGATAGAGATTGTCAGAGAGTGATAGAGATTGTCAGAAAGTGATAGAAAGTGATAGAGAGTGTCAGAGGGTGATAGAGAGTGATAGAGAGTTTCAGAGAGTGATAGAGAGTGATAGTGAGTGTCAGAGAGTGATTAAGAGTGATAGGGAGTTTCAGAGAGTGTCATTGAGTGTCAGAGAGTGTCAGAGAGTTTCAGAGAGTGATAGAGAGTGTCAGAGATTGATAGAGATTGATAGAGAGTGTCAGAGAGTGATAGAGAGTGATAGTGAGTGTCAGAGAGTATCAGAGTGTGTCAGAGAGTGTCAGAGAGTGATAGAGAGTGATAGAGAGTGGCAGAGAGTGGCATTGAGTGATAGAGAGTGTCAGAGAGTTTCCGAGAGTGATAGAGATTGTCAGAGAGTTGTAGAGAGTGTCAGAAAGTGATAGAGAGTGATAGTGAGTGTCAGAGAGTGATTAAGAGTGATAGGGAGTTGCAGAGAGTGTCATTGAGAGTCAGAGAGGGTCAGAGAGTTTCAGAGAGTGATAGAGAGTGTCAGAGATTGATAGAGAGTGATAGAGAGTGTCAGAGAGTGATAGAGAGTGATAGTGAGTGTCTGAGAGTGCCAGAGAGTGTCAGAGAGTGTCAGAGAGTGATAGAGAGTGTCAGAGAGTGTCAGAGAGTGTCAGAGAGTGTCTGAGAGAATCTGAGAGTGTCAGAGACAGTCAGAGTGTGTCAGAGAGTGATAGAGAGTGAGAGAGAGTGATAGAGAGTGTCAGAGAGTGTCAGAGAGTGATAGAGTGACAGAGAGTGTCCGAGAGTGTCATAGAGTGATAGAGAGTGTCAGAACGTTTCAGAGAGTGATAGAGCGTGACAGTGAGTGTCAGAGTGTGTCAGAGAGTGTCAGAGTGTGATAGAGAGTGATAGAGAGCGTCAGAGAGAGTCATAGAGTGATAGTGAGTATCAGAGTGTGTCACAGAATGTCTGAGAGTGTCAGAGTGTGTCAGAGAGTGTCAGAGAGCGACAGAGAGTGATAGGGAGTGTCAGAGAGAGTCATTGAGTGATAGAGAGTGTCAGAGAGTGATCGAGAGTGTCAGAGAGTGATAGAGAGTGTCGGTGATTGATAGAGAGTGTCAGAGAGTGATTAAGAGTGTCAGTGAGTGTCAGAGAGTGTCTGAGAGTGTCTGAGAGTGTCTGAGAGTGTCAGAGAGTGTCTGAGAGTGTCAGAGAGTGTCTAAGAGTGTCAGAGGGTTTCAGAGAGTGTCAGAGAGTGATTGAGAGTGTCAGAGAGTGATAGAAAGTGATAGAGAGTTTCTGAGAGTGTCTGAGGCTGTCTGAGAGTGTCAGAGAGTGTCAGAGAGTGTCTGCGTGTGTCATAGAGTGTCAGAGAGTGATAAAGAGTGATAAAGAGTGATAGAGAGTGTCTGAGAGTGTCAGAGAGGGTCAGAGTGTGTCAGAGAGTGATAGAGACTGTCAGAGAGTGATAGAGAGTGATAGAGAGTGGCATTGAGTGATAGAGAGTGATAGAGAGTGATAGAGAGTCTCTGAGAGGATCTGAGAGTGTCAGAGAGTGTCAGAGAGTGATAGAGAGTGTCTGAGAGTGTCAGAGAGTGTCAGAGCGTTTCAGAGAGTGATAGAGCGTGACGTAGAGTGTCAGAGTGTGTCAGAGAGTGTCAGAGTGTGATAGAGAGTGATAGAGAGCGTCAGAGAGAGTCATAGAGTGATAGTGAGTATCAGAGTGTGTCACAGAATGTCTGAGATGGTCAGAGAGTGATAAAGAGTGATAGAGAGTGTCATCGAGTGTCAGAGTGTGTCAGAGAGTGTCAGAGAGTGATAGAGAGTGATAGAGAGTGTCAGAGAGTGGCATTGAGTGATAGAGAGTGTCAGAGAGTTTCCAAGAGTGATAGAGATTGTCAGAGAGTGATAGAGAGTGTCAGAAAGTGATAGAAAGTGATAGAGAGTGTCAGAGTGTGATAGAGAGTGATAGAGAGTGTCAGAGAGTGATAGAGAGTGATAGTGAGTTTCAGAGAGTGATAAAGAGTGATAGAGATTGATAGAGAGTGTCAGAGAGTGATAGAGAGTGATAGTGAGTGTCTGAGAGTGTCAGAGAGTGTCAGAGAGTGATAAAGAGTGATAGAGAGTGTCAGAGAGTGTCAGAGTGTGTCAGAGAGTGTCAGAGTGTGATAGAGAGTGTCAGAGAGTGGCATTGAGTGATAGAGAGTGTCAGAGAGTTTCCGAGAGTGATAGAGATTGTCAGAGAGTGATAGAGAGTGTCAGAAAGTGATAGAGAGTGATAGAGAGTGTCAGAGAGTGATAGAGAGTGATAGAGAGTGTCAGAGAGTGATAGAGAGTGTCAGAAAGTGATAGAGATTGATAGAGAGTGTCAGAGAGTGACAGAGAGTGATAGAGAGTGTCTGAGAGTGTCAGAGAGTGTCAGAGCGTTTCAGAGAGCGATCGAGCGTGACATAGTGTATCAGAGTGTGTCAGAGAGTGTCAGAGTGTGATAGAGAGTGATAGAGAGCGTCAGAGAGAGTCATAGAGTGATAGTGAGTATCAGAGTGTGTCACAGAATGTCTGAGATGGTCAGAGAGTGATAAAGAGTGATAGAGAGTGTCATCGAGTGTCATTGAGTGATAGAGAGTGTCAGAGAGTGATCGAGAGTGTCAGAGAGTGATAGAGAGTGTCAGTGATTGATAGAGAGTGTCAGAGAGTGATTAAGAGTGTCAGTGATTGATAGAGAGTGTCAGAGAGTGATTAAGAGTGTCAGTGAGCGTCAGAGTGTGTCAGAGAGTATCAGAGAGCGACAGAGAGTGATAGAGAGTGTCATCGAGTGTCATTGAGTGATAGAGAGTGTCAGAGAGTGATCGAGAGTGTCAGAGAGTGATAGAGAGTGTCAGTGATTGATTGAGAGTGTCAGAGAGTGATTAAGAGTGTCAGTGAGTGTCAGAGAGTGATAGAGAGTGTCTGAGAGTGCCTGAGAGTGTCAGAGAGTGTCTGAGAGTGTCTGAGAGTGTCAGAGAGTGTCAGAGAGTTTCTGCGAGTATCAGAGAGTGATAGTGAGTGATAGAGAGTTTCTGACAGTTTCTGAGAGTGTCTGAGAGTGTCTGAGAGTGTCAGAGAGTGTCAGAGTGTGTCAGAGAGTGATAGAGAGTGATAGAGAGTTTCTGAGAGTGTCTGAGAGTGTCTGAGAGTGTCAGAGAGTGTCAGAGTGTGTCAGAGATTGATAGAGAGTGTCAGATAGTGATAGAGAGTGTCAGAGAGTGATAGAGAGTGTCAGAGAGTGGCATTGAGTGATAGAGAGTGATAGAGAGTGATAGAGAGTGTCTGAGAGTTTCTGAGAGTGTCAGAGAGTGATAGAGAGTGTCAAAGAGTGATTAAGGTGGTCTGAGAGTTTCTGAGAGTGTCTGAGAGTGTCTGAGAGTGTCAGAGAGTGTCAGAGAGTGTCAGAGAGTGATAGAGAGTGATAGAGAGTGTCGGAGAGTGGCATTGAGTGACAGAGAGTGTCAGAGAGTTTCCAATAGTGATAGAGATTGTCAGAGAGTGATAGAGAGTGTCAGAAAGTGATAGAGAGTGATAGAGAGTGTCAGAGAGTGATAGAGAGTGATAGAGAGTGTCAGAGAGTGATAGAGAGTGATAGTGAGTGTCAGAGAGTGATTCAGAGTGATAGGGAGTTTCAGAGAGTGTCAGAGAGTGTCAGAGAGTGTCAGAGAGTTTCAGAGAGTGATAGAGAGTGTCAGAGATTGATAGAGATTGATAGAGAGTGTCAGAGAGTGATAGAGAGTGATAGTGAGTGTCTGAGAGTGTCAGAGAGTGATGGAGAGCGTCAGAGAGAGTCATAGAGTGATAGTGAGTATCAGAGTGTGTCACAGAATGTCTGAGATGGTCAGAGAGTGATAAAGAGTGATAGAGAGTGTCATCGAGTGTCATTGAGTGATAGAGAGTGTCAGAGAGTGATCGAGAGTGTCAGAGAGTGATAGAGAGTGTCAGTGATTGATAGAGAGTGTCAGAGAGTGATTAAGAGTGTCAGTGATTGATAGAGAGTGTCAGAGAGTGATTAAGAGTGTCAGAGAGTATCAGAGAGCGACAGAGAGTGATAGAGAGTGTCATCGAGTGTCATTGAGTGATAGAGAGTGTCAGAGAGTGATCGAGAGTGTCAGAGAGTGATAGAGAGTGTCAGTGATTGATAGAGAGTGTCTGAGAGTGCCTGAGAGTGTCAGAGAGTGTCTGAGAGTGTCTGAGAGTGTCAGAGAGTGTCAGAGAGTTTCTGCGAGTATCAGAGAGTGATAGAGAGTGATAGAGAGTTTCTGAGAGTGTCTGAGAGTGTCAGAGAGTGTCAGAGTGTGTCAGAGAGTGATAGAGAGTGATAGAGAGTTTCTGAGAGTGTCTGAGAGTGTCAGAGAGTGTCAGAGTGTGTCAGAGATTGATAGAGAGTGTCAGAGAGTGATAGAGAGTGTCAGAGAGTGATAGAGAGTGTCAGAGAGTGGCATTGAGTGATAGAGAGTGATAGAGAGTGATAGAGAGTGTCCGTGAGTTTCTGAGAGTGTCAGAGAGTGTCAGAGAGTGATAGAGAGTGTCAAAGAGTGATTAAGGTGGTCTGAGAGTTTCTGAGAGTGTCTGAGAGTGTCAGAGAGTGTCAGAGAGTGTCAGAGAGTGATAGAGAGTGATAGAGAGTGTCGGAGAGTGGCATTGAGTGATAGAGAGTGATAGAGAGTGTCAGAGAGTGATAGAGAGTGATAGAGAGTGTCAGAGAGTGATAGAGAGTGATAGTGAGTGTCAGAGAGTGATTCAGAGTGATAGGGAGTTTCAGAGAGTGTCAGAGAGTGTCAGAGAGTGTCTGAGAGGTTCAGAGAGTGATAGAGAGTGTCAGAGATTGATAGAGATTGATAGAGAGTGTCAGAGAGTGATAGAGAGTGATAGTGAGTGTCTGAGAGTGTCAGAGAGTGTCAGAGAGTGTCAGAGAGTGCCAGAGAGTGATAAAGAGTGATAGAGAGTGTCAGAGAGTGTCAGAGAGTGTCAGAGAGTGATAGAGAGTGATAGAGAGTTTCTGAGAGTGTCTGAGAGTGTCTGAGAGTGTCAGAGAGTGTATGCGTGTGTCATAGAGTGTCAGAGAGAGATAAAGAGTGATAAAGAGTGATAGAGAGTGTCTGAGAGTGTCAGAGAGTGTCAGAGTGTGTCAGAGAATGATAGAGACTGTCAGAGAGCGATAGAGAGTGATAGAGAGTGGCATTGAGTGATAGAGAGTGATAGAGAGTGATAGAGAGTCTCTGAGAGTATCTGAGAGTGTCAGAGAGTGTCAGAGAGTGATAGAGAGTGTCTGAGAGTGTCAGAGAGTGTCAGAGCGTTTCAGAGAGTGATAGAGCGTGACGTAGAGTGTCAGAGTGTGTCAGAGAGTGTCAGAGTGTGATAGAGAGTGATAGAGAGCGTCAGAGAGAGTCATAGAGTGATAGTGAGTATCAGAGTGTGTCACAGAATGTCTGAGATGGTCAGAGAGTGATAAAGAGTGATAGAGAGTGTCATCGAGTGTCAGAGTGTGTCAGAGAGTGTCAGAGAGTGATAGAGAGTGATAGAGAGTGTCAGAGAGTGGCATTGAGTGATAGAGAGTGTCAGAGAGTTTCCAAGAGTGATAGAGATTGTCAGAGAGTGATAGAGAGTGTCAGAAAGTGATAGAAAGTGATAGAGAGTGTCAGAGAGTGATAGAGAGTGATAGAGAGTGTCAGAGAGTGATAGAGAGTGATAGTGAGTTTCAGAGAGTGATAAAGAGTGATAGAGATTGATAGAGATTGTCAGAGAGTGATAGAGAGTGATAGTGAGTGTCTGAGAGTGTCAGAGAGTGTCAGAGAGTGATAAAGAGTGATAGAGAGTGTCAGAGAGTGTCAGAGTGTGTCAGAGAGTGTCAGAGTGTGATAGAGAGTGTCAGAGAGTGGCATTGAGTGATAGAGAGTGTCAGAGAGTTTCCGAGAGTGATAGAGATTGTCAGAGAGTGATAGAGAGTGTCAGAAAGTGATAGAGTGTGATAGAGAGTGTCAGAGAGTGATAGAGAGTGATAGAGAGTGTCAGAGAGTGATAGAGAGTGTCAGAAAGTGATAGAGATTGATAGAGAGTGTCAGAGAGTGACAGAGAGTGATAGAGAGTGTCTGAGAGTGTCAGAGAGTGTCAGAGCGTTTCAGAGAGCGATCGAGCGTGACATAGTGTATCAGAGTGTGTCAGAGAGTGTCAGAGTGTGATAGAGAGTGATAGAGAGCGTCAGAGAGAGTCATAGAGTGATAGTGAGTATCAGAGTGTGTCACAGAATGTCTGAGATGGTCAGAGAGTGATAAAGAGTGATAGAGAGTGTCATCGAGTGTCATTGAGTGATAGAGAGTGTCAGAGAGTGATCGAGAGTGTCAGAGAGTGATAGAGAGTGTCAGTGATTGATAGAGAGTGTCAGAGAGTGATTAAGAGTGTCAGTGATTGATAGAGAGTGTCAGAGAGTGATTAAGAGTGTCAGTGAGCGTCAGAGTGTGTCAGAGAGTATCAGAGAGCGACAGAGAGTGATAGAGAGTGTCATCGAGTGTCATTGAGTGATAGAGAGTGTCAGAGAGTGATCGAGAGTGTCAGAGAGTGATAGAGAGTGTCAGTGATTGATAGAGAGTGTCAGAGAGTGATTAAGAGTGTCAGTGAGTGTCAGAGAGTGATAGAGAGTGTCTGAGAGTGCCTGAGAGTGTCAGAGAGTGTCTGAGAGTGTCTGAGAGTGTCAGAGAGTGTCAGAGAGTTTCTGCGAGTATCAGAGAGTGATAGTGAGTGATAGAGAGTTTCTGAGAGTGTCTGAGAGTGTCTGAGAGTGTCAGAGAGTGTCAGAGTGTGTCAGAGAGTGATAGAGAGTGATAGAGAGTTTCTGAGAGTGTCTGAGAGTGTCTGAGAGTGTCAGAGAGTGTCAGAGTGTGTCAGAGATTGATAGAGAGTGTCAGATAGTGATAGAGAGTGTCAGAGAGTGATAGAGAGTGTCAGAGAGTGGCATTGAGTGATAGAGAGTGATAGAGAGTGATAGAGAGTGTCTGAGAGTTTCTGAGAGTGTCAGAGAGTGATAGAGAGTGTCAAAGAGTGATTAAGGTGGTCTGAGAGTTTCTGAGAGTGTCTGAGAGTGTCTGAGAGTGTCAGAGAGTGTCAGAGAGTGTCAGAGAGTGATAGAGAGTGATAGAGAGTGTCGGAGAGTGGCATTGAGTGATAGAGAGTGTCAGAGAGTTTCCAATAGTGATAGAGATTGTCAGAGAGTGATAGACAGTGTCAGAAAGTGATAGAGAGTGATAGAGAGTGTCAGAGAGTGATAGAGAGTGATAGAGAGTGTCAGAGAGTGATAGAGAGTGATAGTGAGTGTCAGAGAGTGATTCAGAGTGATAGGGAGTTTCAGAGAGTGTCAGAGAGTGTCAGAGAGTGTCAGAGAGTTTCAGAGAGTGATAGAGAGTGTCAGAGATTGATAGAGATTGATAGAGAGTGTCAGAGAGTGATAGAGAGTGATAGTGAGTGTCTGAGAGTGTCAGAGAGTGATAGAGAGCGTCAGAGAGAGTCATAGAGTGATAGTGAATATCAGAGTGTGTCACAGAATGTCTGAGATGGTCAGAGAGTGATAAAGAGTGATAGAGAGTGTCATCGAGTGTCATTGAGTGATAGAGAGTGTCAGAGAGTGATCGAGAGTGTCAGAGAGTGATAGAGAGTGTCAGTGAGTGATAGAGAGTGTCAGAGAGTGATTAAGAGTGTCAGTGATTGATAGAGAGTGTCAGAGAGTGATTAAGAGTGTCAGAGAGTATCAGAGAGCGACAGAGAGTGATAGAGAGTGTCATCGAGTGTCATTGAGTGATAGAGAGTGTCAGAGAGTGATCGAGAGTGTCAGAGAGTGATAGAGAGTGTCAGTGATTGATAGAGAGTGTCAGAGAGTGATTAAGAGTGTCAGTGAGTGTCAGAGAGTGATAGAGAGTGTCTGAGAGTGCCTGAGAGTGTCAGAGAGTGTCTGAGAGTGTCTGAGAGTGTCAGAGAGTGTCAGAGAGTTTCTGCGAGTATCAGAGAGTGATAGAGAGTGATAGAGAGTTTCTGAGAGTGTCTGAGAGTGTCAGAGAGTGTCAGAGTGTGTCAGAGAGTGATAGAGAGTGATAGAGAGTTTCTGAGAGTGTCTGAGAGTGTCAGAGAGTGTCAGAGTGTGTCAGAGATTGATAGAGAGTGTCAGAGCGTGATAGAGAGTGTCAGAGAGTGATAGAGAGTGTCAGAGAGTGGCATTGAGTGATAGAGAGTGATAGAGAGTGTCCGAGAGTTTCTGAGAGTGTCAGAGAGTGTCAGAGAGTGATAGAGAGTGTCAAAGAGTGATTAAGGTGGTCTGAGAGTTTCTGAGAGTGTCTGAGAGTGTCTGAGAGTGTCAGAGAGTGTCAGAGAGTGTCAGAGAGTGATAGAGAGTGATAGAGAGTGTCGGAGAGTGGCATTGAGTGATAGAGAGTGTCAGAGAGTTTCCAATAGTGATAGAGATTGTCAGAGAGTGATAGAGAGTGTCAGAAAGTGATAGAGAGTGATAGAGAGTGTCAGAGAGTGATAGAGAGTGATAGAGAGTGTCAGAGAGTGATAGAGAGTGATAGTGAGTGTCAGAGAGTGATTCAGAGTGATAGGGAGTTTCAGAGAGTGTCAGAGAGTGTCAGAGAGTGTCTGAGAGTTTCAGAGAGTGATAGAGAGTGTCAGAGATTGATAGAGATTGATAGAGAGTGTCAGAGAGTGATAGAGAGTGATAGTGAGTGTCTGAGAGTGTCAGAGAGTGTCAGAGAGTGTCAGAGAGTGCCAGAGAGTGATAAAGAGTGATAGAGAGTGTCAGAGAGTGTCAGAGAGTGTCAGAGAGTGATAGAGAGTGATAGAGAGTGTCAGAGAGTGGCATTGAGTGATAGAGAGTGCCAGAGAGTTTTCGAGAGTGATAGAGATTGTCAGAGAGTGATGGAGAGTGTCAGAAAGTGATAGAGAGTGATAGAGAGTGTCAGAGAGTGATAGAGAGTGATAGATTAGATTAGAATATTACAGCGCAGTACAGGCCCTTCGGCCCTCGATGTTGCGCCGAGCTGTGAAACCATCTGACCTACACTATTCCATTTTCATCCATGTGTCTATCCAATGTCCACTTCAATGCCCTTAAAGTTGGCGAATCTACTACTGCTGCTGGCAGGGCATTCCACACCCTTACTACTCTCTGAGTAAAGAAACTACCTCTCACATCTGTCCTATATCTATCACCCCTCAACTTGAAGCTTTGTCCCCTCGTGTTTGCCATCACCATCCGAGGAAAATGACGCTCACTATCCACCCTATCTAACCATCTGATTATCTTATATGTCTCTATTAAGTCACCTCTCCTCCTCCTTCTCTCCAACGAAATCAACCTCAAGTCCCTCAGCCTTTCCTCGTAAGACCTTCCCTCCATACCAGGCAACATCCTAGTAAATCTCCTCTGCACCCTTTCCATAGCTTCCACATCCTTTCTATAATGCGGTGACCAGAACTGCACGCAATACTCCAGGTGCGGTCTCACCAGAGTTTTGTACAGCTGCAGCATGACCTCGTGGCTCCGAAACTCGACCCCCCTACTAATAAAAGCTAACACACCATATGCCTTCTTGACAAACCTGGTTAGCAACCTTCTGGGATTTATGCACCTGGACACCAAGATCTCTCTGCTCATCTACACTGACAAGAATCTTCCCATTAGCCCAGTACTCAGCATTCCTGTTACTCCTTCCAAAGTGAATCACCTCACACTTTTCCGCATTAAACTCCATTTGCCATCTCTCAGCCCAGCTCTGCAGCCTATCTATGTCTCTCTGTACCCTACAACATCCTTCGGCACTATCCAGAACTCCACCGACCTTAGTGTCATCTGCAAATTTACTAACCCACCCTTCTACACCCTCTTCCAGGTCATTTATAAAAATGACAAACAGCAATGGCCCCAAAACAGATCCTTGTGGTACACCACTAGTAACTAAACTCCAGGATGAACATTTGCCATCAACCACCACCCTCTGTCTTCTTTCAGCTCGCCAATTTCTGATCCAAAGCTCTAAATCACCTTCAACCCCATACTTCCGTATTTTCTGCAATAGCCTACCGTGGGGAACCTTATCAAACACCTTATTGAAATCCATATACACCACATCCACTGCTTTACCCTCATCCATCTGTTTGGTCACCTTCTCGAAAAACTCAATAAGGTTTGTGAGGCACGACCTACCCGTCACAAAACCGTGCTGACTATCTCTAATGTACTTATTCTTTTCAAGATGATTATAAATCCTGTCTCTTATAACCTTTTCCAACATTTTACCCACAACCGAAGTGAGGCTCACAGGTCGATAATTACCAGGGCTGTCTCCACTCCCCTTCTTGAACAAGGGGACAACATTTGCAATCCTCCAGTCTTCTGGCACTATTCCTGTCGACAATGACGACATAAAGATCAAGGACAAAGGCTCTGCAATCTCCTCCCTAGCTTCCCAGAGAATCCTAGGATAAATCCCATCTGGCCCAGGGGACTTATCTATTTTCACACTTTCAGAGACTGTCAGAGAGTGATAGAGAGTGATAGTGAGTGTCAGAGAGTGGTTAAGAGTGATAGGGCGTTGCAGAGAGTGTCATTGAGTGTCAGAGAGTGTCAGAGAGTTTCAGAGAGTGATAGAGAGTGTCAGAGATTGATAGAGAGTGATAGAGAGTGTCAGAGAGTGATAGAGTGTGATAGTGAGTGTCTGAGAGTGTCAGAGAGTGTCAGAGAGTGTCAGAGAGTGATGAAGAGTGATAGAGAGTTTAGAAGAGTGTCAGAGTGTGTCAGAGAGTGTCAGAGAGTGATAGAGAGTGATAGAGAGTGTCAGAGAGTGGCATTGAGTGATATAGAGTGATAGAGAGTGATAGAGAGTGTCTGAGAGTGTCTGAGAGTGTCAGAGAGTGTCAGAAAGTGATAGAGAGTGTCAAAGAGTGATTAAGGTGGTCAGAGAGTGATAGAGAGTGTCAGAGAGTGGCATTGAGTGATAGAGAGTGATAGAGAGTGATAGAGAGTGTCTGAGAGTGTCAGAGAGTGTCAGAGAGTGATAGAGAGTGTCAAAGAGTGATTAAGGTGGTCAGAGAGTGATAGAGAGTGTCTGAGAGTATCAGAGAGTGTCAGAGACTGTCAGAGAGTGATAGAGAGTGATAGAGAGTGTCAGAGAGTGGCATTGAGTGATAGAGAGTGTCAGAGAGTTTCCAAGAGTGATAGAGATTGTCAGAGAGTGATAGAGAGTGTCAGAAAGTGATAGAGAGTGATACAGAGTGTCAGAGAGTGATAGAGGGTGATAGAGAGTGTCAGAGAGTGATAGAGAGTGATAGTGAGTGTCAGAGAGTGATTAAGAGTGATAGGGAGTTTCAGAGAGTGTCATTGAGTGTCAGAGAGTGTCAGAGAGTTTCAGAGAGTGATAGAGAGTGTCAGAGATTGATAGAGATTGATAGAGAGTGTCAGAGAGTGATAGAGAGTGATAGTGAGTGTCTGAGAGTGTCAGAGAGTGTCAGAGAGTGATAAAGAGTGATAGAGAGTGTCAGAGAGTGTCAGAGTGTGTCAGAGAGTGTCAGAGAGTGATAGAGAGTGTCAGAGAGTGGCATTGAGTGATAGAGAGTGTCAGAGAGTGATAGAGAGTGTCAGAAAGTGATAGAGAGTGATAGAGAGTGTCAGAGAGTGATAGAGAGTGATAGTGAGTGTCAGAGAGTGATTAAGAGTGATAGGGAGTTGCAGAGAGTGTCATTGAGTGTCAGAGAGGGTCAGAGAGTGATAGAGAGTGTCTGAGACTGTCAGAGTGTGTCAGAGAGTGTCAGAGAGTGTCAGAGCGTGATGGAGAGTGATAGAGAGTGTCTGAGTGAGTCTGAGAGTGTCAGAGACTGTCAGAGTGTGTCAGAGAGTGATGGGGAGTGATAGAGAGTGTTTGAGTGTGTCACAGAGTGTCAGAGAGTGATAGAGAGTGTCATAGAGTGAAAGAGAGTGTCAGAGAGTGTCAGAGAGCGTCAGAGAGTGTCAGCGAGTGTCAGAGAGTGATAGAGAGTGTCTGAGGTGTCTGAGAGTGACAGAGAGTGTCTGCGAGTGTCAGCGAGTATCAGAGAGTGATATAGAGTGTCTGAGAGTGTCTGAGACTGTCAGAGAGTGTCAGAGTGTGTCAGAGTGTGTCAGATTGTGTCAGAGAGTGATAGAGATTGATAGAGAGTGTCAGAGAGTGGCATTGAGTGATAGAGAGTGTCAAAGAGTGATTAAGGTGGTCAGAGAGTGATAGAGAGTTTCAGAGAGTGTCATTGAGTGTCAGAGAGTGTCGGAGAGTTTCAGAGAGTGATAGAGAGTGTCAGAGATTGATAGAGATTGATAGAGAGTGTCTGAGAGTGTCAGAGAGTGTCAGAGAGTGTCAGAGAGTGATAGAGAGTGATAGAGAGTGTCAGAGAGTGGCATTGAGTGATAGAGAGTGTCAGAGAGTTTCCAAGAGTGATAGAGATTGTCAGAGAGTGATAGAGAGTGTCAGAGAGTGATAGAGAGTGATAGAGAGTGTCAGAGAGTGATAGAGAGTGATTGTGAGTGTCAGAGAGTGATTAAGAGTGATAGGGAGTTTCAGAGAGTGTCATTGAGTGTCAGAGAGTGTCAGAGAGTTTCAGAGAGTGATAGAGAGTGTCAGAGATTGATAGAGATTGATAGAGAGTGTCAGAGAGTGATAGAGAGTGATAGTGAGTGTCTGAGAGTGTCAGAGAGTGATAAAGAGTGATAGAGAGTGTCAGAGAGTGTCAGAGTGTGTCAGAGAGTGTCAGAGAGTGATAGAGAGTGTCAGAGAGTGGCATTGAGTGATAGAGAGTGTCAGAGAGTTTCCGAGAGTGATAGAGATTGTCAGAGAGTGATAGAGAGTGTCAGAAAGTGATAGAGAGTGACAGAGAGTGTCAGAGAGTGATCGAGAGAGTCAGAGAGTGATATAGAGTGTCAGTGAGTGTCAGAGAGTGATAGAGAGTGATAGAGAGTGTCTGAGAGTGTCTGAGAGTGTCTGAGAGTGTCAGAGAGTGTCGAAGAGTGTCAGAGGGTGTCAGAGAGTGTCAGACAGTGATTGAGAGTGTCTGAGAGTGTCAGAGAGTATCAGAGAGTGTCAGAGAGTGATAGAGATTGTCAGAGAGTGATAAAGATTGTCAGAGAGTGATAGAGAGTGTCAGAGAGTGATAGAGAGTGTCAGAGAGTGGCATTGAGTGATAGAGAGTGTCAGAGAGTTTCCGAGAGTGATAGAGATTGACAGATAGTGATAGAGAGTGTCAGAACGTGATAGAGAGAGATAGAGTGTGTCAGAGAGTGATAGAGAGTGATAGAGAGTGTCAGAGAGTGATAGAGAGTGATCGTGAGTGTCAGAGAGTGATTAAGAGTGATAGGGAGTTTCAGAGAGTGTCTTTTAGTGTCAGAGAGTGTCAGAGAGTTTCAGAGAGTGATAGATAGTGTCAGAGATTGATAGAGAGTGATAGAGAGTGTCAGAGAGTGATTGAGAGTGATAGTGGGTGTCTGAGAGTGTCAGAGAGTGTCAGAGAGTGATAAAGAGTGATAAAGAGTGATAGAGAGTGACTGAGAGTTTCAGAGAGTGTCAGAGTGTGTCAGAGAGTGTCAGAGAGTGATAGAGAGTGATAGAGAGTGTCAGAGAGTGGCATTGAGTGACAGAGAGTGATAGTGGGTGTCTGAGAGTGTCAGAGAGTGTCAGAGAGTGATAAAGAGTGATAAAGAGTGATAGAGAGTGTCTGAGAGTTTCAGAGAGTGTCAGAGTGTGTCAGAGAGTGTCAGAGAGTGATAGAGAGTGATAGAGAGTGTCAGAGAGTGGCATTGAGTGACAGAGAGTGATAGAGAGTGTCTGAGAGTGTCTGAGAGTGATTAAGATAGTCAGAGAGTGACAGAGAGTGTCAGAGAGTGATAGAGAGTGATAGAGAGTGTCAGATAGTGGCATTGAGTGATAGAGAGTGTCAGAGAGATTCAGAGAGTAATAGAGATTGTCAGAGAGTGATAGAGAGTGTCAGAACGTGATAGAGAGTGATGGAGAGTGTCAGAGAGTGATAGAGAGTGATAGAGAGTGTCAGAGAGTGATAGAGAGTGATCGTGAGTGTCAGAGAGTGATTAAGAGTGATAGGGGGTTTCAGAGAGTGTCTTTGAGTGTCAGAGAATGTCAGAGAGTTTCAGAGAGTGATAGATAGTGTCAGAGATTGATAGAGAGTGTCAGAGAGTGATAGAGAGTGATAGTGGGTGTCTGAAAGTGTCAGAGAGTGTCAGAGAGTGATAAAGAGTGATAGAGAGTGTCAGAGAGTGTCAGAGTGTGTCAGAGAGTGTCAGAGTGTGATAGAGAGTGATAGAGAGTGTCAGAGAGTGGCATTGAGTGATAGAGAGTGTCAGAGAGTTTCCGAAAGTGATAGAGATTGTCAGAGAGTTGTGGAGAGTGTCAGAAAGTGATAGAGAGTGATAGAGAGTGTCAGAGAGTGATAGAGAGTGATATAGAGAGTCAGAGAGTGATATAGAGTGATAGTGAGTTTCAGAGAGTGTCATTGAGTGTCAGAGAGGGTCAGAGAGTTTCAGAGAGTGATAGAGAGTGTCAGAGATTGATAGAGAATGATAGAGAGTGTCAGAGAGTGATAGAGACTGATAGTGAGTGTCTGAGAGTGCCAGAGAGTGTCACAGAGTGTCAGAGAGTGAAGGAGAGTGATGGGGAGTTTCTGAGCCTGTCAGAGAGAGTCAGAGAGTGTCAGAGCGTGATAGAGAGTGATAGAGAGTGTCATAGAGTGTCATTGAGTGATAGAGAGTGTCAGAGAGCGTCAGAGAGTGATCGAGAGTGTCAGAGAGTGTCTGAGAGCATCAGAGAGCGTCAGAGAGTGTCTGAGAGCGTCAGAGAGAGTCTGAGAGCGTCAAAGAGTGTTCGAGTGCGATAGAGAGTGATAGAGAGTGTCTGAGAGTGACAGTGAGTGTCAGAGAGTGATACAGAGTTTCTGAGAGTGTCAGAGAGAGACAGAGAGTTTCTGAGAGTGTCGGAGATAGTCAGAGAGTGATAGAGTGTGATAGAGAGTGATAGAGAGTGTCAGAGTGTGTCAGAGAGTGTCAGAGAGTTTTAGAGAGTGATAGAGAGCGTCAGAGACTGTCATAGAGAGACAGAGAGTGTCAGAGTGTGTCACAGAATGTCTGAGAGTGTCAGAGAGTGTCAGAGATTGATAAAGAGTGATAGAGAGTGTCATAGAGTGTCATTGAGTGATAGAGAGTGTCAGAGAGCGTCAGAGAGTGATCGAGAGTGTCAGAGAGTGATAGAGAGTGTCAGAGAATGATAGAGAGTGTCAGAGAGTGATAGAGAGTGATAGAGAGTGTCAGAGAGCGATTAAGAGTGTCAGAGAGTGTCAGAGAGTGATAGAGAGTGATAGAGAGTGTCTGAGAATGTCTGAGAATGTCAGAGAGTGCCTGAGAGTGTCAGAGAGTGTCAGAGAGTGATAAAGAGTGATAGAGAGTGTCTGAGACTGTCAGAGAGTGTCAGAGTGTGTCAGAGAGTGTCAGGGAGTGATAGAGAGAGTCAGAGAGTGTCAGAGAGTGATAGAGAGTGTCAGAAAGTGATAGAGAGTGATAGAGAGTGTCAGAGAGTGTCTGAAAGTGTCAGAGTGTGTCAAAGAGTATCAGAGAATGATAGAGAGTGATAGGGAGTGTCAGAGAGTGTCATTGAGTGTCCGAGAGTGTCAGAGAGTTTCAGAGAGTGATAGAGAGTGTCAGAGAGTGATAGAGAGTGTCAGAAAGTGATAGAGAGTGATAGAGAGTGTCAGAGAGTGATCGAGAGTGATAGAGAGTGTCTGAGAGTGTCAGAGAGTGTCAGAGAGTGTCAGAGATTGATAAAGAGTGATAGAGATTGTCTGAGAGTGTCAGAGTGTGTCAGAGAGTATCAGAGATTGGTAGAGAGTGATAGAGAGTGACAGGGAGTGTCATAGAGTGTCATTGAGTGATAGAGAGTGTCAGAGAGCGTCAGAGAGTGATCGAGAGTGTCAGAGAGTGTCTGAGAGCGTCAGAGAGCGTCAGAGAGTGTCTGAGAGCGTCAGAGAGAGTCTGAGAGCGTCAAATAGTGTTCGAGAGCGATAGAGAGTGATAGAGAGTGTCTGAGAGTGACAGAGAGTGTCTGAGAGTGTCAGTGAGTGTCAGAGAGTGATACAGAGTTTCTGAGAGTGTCAGAGAGAGACTGAGAGTTTCTGAGAGTGTCAGAGATAGTCAGAGAGTGATAGAGTGTGATAGAGAGTGATAGAGAGTGTCAGAGTGTGTCAGAGAGTGTCAGAGACTTTTAGAGAGTGATAGAGAGTGATATAGAGTGATAGAGAGTGTCATAGAGTGTCATTGAGTGATAGAGAGTGTCAGAGAGCGTCAGAGAGTGATCGAGAGTGTCAGAGAGTGATCGAGAGTGTCAGAGAATGATAGAGAGTGTCAGAGAGTGATAGAGAGTGTCAGAGAGCGATTAAGAGTGTCAGAGAGTGTCAGAGAGTGTCAGAGAGTGATAGAGAGTGATAGAGAGTGTCTGAGAATGTCTGAGAATGTCAGAGAGTGCCTGAGAGTGTCAGAGAGTGTCAGAGAGTGTCAGAGTGTTAAAGAGTGATAGAGAGTGATATTGAGTGTCAGAGAGTGTCAGAGAGTGATAGAGAGTGTCAGAATGTGATGGAGAGTGATAGAGAGTGTCAGAGAGTGTCTGAAAGTGTCAGAGTGTGTCAAAGAGTGTCAGAGAATGATAGAGAGTGATAGGGAGTGTCAGAGAGTGTCATCGAGTGTCCGAGAGTGTCAGAGAGTTTCAGAGAGTGATAGAGAGGTTCAGAGAGTGATCGAGAGTGATAGAGAGTGTCTGAGATTGTCAGAGAGTGTCAGAGCGTTTCAGAGAGTGATAGAGCGTGATAGAGAGTGTCATAGAGTGTCAGTGAGTGATAGAGAGATTCAGAGTGTGATAGAGAGTGATAGAGAGCGTCAGAGAGAGTCATAGAGTGATAGAGTGTATCAGAGTGTGTCACAGAATGTCTGAGATGATCAGAGAGTGTCAGAGATTGATAAAGAGTGATAGAGAGTTTCTGAGAGTGTCAGAGTGTGTCAGAGAGTTTCAGAGAGCGACAGAGAGTGATAGAGAGTGTCATGGAGTGTCATTGAGTGATAGAGAGTGTCAGAAAGTGATAGAGAGTGATAGAGAGTGTCAGAGAGTGATCGAGAGTGATAGAGAGTGTCTGAGAGTGTCAGAGAGTGTCAGAGCGTTTCAGAGAGTGATAGAGCGTGATAGAGAGTGTCATAGAGTGTCAGTGAGTGATAGAGAGATTCAGAGTGTGATAGAGAGTGATAGAGAGCGTCAGAGAGAGTCATAGAGTGATAGAAAGTATCAGAGTGTGTCACAGAATGTCTGAGATGATCAGAGAGTGTCAGAGATTGATAAAGAGTGATAGAGAGTTTCTGAGAGTGTCAGAGTGTGTCAGAGAGTTTCAGAGAGCTACAGAGAGTGATAGAGAGTGTCATGGAGTGTCATTGAGTGATAGAGAGTGACAGAGAGTGATCGAGAGTGTCAGAGAGTGATAGAGAGTGCCAGTGATTGATAGAGAGTATCAGAGAGTGATTAAGAGTGTCAGTGAGTGTCAGAGAGTGATAGAGAGTGATAGAGAGTGTCTGAGAGTGTCTGAGAGTGTCAGAGAGTGTCAAAGAGTGTCTGAGAGTGTCTGAGAGTGTTTGAGAGTGTCAGAGAGTGTCAGAGGGTGTCAGAGAGTGTCAGAGAGTGATTGAGAGTGTCAGAGAGTGATAGAGAGTGTCTGAGAGTGTCTGAGAGTGTCAAAGAGTGTCTGCGAGTGTCAGAGAGTGTCAGAGAGTGATAAAGAGTGATAAAGAGTGATAGAGAGTGTCTGAGAGTGACAGAGAGTGTCAGAGTGTGTCAGAGACTGATAGAGAGTGTCAGAGAGTGATAGAGAGTGATAGTGAGTGTCAGAGAGTGGCATTGAGTGATAGAGAGTGATAGAGAGTGTCTGAGAGTATCTGAGAGTGTCAGAGAGTGTCAGAGAGTGTCAGAGAGTGATAGAGAGTGTCAGAGAGTGGCATTGAGTGATAGAGAGTGTCCGAGAGTTTCCAAGATTGATAGAGATTGTCAGAGAGTGATAGAGAGTGTCAGAAAGTGATAGAGAGTGATGGAGAGTTTCAGAGAGTGATAGAGAGTGATAGTGAGTGTCAGAGAGTTTTAGAGAGTGATAGAGAGCGTCAGAGACTGTCATCGAGTGATAGAGAGTGTCAGAGTGTGTCACAGAATGTCTGAGAGTGTCAGAGAGTGTCAGAGATTGATAAAGAGTGATAGAGAGTGTCTAAGAGTGTCAGAGTGTGTCAGAGATTATCAGAGAGTGATAGAGAGTGATATAGAGTGATAGAGACTGTCAAAGAGTGTAATTGAGTGATAGAGAGTGTCAGAGAGCGTCAGAGAGTGATAGAGAGTGTCAGAGAGTGATAAAGAGTGATAGAGAGTGTCTGAGAGTGTCAGAGTGTGTCAGAGAGTGTCAGAGAGTGATAGAGAGTGTCAGAGAGTGTCAGAGAGTGATCGAGAATGTCAGGAAGTGATAGAGAGTGATAGAGAGTGTCAGAGAGTGTCTGAAAGTGTCAGAGTGTGTCAAAGAG